>NW_027266343.1:6979136-7591323 GCF_022045235.1 Haliotis cracherodii
CATATAACCAAAAAGGGCGTTGGTTAGGATAAATAGAAAGCGATATGATGTTCGTGTTACTAGTGTACTGAGAGACGAAATGAAACAAAGGTAAATGAGGATGGATTTCCCGATGTAATAATTCTATATCCCACACATACTGAATAGTATATAATCTACCCTTTGGCAATTGTATCAATCACTACACCTGTTCTCATACTTGGTAGTTTACTGAATATTGTCTCAAGTTCATATTTTCTTCCATTTGTTGAAGATTTTACAACGAAATGCAAGTATTCAAAGTATTTTAAAAGTTTCACATTTGGTATCTTGTATGTGGCTGAACTAAGGCAGGAGACATTTACCGTTAACTAACAATTTTGAGTGAATGAGTGAGTTGGGTTTAACGCCACTTTTAACATTATTGCAGTAATATCACGGCGTGTCAGCTTAATGTGGGAGGAAAGCCCGAAGTGATGCAGGTCTCAGACGTTTACCACTTCGGTGAAACCCACGAGCACGGGTATGGTGCTGACAAATGTTGAAACATAATCGGGTGGAACCGGGATTCGAACCCACAATCATAGGTTTCTGGCTTGCCCAAGGGATCAACTCTCCACAGAGAATCGTGCCACCCGTGCCCCCTAACAATTGTGACCTTTTTTATTTTTGCAATATATTATTGTATCAGGCAATAAACAAACACTGTTTGTTTATGCAAATTGTGTGAGTTGTGGGTCATGCCTACCTTTTTTCGTCAACGCCTGGCGTCATCAGTGATTTTCAGTGAGCCTTTCATGTAATTTTCACCACTATTTTGACATTTACGCTCAATGCAATCTAGCAATAATTCTCTCAAACATTATAATAACCAGTACGTTTGTCTCTATTTTGTTAGAATCATGTTGACTACTGTGTCTGGTATTCTTGTGGGTTTGGCTGTAGCCATTTTCATCTGTCATTTCGCCTCAAGTCAGTCCCTGAGTGATCTTTGTGGAGGGTCGAATCCTGTCCGTGGGTCCTCCAAAGGATTTAGTGTCACTGGCAATCTTCCTCGGACAATTGGAGATATTGCCATATCAGCCATTGAAGCCAACACTTTGGCCGGACTGCTGAAGGGCAAATACATAAAGAAAACCATCCCCCGTAAGGTTTTCCAAGAAACTTTAGCATTTTTATTAAAAAGACGCTAATACGTAATTGAATTACACATTTCTCTTTAAAAAACTAAGAAGTATAATTTTATTTTCACAATTTACGTTGTATGAATCCTGGGGACAGCTTTCCTATATTTCCTTAACTAATTATTCTATCAGTCTCCTCCTATCTGCAACCTATCTGAAAGGAGTTCAAGGGAAAAACCTCCCCGTCAGCTGCGGCCATTTGATCAGTCTATGGTAGGTACAGTCAAATCGTAATGTAATTAGGTTGGGCGTGGTTATTCAAGTGACTAATTGACATGCATCTGCTTGTGTTAGTGATGGGTACGCTCACCTTTTCGCGAACACCTGGTATCATCATCATTTGATAGTGATCCATAAACATACTTATGATATCATCAGAATCGTAGAACAGACTATAGTTTTCGTATAGACTTCGTATGATTGTGGAAATGTTTTTTGACGTTTTTTTAGAATAATGGAAAGAGGTTTTTGTGTAGCTGACCGTAATATTATTTGAATGAAATCAAGAATATTAATCAGCATCATAATTATGAAAATAAAACGTAAATGACGACGATGATTATTATTATTACACAGTCACATTTTCAACCATCCCATTTCCCGTTAACAGGTGCTCTCCAAAGCGACTATGATGACGTTTCAACAATCATCATGTTCATGAAGTACATCTACAAATATGAAACTGAATACACAGCCGACATGGAGGCCTTCCAACACAAGCTGTACAACACGCTTTGCAGGATCAAGATTGCCGCCGACGCCAATGGTCAAAGTCTTACTTACACCATCACCGATGATGTTGTCACCAGGAAGGTCATCACATCAGTTGCCTTTAGGTACGTCCGTGATTACATCGTGTTCAGAGACGCCGAAGTCTTCTTGTCATCTGTCTCTGCTCCGTCTAAGAATTGAACTATCAAATGACTGTTACAACCTAGACCGTTGGGATGGATAGATTCGTTCTTATATATTTAGTTATATTAATTTTTGCTACATTTCACAATAAAATATCATGGAAAACATACGTATCTTCTTAACAGCTTTGTTTCAGGAAACAATGAATGTTATTTATTTGTTCATGGTACCTGGTGCTCCTTTAAGCTCTCAAACATATGACCTTCTCTGTAGTCTAGTGGACGTTAAAATATGGTACTTCTTGTACCTGCCTGACACTCGGCAATAAGGGGATACAAGAAGGACTGGTCGGCTAGGAGTAACCATACCGTTTTTGAATGGGGTATCCATGTTACATTACGGCATCGTATCGCATAGAAACTTATTTGTACGAGATGATAAGGTATTCGAATGCGGCGAAAAACAAACAAACAAGGGTCATCAGGTGAAACATACATGCTGCGGTTAATAGGGAAAATGAGATCACGCCACGCTACGTGGCCACTATCCGTGTGGTAATAAAAGCCTGTTACTATATATAGCTTTGGTGCTTTCCACTTTAAACGCTGATATTTTCTTCCTTGTATTCATTCTGCCCACGAGATGCATTGTAAATCGAGTGAATGAACTCAATCTTAATAAACCGGTAGTGATTCTATGTAGCTTAGTCACACAGATAATACCTGTAACAGGAAATGCTCGAGAAGCTCCACTCACGATGAACACTGTATTCAGTCTGTAATTCAATACCCTTTTTTACAATTTAATATTTTCTAAGGCGATACACATCTTTGAACAAAACTCGTTCATCACACGTTCGTTTATTTACCGATTTATCAGGAGGGATTAAGGATTTTAATGTCTTTTGACAATATGTTTGTGTGTGATTTATGTGCAGAAGCAGGTGGACAAAATGATGTAACCATGTAGGTGACTAGATCAACAGATGGCACGATGATGTTCAACTGATGTTGCCATGGAAGTGATCAGATCACCACACGACACAATGTGGCTCAACTGATGTCATGGAAGTGATGAGATCACCACATGACACAATGTGGCTCAACAGATGTTGACATGGAAGTGACCAGATCAACAGATGGCACGATGATGTTCAACTGATGTTGCCATGGAAGTGAGCAGATCAACAGATGGCACGATGATGTTCAACTGATGTTGCCATGGAAGTGAGCAGATCACCACATGACACAATGTGGCTCAACCGATGTCATGGAAGTGATCAGATCACCACATAACACAATGTGGCTCAACAGATGTTGACATGGAAGTGACCAGATCAACAGATGGCACGATGATGTTCAACTGATGTTGCCATGGAAGTGATCAGATCACCACACGACACAATGTGGCTCAACTGATGTCATGGAAGTGATCAGATCACCACATGACACAATGTGGCTCAACAGATGTTGCCATGGAAGCGACCAGATCAACAGATGGCACTATGATGTTCAACTGATGTTGCCATGGAAGTGAGCAGATCACCACACGACACAATGTGGCTCAACTGATGTCATGGAAGTGATCAGATCACCACATGACACAATGTGGCTCAACTGATGTTGCCATGGAAGCGACCAGATCAACAGATGGCACGATGATGTTCAACTGATGTTGCCATGAAAGTGATCAGATCACCACACGACACAATGTGGCACAACCGATGTCATGGAAATGATCAGATCACCACATGACACAATGTGGCTCAACAGATGTTGCCATGGAAGTGATCAGATCACCACATGACACAATGTGGCTCAACTGATGTTGCCATGGAAGTGATCAGATCACCACACGACACAATGTGGCACAACCGATGTCATGGAAATGATCAGATCACCACATGACACAATGTGGCTCAACAGATGTTGCCATGGAAGTGATCAGATCACCACATGACACAATGTGGCTCAACTGATGTTGCCATGGAAGTGATCAGATCACCACACGACACAATGTGGCTCAACCGATGTCATGGAAATGATCAGATCACCACATGACACAATGTGGCTCAACAGATGTTGCCATGGAAGTGACCAGATCAACAGATGGCACGATGATGTTCAACTGATGTTGCCATGGAAGTGATCAGATCACCACACGACACAATGTGGCTCAACTGATGTTGCCATGGAAGTGATCAGATCACCACATGACACAATGTGGCACAACTGATGTTTCCATGGAAGCGACCAGATCAACAGATGGCACGATGATGTTCAACTGATGTTGCCATGGAAGTGATCAGATCACCACATGACACAATGTGGCACAACAGATGTTTCCATGGAAGCGACCAGATCAACAGATGGCACGATGATGTTCAACTGATGTTGCCATGGAAGTGATCAGATCACCACATGACACAATGTGGCTCAACCGATGTCATGGAAATGATCAGATCACCACATGACACAATGTGGCTCAACAGATGTTGCCATGGAAGCGACCAGATCAACAGATGGCACGATGATGTTCAACTGATGTTGCCATGGAAGTGATCAGATCACCACATGACACAATGTGGCTCAACCGATGTCATGGAAATGATCAGATCACCACATGACACAATGTGGCTCAACAGATGTTGCCATGGAAGTGATCAGATCACCACATGACACAATGTGGCTCAACTGATATTGCCAGGGAAGTGATCAGATCACCACACGACACAATGTGGCACAACTGATGTTGCCATGGAAGTGAGCAGATCACCACATGAAACAATGTGGCTCAACTGATGTTGACATGGAAGCGACAAGAGCAAAAGATGACAAAGTGATCGTCCTATTTGTTTTTACTCACATATGCGAAAATCCAGTCATTAGATGTATTTCCTATAACATTCCGTTTTTGTTTTCAAACTTTAAAATCCAGCTTTTGGTCTTTTGTTGTAGCACAGTCCATATACATATACATGTATAGAGGATCTCGTAACATCAATTACATCCGCACCAATAAGTGGATAAGACATACCCATTTTTTAACTTACTTCAAGAAAAGTAGCAATGTGATATTTGGAGACTGATCAATAATAAAATGATAAATATAAACTCACAAGTAAATAAAGAGTTTATCCTACATTGTGTACACTTTCAATAATCTTGTTAACTTACAGGTAACGATAACATACTGCTGTTGGTCTTCTTTCCATGGCGTTGTCTTGTCATCGTGAGTGACTGAGTTTGGTGTGTCGCCCCTTTTGAGCAGTATTCCAGTTATATCACGACGTGTCAGCTAAGGGGGAAATCACGATTTGATGTAGTGCTTCCGCGTTTACCACTTTGGTGGAACCAACTAGCACGGATATAGTGCTGACAAACCTAGAAACATAATCGTAGGATTCGAATAATAATATTATAATTACAGGTTTCTGGTTCACCAAAGGAACGCTACTCTGCATGGCGAATTGTGACAACTAAGACGAAAGTGGCACTCCTGTTTCGTCTGTTTGACGAATGTGTGATCAATATTTAAAGAAGTTCAGTGATTAAACACAGACACCCCAGCAATAATTGAACAATATACATACATCCCTGGTAGAACCTACACTAATAGAATAACTATGTGTTTAGTTCAAATGACTGACTGACTGAGTGAGTATGATTTTACGACGCTTTTAGCAATATTCCAGCAATATCAAGGCGGGGGAAACCAGAAATGGGCTTCACACATTGTACCCATGTCTGGAATCGAACCCGTATCTTCGACGTGAAGAGCTTTAACCACTAGGCTACCCGACTGACCCTGTTAGTCCAAATGACTTGAAAGAGAATTGTGAGAGAAAGTAACTCGGTAATATGTGGAAGTGGTATCATTTGACCGCCTCAAAAGCGTAACAACATTGCAACCATTACTCGTCCTTGTTATTTTCAGTAAGGTCACCATTGCCATACTTATTCAAGTGTCATGCTTGGTTGTGAACACCTGCTGGCATCACTACTGTCACTAATAGAATGATTATTTGTATAGTTAAAAATGACTTGAAAGAGAATTGTAAGAGAAAGTGTTTCCATCAATATCTTACACTTTACAATGTGGAAGTGGTATATAATTCAGATCGCCTTATGAGCGCAACAGCATTACAAATTTTAGTCAACAGTTTTCAATAAGGTCACTATTGTCATGCTGATACAAGTGTCATGTTTGCGAACCTCTGGTGTCGTCTATGATTTTCAGTGATCCATTCATATAATATTCACTGCTATTTTGCCTTTTACGCCAAATCTGTTTCGGTAGATAATCGATACTGATCGTTCTCTGGTGTTGACGTCTCATGTTACAATGCTATGTATTATGCACTGTATTATGATAGAGGAATAATGAATGTGATTGATTGTGGTTGGTCCATTTTCGGGGCTAACACATTTAAACGCAAATTGGTCGCCTCCATGGTCTCTTGGATAGAGTGTCTGTCCGGCGAGTGGTCAGAGGTTCGATCCTCGACCAAGTCATACCATAAGACGTTAAAAGATAGTACTCGCTGTTACCCTGCCTGGCGCTCTGGATTAAGGGGAAAAAACAAGGACTTGTCATCTTGGAGTCAGTATACTGAGAAGGGTATCCATGTTAAAAAGCGGTATGGTATCTCAGTAGGCTAGCATTATAAATCTGACATTAGTCTGGACTATTACAAGCAGACACGCACATGCAAGGCGCCGTGAAAGTGCAATAATCTTAAACACGACGATAAAACCCATTCCATCTCACCTCACCTTTGATGCTAATGTCTCACTCTTTAACTAACAAGGATTGTACAGAGAGAATGGCGTGTCACCTTTATCACAGAACGTATCACAGGGCATTATATATTTCAATTTCCGCGACTGGTATTTGAAGGTGACGGTTCAAAACAAAAATAGAAAAATGAAGGTTCTAAATAATGCAAATATAATTACTGATTGTCAGTCTTGTCTCGGCATGTATCATAAAGAACAAATTATGAAAACGCTCACAAACTACTAAATAATAATAGCTATGCCTTATTCTCTGAATGTGAATTATTACTTTCAGAACATCGGCTGTGTGTGCCGAAAGCGAGAGCAAATATTTTTCGCCAGTTTTTCATACATACCGATTACTGTTCATCAACCAGCATCACACGTGAAGCTTAACGACTAACTTACCTGCTCATCAACTATTTTAATAAATGTTATCAAATGATCTCTGGGGTTTTTCGCTGCGAGATTCTTATAATTAGACATGTTAAAAGGTGATGTCAATATCGATGTCGAGAGCAAAGATGTTCCGGAAGTCTTCAATGCCAATTGCAGTTAATCAGACAGAATTAGATGAACAATTATCAACTACTGTTTAAAATGTATCAAATGCTCTGTTATATAAAATGTACTGTATTGTCAAGTTTTGCTTATTTCGCTCCTGAGATTGTCAGGTGTAATCAGATATGTAAAAGGTGATGTCAAATGCAGTGTCAATATCTTATCACGGTTCATGGAATATGAACAGGTTTATATCATGGACTTGTTCTAACTGTGAAAGTGGACATGACCGAGAAGATGGTCTATGAATAAACTGCAAGTAATTCCATGACATTTGATTGGTTAACCAAGCAATTTCTTTGCGTGTATATTTCCATAAACCTAACAAATGTAGGTCAAGCCCACTAGCGGTCTACCGTTTCCTGATTGGCTGATAATAGAGTGGGCTGGCTTTATGGTGCATATTGTCATATTTTCTATCGTTGTCTACAGTGTTTTTATAATGATGAATGAATAAGCAGTCTTAGAAGCTGTTATTGTTGACTTATTCGCTTAGAAGAATAGACTTCAATATTTGTTTGTTTGATGTGCTTATGGAGCTTTAAACGTAAACACCGATGTGTGCACTTTGCGTTAAACCGCAATCTTAAATAAGACAATCTATAACTAGTGAAAACAATTTCCGTATGGATCGATATCAGTGCGCATTACAGTGAATGCCGGCAACGTATCAGCGTAGGTTGGGACATTACCGCAGCCAGGTTCCCCTTGTAAGAGCGTACACAACTCTTGCTGAAAAGCTGTTTCATCCTTTATGCTACAACATTCAAGCCCTCAGTGAAGCTCTTTTAAAAAAATGTTTCAGGGTAGACATGAGGAGGCCATTAACAACTTTCTCGCATCAGTGACCAAAATTACGTCCGATGTTATCCCTCATTTTGACGTCCACCATATGTTCCCGTGTCGTTTTCAGGTGAACAGTTGACTTACCTTTGCATGTGTTTGTGACGGGTGCCACCAGTGGGGCAGGATACGCTTACTTTTTTTGCGAACAACTGGTATCATCACGAGTTGATATTGATTAATAAAAGCAAGTTTATGATAGAGTGGGAATCGTAGAATGGACTTGGAAATGTTTGCTTGTTGATTTTATGAACGTCAACTCATTGTCCTATGCAGTTTGGCTGACCTGTATCACTACTATCCAATTTCGTATCTTGAAATTTATCAGTACAGTATCTTGGTACAACCTATTGATGGCGAATTGTCATCATTCTCATTATCTGTCCTACGTGATGAAAACGATTCGCGTTTTAACATTTTGTATTATAAAGAGACAAAATCACGTAAGTTTTTGTTATTATGTCCCCAAATTTTCAAAATATCCCGAAAACTCTTTCTAATCTGTGTTTTGTTAGCCATTCATAAATTCATTTTTTGATATTTAAAAATCGAATTTGCGATATCAAGAAATACTTTCTGATATCATTTATTTTTCTATATTAAAAAATCAATTGTTTGATTGAAGGAAAGTAGGGAATAAAGAGAAAAACGGCGCCTCATATTTTACCACGGCTAGGTTCCTTTCTTCCATTTGTTCATCAGGTACAGGTGGGAATCATGCATAAAAGTACCAGATACAGGGACATGGTAGTTCACTCCACTATCACTCGTATTGCTATCTACACAAGATATCCCTGATAAAAGCAGATTCATTGTACGATTCAAACTTTATGAAAAGCCTGTGTTTATGAATCATCATGAAACCCTTGTTTACAACAACGTAAAAGGATGTGGTTTCTTACAGAGATCATCCAATACTAGACTTACAGGTAATTATATTAGTTGTAGATAAAGCTGACATTTAGCATCGAATGGAATATTGTAACGAGAGATATCCTGGTACAGTTTACTTCCCAATGCCCCTTGATAACACCTAAATAATTACGCGATATGGTGAGTTTGCATAAATACCTCGCTAGTGGCGAAACAGGATACATAATTTTATATAGGCGTTTCGCTTCAATTTGCCGTGATTACCACGCAACAGTGGTCAAAAAATGGTATTTTTGGAAATCTGGTCTAAAGTTTTCTCTGCAAACCAGATTTAGAATCCCCTTGTTGAAATACCCCTTTATTAAGGATATAAAAGATCCCATCAAACAACAATTAATTCAAAGCTGTTGATAACACCAAAGCGTTCTCTTCACACAACACTGTTTCCCGTCTACCTATTGCTGAAGCATATTGGACAATCACAGTAAGTTAACACAACTCTGATACTTTCATCATTTTGTTCATATTGAAAGAATGTGGCCAGCACTGTATTTTAATAAGTTAAGATGGAATCCTGTCTGCCTTCGTGTGCTGCTGTGAGATGTCAGGCAACAAACAAAAACTTACTTTTGTATGCAAATTGCACTATTATCTCACTGGATTTCGTGGTTCATCAATCACTGGATTATCTGGTTGCGTACTGTTGTACTGCGTCATGCAAGAAACACTGTGAATGGCGGGTACGGCCGGTAACAGAGGACATACGTTCCCTTTTCGCGAACAACTGTTTTCATAACATGACTTTCACTAATATCCTTTCATATACTTTTCACTGCTACTTCACCTTATTCCCAGTGGAATCGACGGATGACATGAGTGGTGTTTGTGTGCGTGCGTGCGTGCGTGCGTGCGTGCGCGCGCGCGCGCGTGTGTGTGTGTGTGTGTGTGTGTGTGTGTGTGTGTGTGTGTGTGTGGCTCCTTGTACTTGGTACCAGTCCGGACTAATGCCGACTTTATAGTGCAAGCCCACTGAGATACCATGCCGCAGTTTCACATGAATACCGAACTCTGACACTGACTCTGGGCCGACCAGTTCTTGTTTTAGCCCAGTGCGTCTGGCTGGGAAAAAACAAATACCATCTTTTTAACAATTTTTGGTATGACGCGGCCGGGAATTCGAACACGGAATCTTTCGCTCTTCGGGCGGACGCTAATATATATAGCAGTAGCAGTGGCAGCTGTAGTACTACTAGTATTCTTGATGTTATTATTATGATTATGATAATAATTATTACGTGTATACAACAATTTCTCTCAAACAGTATTATAACCAGACTACAGTATGTTTGTCTCTATTTTGTCAGAATCATGGTGACTACTGTGTCTGGTACTCTTGTGGGTTTGGCTGTAGCCATTTTCATCTGTCATTCCGCCTCAAGTCAGTCCCTGAGTGATCCTTGTGGAGGGTCGAATCCTGTTCGTGGGTCCTTCAAAGGACTTGGTGTTACTGGCGATCTTCCTCGGACAATGGGAGATATTGTCATATCAGCGATTGAAGCCAAAACTTTGGCCGGACTGCTAAAGGACAAATACTTACAGACATCCCCCGTACGTTCATCGTTTTGTTGAAAAAAGACGTTGATACTTAATTGAAAATTACATTTCTCTTTAAAAATGTGAAAAATACAATTATATTTTCACAATTTACGTTGTATGAATCCTGGTGGGTATTTGACTATATTTCCATCTCCAAAACGACCATAATAAGTAAAATAATTGAACAGATACAAGCAGTGGCATTAGTGTTTGATATTAACTATAGTTAACGTTCTTTCTATTGCTGTGTACTTTTATATATTTCAATTATTTTTCTTTCAGCCTCGGATTTCGCAATTTTTTGCAACCTATTTGAAAGGAGTGAACGAGACAAACTTCCCCGTCAGCAGGCGGTTATTTAATCAGTCAATGGTAGGTATAGCCAAATCGTATAATAATATTTAAAATAAATATTATTGTGACAATGACGACAAAGATGATGACACAGGTCATATTCAACGATGTCATATTTTCCTTTCAGATAATGGGTGAAGCCCATTTCTGGTGTCCCCCACCTTGATATTGCTGGAATATTGCTAAAGGCGGCCTAAAACCATACTCACTCACTCACTCATCCTTTCAATGTGCTCTTCCTAGGCTAATCGTTTATCTGGAGCCCTGTATATCGATAAACGTATGTTGATTAAATGAAAATGAATAGACACGATAGTGAAATCGTTAGCAAGCACTCACGAAATAATAAAGGGCGGTCGGGTAGCCTAGTGGTTAAAGCTTTCGCTCGTCACGCCGAAGATCCGTGTTCATAGGTACAATGCGTGAAGCTCATTTCTGGTGTTCACCGCCGTGATATTGCTTAAATATTACTAAAATGCGGCGTGAAACCATACTCACTCACTCACTTACAGAATAATACTGATAATTGTGCCATCGTAAACACTATTCTTATTCCCGTTTCAGATAACAGGTGCTCTCCAGAGCGACTATGATGACGTGTCAACAATCATCATGTTCATGAAGTACATCTACAAATATGAAACTGAATACACAGTCGACATGGAGGCCTTCCAACACAAGCTGTACAACACGCTTTGCAGGATCAAGATCGCCGCTGACGCCAATGGACAAAGTCTTACTTACACCATCACCGATGATGTTGTCACCAGGAAGGTCATCACATCAGTTGCCTTTAGGTACGCCCGTGATTACATCGTGTTCAGAGACGCCGAAGTCTTCTTGTCATCTGTCTCAGCTCCATACAAGAATTGAACAATCAAATGACTGTTACAACCTAGACCGTTGGGATGGATAGATTCGTTAAATATAACGTGAACTTTAAGATAAATTCCAATGTATCTTTTCACAACGTTTTAACAAAATAACCTCCATCTTAATATCCCCTTAGGGCATTACTACTGTTTGCGACAGGCAAACGAGTTTCTGTGCCATAACGATACAAAGGTAAGCTTCCAAGACAGTAAGTCTCACCAGAACTGTGGTATCTACAATTGTATGTGTTGGATTACATTAATCCATTTGTTATGTATGCGACAGAGTCGTTTAAATACTGATATGTTTTAGTTTATTTATTCATATATTTATTTATTTTACACGTTTATGACTGTCAACAAATGATTTACCAGCATTATCCGTCGTTGTTACTTACCTTGCAATGAAATATTGTGAATATCATTCATTTATGAATGTTTAGTTGAAACTGTTTAAGTTTGTATGCTTGAGCTGTTCAAGTTCCTTTGTTTTTCTGCATTGATGCCAAATATACAAACTCTACAAACAAAACTATCTTAATGGGACAGATCAGCTTAACAAGCTTCAGCATCGAAAATCTCTCTTTAAATAGTTTCATTGATTTACATGATGTTCTATTATGTATATATAAGCGCATTTATATTTCCATTTCCATTTCCATTTAGTTTTGTATTATCAGATAAAGGTAAATATATACATATTTGAAAAATATGGGCATTTAGATTTGCATGATTCGTATTCATTTATATTTATTTTTGCCAAATATCGTAATAAAAAATATCATAGAAATACATGCCTCTCTTGTTGATAGATGTGTGTCGACAGAAACAATCAACCAATGTTTGTTTATGGTACCTAATACCACTTTACACTCATAAACATGTGACCGCCCCCGTGGTCTATTGGATGTTAAAGCTGGTACTGCTTGACACTCGACACTCGGGGAATAATACAAGGTCTGGTCGGCTCAGATGTAGTATTCTGTGTCTGAGTGGGGTATCCATGTTAAACTTCTACATGGTATCGCATAAAAACTAGTTGATAGGGTATCCGAGTTCGGCGTTAAACACACAAACATCGTTTCTGTCAAAGGGTCATGAGGTGTAACATTCATCATAGGATTAATCGGCAAAGGAAATGTCTTCATGACATCACTCCAAATAGGCACCTAATGCTCCTCTACGCTCTCAAACATATGACCGACTCAGTAGTCTAGTGTGTAACCGTGCCTGACACTCGGCAATAAGGGGATAAAAGAAGGACTGGTCGGCTAGGAGTTAGCATACTGTTTCTGAGTCGGGTATCCGTGATACATTACGGCATTGTATCGCATAGAAACCCATTCGGGTGCGGCATTAAACATTCGGTCCTGTGAAAGGGTCATCAGGTGAAACATACATGATGAGGTAAATAGGGAAATGAGATTTCTTCTTGACATCACTCCACGTGGGCAACATCCGTGTGTCAACAACAGCGTTTTACTATATATAGATCAGGTGATTTCCACTTTAAAGACTGATATTTACTTCCTTGTATTCAGCTCCCCACGCAAGGCATTGTACGTCGAGTGAATGAAATCTACATGAACCGGTAGTGTTTCTATGTATCCTAGTCACACAGATAACAGCAGGGCATGTTCTCGAATGAATGAATTTGAATGTCTTTTGACAATGTACTGGACAGTGCTTCCTGTGCAGAAGCACGGGGACACAATGATGTAACCATGGAAGTGCGCGGGTCTCCACATGACACAATGATGCAGATGTTGCCATGGAAGTGACCAGATCACCAGATGACACAATGATGTAACCATGGAAGTGCGCGGGTCTCCACATGACACAATGATGTAACCATGGAAGTGCGCGGGTCTCCACATGACACAATGATGTAACCATGGAAGTGACCAGATCACCAGATGACATAATGATGTAACCATGGAAGTGCGCAGGTCACCACATGACACAATGATGCGGATGTTGCCATGGAAGTGACCGGATCACCAGATGACACAATGATGCTCAACTGATCTAACCACGGAAGTGAACAGGTCACCAGATGACGCAGTGGTCCTCCCATTTGTCTTTACATACATAAACGCAAATTCGGTCATTACATGTATTTTCTAAAACAATTATATTGTTGCTTTCAAACATGTACAATCCGACAGTTGGTCCTGTGGTACATCTCGCATATTCAATACCTATGATGCATTATGAGATTGATCAATAATAACATAATGAGCATAAACACACAGGTAAATAACCAGTTTATGTTTCATTTTGTAGATTATCAATAATTATTCTTATCAACTGAAACGTGACGATAACAAATTACTGATGGTTATCTTTCCATCGTTCTCTTGTCATCGTGAGTGAGTGAGTGAGTTTACCGAAGCTTATCAGTCATATAAGCTTGCGAAGTGATGCTGGTCTCAGACGTTTAACACGTTGGTTAAGCTCACGAGCGCAGGTATGGTGCTAATAAACCTACAAACATAATCATGGCGAATTCGTTGGAGTAGAAGCCACAATATAACGTTTGTGGCTCACGCAAGGGACGCAACCCTGCACGGCGAATTGCGACACCTTAGACGAACGTGTCACCCGTGACAGTTCTTCTGTTTAACCTATTTCACGAATGAAAGATACAAAGATTAAAGACACACAAGTCAACCTAACAATAATTGAAAATATGCTGATTCCCCTGGAAGAACCTCCACCAATAGGATGGTTATTTATTTAGTTAAAAATGACTTGGAAGAGAATTGTAAGAGTGAGTGAGTGAATATGGTTTTACGCCGCTTTTAGCAATATTCCAGCAATATCACGGCGGGGGACACCAGAAATGGGCTTCACACATTGTACCCATCTCGGGAATCGAACCCAGGTCCAAAGACCTGGGTTCGATTAACCTAAGCGTGACGAGCGAACGCTTTAACCACTAGGCTACCCGACCGCCCCAGAATTGTAAGAAAAAGTGCTTACATCAATACTTTAGACTATATAATATGACTGTGTAAGTGGCATATAATTCAGGTCGCCTTATAAGCGCAAACACATTGCAAACATTACTCGACCTTTTCAGCGGTCTTCTATAAGGTCACTATTGCCATGCTGATACAAGTGTCATGCTTGCGAACCCCTGGTGTCATCACTAATTTTCAGTGATCCATTCATATTCTATTCACCGCTATTTTGCCTTTTACGACCAATCGGCTTCCATTGATAATCGAGACTGATCATTCTCTGGCGTTGACGTTTTATATAACAATGGTATAGTCCCCACAGTTATGTGTATTATCATAACATTAATTAATTCATTATTGTTGTTTGTGAAGGTGCACGGTATTTATTTTATTATTCATAACCCATGTTGAACAATGCTTTAAATTGTATTGATAAGTTAAGCTTCATGGCTGTTTTGTGCATTTGACTGCCATTGTGTGATCATATATGTTTGGGACCTGTCGGTTTCGATGTCTATTCCAAATTATAATGGTATGCGTAACTGTTTTTGCAGTCGCATATTTGGCAGAAAAATCGCACAGTCACGTGCAATTTTGATGGAGTCAAGCTTGATTGAGAAAACCCCTATACACATTTAGGCTTAACATTTACCAGGTCTTTATCATGGGGTAAACATGTAAAGGATGCAGCGCTACAAGCAAAGAAAGTGTTATTTGGAGTACTTAAATCCTTAGCACAGCTGAAGCCTTTATCGTTTTATATTTTGTTTAAAACATTTGATACCAGAATGACTCCTATAATGTTATATGGGTCAGAAATATGGGGCTTGATTCCTGACATTTTTAACATTTGAGAGCGTACATATGATTGCTTGTAAACGATTTTGGGGAGTTCGAAACGCAACCTCAAATCATGTTGTGAGAGGTGAATGTGGACGTTATACGCTGTATATTTATGCGAATAAGGGAGCTGTTAAATACTCGTTTATTTTGAAAATGCCAGACTCGCGATATTTCACAAAACTTTATAATACGCAATTTCAGGCGCTCCAAAATGGTAAAATTAACTGGGCTTACAAAATTAGAAGTATTAATCAGTTAACAGGTTTTGGCCTTGTGTGGGAGCACAAGTGTATCAAGAATATCCCCATGTTTCTAAATAAATTTCTATGTAGATTAAAATCTTCACATGAACAATACTGGCATGTCACTCTTACAGATTCTCAAAATCATATAACTATTTAGTGTATAAGCAAACGTTTGGCCTGGAAATATATATTTCTATGTTACCACATGAGAAATTTCGACATGCTCTGGCTAGATTACGGTGTAGTTAGCATCACCTTCGGATCGAATCTGGTAGACACAAAATGGAACCTGGAGTGGAACGAGTTTGCAAAGCATGTAAATACAATTATGTTCGAGATGAGTACTATTTTATTCTAATATGCAAAACAACATTCAACATTTTAATGTCATGTGTCCATCTTTGTTTATTGTTAAAGCCATATATCTCAGACAATCATTGTTAAATACATAAATGTAATCCTCGAACTTCCACAGTACATTTTCCGTTTGTATCATGGGCCTATGGCCTACAATACACTTGAATAAAGAATCTAGAGAGAGGAACAATGAATTTGTTTGTGGGTGTTCCTTTAACGATGCTGATACATTGTAACGCTTGGAGAGTGGAAGGTTACCCGCATTAGTCCGGACTAGTACAAACACCCTTCTTGTCCCAGCATGAATTATGAAGAACACATTGTGAAGAAACACAATTAATAAATGAACAGTCCTGTATTATTTTCTGAATGTGAATTCTCACCTTCAGAACCACGGCCGTGTGTGCCAAAATCGAGAGCAAAGATGTTCCGGCAGTCTTTAATACCAATTACTGTTAGTCAGTTAGAATTAGATGGACAACTATCAACTTATGTATAAAATGTTACCAAGTACTCTGTGGTATATTATATATTGTATTGTCAAGTTTTTGTTTATTTCGCTGCTGAGATTCGTACCTGTAATCAGATGTAAAAAGGCGATGCCTATTTCAGTGTCAATATCTAATCTTGGTTCCTGAACATGAACAGGTTTATATCATGGACTAGGTTTAACCGTAAAAGTGGACTTGACCGAGGAAGATGATGTATGAATAAACTGCAAGTGATACCATGACATTTGATTGCCTAACCAAGCAGTTTCCTTTGCTTGTATGTTTCCATAAACCTAACAAAGTATAGGCCACGCCCACAAGCGGTCTACCGTTTCCTGATTGGCTGATAATAGAGTCGGCTAGCTTTGTGTTGCATATTGTCTCGCTGATTTAGTATCGTTTTCTTGAGTTATCGCATATCAATGATTGAACAAGTATAGTCTATGAAGTTGTTATTATTGACCTACTTGTTTATTTGATGGCAATATCTGTTTATAGAGGTATAAACGTAAACACAGACGTGTGCACTTTGCGGTAAACCGCAATCATAAATTAGACTATCTATGACCAGTGAAAACAATTTCCGTGTGGATCAGTATCACAGCCCATTACAATGAATGCTGGCAATTTATCAGCGTAGGCTGGGACGTTACTACAAATAATTCCCCTTTCAAAGGTGCACGATACGACTCTTGCTTAAAACTTATTGGATCTTTAAGGTTACAACGATCAAAGCCTTAATAAAGCCTTTAATGACTCCTCTCGTAGACATGTGGATCTTTAAGGTTACAACGATCAAAGCCTTAATAAAGCCTTTAATGACTCCTCTCGTAGACCTGTGGAGGGCATTTCCTGCTTTGAGGCATCAGTGAACGAAATGATGTCCGATGCAATTCCCTATTTTGACTTCCGCCATATGTTCCAGTATCTTTTTCAGGTGACCAATTGACTTGCCTTTACATGTGTTTGTGACGGATGCCACTGGTTGGGAGGATATGGTCATCGTTTTTGGTAACAATTATAATCATCACAGCTTGATACTGATTCATAAATACATGCCTCTGATATAGTTGGAATCGTACTATAAAGTTATTGAATTGGAAAATATTATGATTATGGAAATGTTTTTATCGATTTTATCACTACTCTCACATTTCGCATCTCGTGTATAATCAGTCCATGTATCTTGGTACAGACTTTTGATGGCACCATTCACCATTCACATTATATGTTCCAAGTGATGAACATAAAAAGAAAAAGTGACGTTTAAATTTTTTATATCCCAATCTCTTTCTTATCTATGAATTGTGTTTTGTTAATGAGTCATCGATTCATTTATTGATATCTAAAAATTGAATTTGTGATATCAAGAAACACTTCCTGATATCAATAAATATGTTATATAATAAAATTGATTTAGTGATATCAATAATTCATTTTGTGATATCAGAAAATGAATTATCGATATGATCGGATAGGGAATAAACAGTAAAACGCCGCCTCATACTTTACCACGGCTAGGCTCCTTCCTTCCCTTAGTTCATCAGGTACATGTGGGAATCATGCATAAAAGTACAAGCTACAAGGACATGATAGTGTACTCCGCGTGGGCATCACTCGTGTTACTATATATAACTTAGGTGCTTTCCAGTTTACATCCTTATATGCAACGTACCCATGACAGGCATTGTATGTTGACAGTAGCATCTTTGCTAGATCACAGTGTGATAAGGAAGAACGTATTCATTCCTAAAGTCACACATTCAAATCGGTATTATGCTCATGAAGATAATAAGCGTTTAATGTAGTCGGATGAAACGTGGTACACATCATCCTAAGTGCGTGGCATTGAAGTGGCAGGTTTGAGAGTAAGTCATTATG
Organism: Haliotis cracherodii; assembly: GCF_022045235.1. Classification (NCBI taxonomy): domain Eukaryota; kingdom Metazoa; phylum Mollusca; class Gastropoda; order Lepetellida; family Haliotidae; genus Haliotis; species Haliotis cracherodii. Next base: position 6,997,815 of record NW_027266343.1, read on the forward strand.
CATCCGTGTTAAGAAGATCTCAGAGTCACACACATAGAACGCAGTGCGACAGAATATATGCAACAAAGCCATTTCGATAACCGAAAAAAGGCGACAAAACCCTTTCCATATTCAAGAGAAAAACAAAGCAGATCCACTGGACGATTCCAGCTTTATCATCGAACGTGTTAATGAATCGCTATCAAAGTCTTGTTTATAACACAAAAGGATGGGGTTTCTTATAGTAGACTCTAATACTAGACTTAGATGTACCAAAATGAGTACAATCACCTTCACAATACCCCTTGATAACCCCCAAATAATTACGCGAAAAAGTGAACTCTCGATTGTACATAAATACCCTGTTTGTTTGAATACCACAAGACAAACATTAACCATATCTCAAATGCAATGTCATCATTGTGGCGAAACAGGATATTTTATTTTATACAGGTGTTTCACTTTAAATTGTCATCATTAAATCGTGGGTTTGGACTTCTAGTGATACAGAGACACGCCATCGTGGTCAAGTATTGGTATTTTTGGAAAGCTGCTCCAAAATAGTCTTTATCGTTTCAGTTTGAGAATCCCCTTGTTGAAACACCCCTTAATTAAGGATATAAAAGATCCCACCACACAACAATTAATTCAAAGCTGTTGACATCCTCAAGGCGTTCTCTTTACACAACTCTGTTTCCAGTCTACCTATTGCTGAAGTATATTGGACAGTCATAGTAAGTTAACGCAACATCATTTTGTTCATATGGAAAGAATGTGGTTAGCACTGTTATTCACTACGTTAAGATGGAGTCATACAATAAACAGACGCTTACTTTTGTATGCAAACCGTGAATGGCGGGCGCTACCTGTAGGGTAGAACATACCTTTGCACGAACACCTGGTGTCATCACTGATTTTCAATGCTGTATTCACCGCTATTTTACCTGACGCCCAATGCAATCTATTTCTGTGGTTGAACGAAATTGGATGTTTTCTGTCCTTGACTTTTTATACATTTAACATCATATTGTTTCTTCTAAAAATATATGTTTATCATTTATGCTTCCACATGAGTGCCAATAGGCACCCTTGTGCTGCATTCGTCTTCGAGGAGTAATCTTATTTAGGAAACAGTTGCCTGACGCCCAATGCAATCTATTTCTGTGGTTGAACGAAATTGGATGTTTTCTGTCCTTGACTTTTTATACATTTAATATCATATTGTTTCTCATTGTGAGAGACGATATCACGGTGTGAGTGAGTGAGTTTGCTTTAACGCCGCTTTTAACAGTATTTCAGTTACATCACGACGGGTAATCTGAACGTGAAAGGAAAGCCCGAAGTCGTGCCCTTCTCAGAGGTTTACCACGTTGGACAGACAGACAGACAGACAGACAGACAATAATTTATTTGCGTCTCACCCATAAGGTACATTCTACAATATACATATAAATCAAAACATGCTTAAAACTTACTTATGAGAGACGATATGATCATAAAACCAACTTGTATACAAAATGAATATACATACAATATAAACATCATGAATATAAAATAGATCGGCGCTTCAATAAAATATCATAGCAGGTTTTGGCCACGTAAAAGGTGAAAAACCCACCAGGGCCCCTTTCCACAAAGTGATCTTAGCGCTAAGTCGATCATAACTCCCATTCTTTAACACTGACTTACGACAATCGTAGCGCTAAGATCGCTTTGTGGAACGGGACCCAGCACGGTTATGGTGATGATATAGAAACATAATCGGGTCGAATAGGGATTCCAACCCACAATCATAGGGTTCTGGTGAGCCAAGGGACGTAACTCTGCACAGTGAATTGAGATGCCTCAGACGACTTGGTGGTGCCTCCGACGCTGGCCAGAGACAGATTCTTTCGTGGAACCTTTAAACACTGGTATTTGATTACTGACCAAAGATCATAATCGGGATTATTGGATTCGATCCCCGAATTTAAGATGATGGTAATTAAAAGTAGCTTACTCGTGTATAATATAGTATCAACTGTCATATGTTTTAATGTATATAGATATTGTAAGCTTAAAATATATGTCTGTTGTTTAACCCCACACTGCGTTATTCCAGCTTCAGCACGAGCTGTAAATAATCAAGCTAGGACCAAAAAACATATCACTTATCCAGTCAGTGCCGAGGAGATGCAGAGCCGTGATTGCAGCCAGGGGCGGTCACACGAGATACTGAGTTCAGCGCAACCTTGTGGCCTTATGTGATATGACAACGAACAGTTTTCAGTCCCCTTGTACAACGACAACATGTGAATATCGAGCTCCAAAATCTCATATTCGTATCTATAATATTAAATTAAATATATCGACTTTATCAGGTACAATAAGTTTACGAGAAATCTACCTGTGCGTTTCCTTTTTTGGAGAGTGTATTTGTAAACCAAGGTAACTTATTGGTGACGGGGGAAATAGTCATATGTGAACGCAACAGTACAGTTTCCGAAGCACAGGTGGTAGCGTGAAGAACGACAAATCAAAAGGATGCAGGTTCGTGTACCGCCGTCCAAAACAAAAGGTTGTGTTCATAAAGTTGCTGTATGGCTAATAGTATTTCCATCCTACAGACAACGGAAGCTGACAGTGGAAGTATAGCTAACGGACCCTCAACTTTTTACAGTTACCCCGCTAAGTACACTATAAAACACACCCATTTTAAAATGTACAATGAAATTCAAGGTGGGTCTACGGGTCTGTGCATGTCCCACATTAAGACCACAAACACGTTCAGATGTTAAACGCAATCCTAACATGTTTAGACCTAAACATGTCAAAATATTGGGACAAGGCAAGTGGTTTGGATCTAAACACATACAGTGTATGCACCGAGAGAGTAAACATGCTTGCACTCTGCTTCTCTGTTTTTTCCGCTTATACCCCAGCGTGTCAACGCATTGTGAGAGAAGCCCTCACAGGACGCAGGTCAATGAGTGAGTGAGTGAGTTGGGTTTGACGCCGCTTATAACAGTATTCCTATTATATCACGGCTTGTCAGCTTTACGTGGGACGAAAGTCAGAAGTGGAGTCACAGTTTTCGGACAAGACACGTGTTTCGGTTTGTGTTTAGAACCTAGCCACATTGCCTACAGTGAAGCTAACTGGGGTCCTGTACTTTTTTTAAAATAGGAAGCAGCATCTCTAATGACGATAAAGTCTCTTTGGTGTCTCTGAGCGACGTTCGGCGTAGTGCACGGAAATGTTCTCAGATCCTTGCAACCACGGATGTCTGCAGAATTTCGGGCCGGACAGCTGCTGCACCTTGCAGACTCCGCTATTTTGACTTTGCAGAGAAGATGGATGACGGCGTCCTCTAACTCACGGAGGACTTTCCTGAAGTGACGTTTTGGTTCTTGTGTGCAAGCGACGTCGACACCGACGGCGATAACTGCAATGTCGTCATAATTCTAGAAAAGATAGAAAGGCTATATTTTATAAACCGCACAAACATACCATAATAGTAATGAATACACCTGGAACATAGAAAGCCCCAGTTATTCTTTATATTTATATAAAACAAAACTGCAAGAGATTGGCTAATCAGCAATGTTTTGAGTTTATGTTTCCACAAGGCGAAAAAGTAGGCCACGCCTACTAACGACTACTGTTTCTTGATTGGTTACTATTAGAATGGGTGTGGTTTGTGTTGCATCATTGCGGTGAACGATGTCGTTGAATTTGTATTGTTGGTTACAGTTTTTGTGTGTATTAATGATTATATAAGAGGTGTGTGAAATAGAGAATCTCACCCGAGTGTCTTTTGATATCAAATATATCAACACGAGTTGATAAAAGTGGGATAACTCCGAGGCTTACCGAGGATTTTTTCCACTTTTATCAACGAGTGTTTATATATTTGATATCAAAAGACACGAGGGTGAGATTTTATTTATCATCCAACATCATTCTTCAAACCTTTTCAGTTTGTAGACAGTAATAAGCAGTGTCTTAAGTGTAAAAAGTACAGCTAACAGCTTCAGTAGCAGAGCCATTAGTGATGTCATTTGATTGTGACGTCATGGTAACCAATGACGTCACAATAGTCTGCAAAGCATTGTGATGCAATTTCATTACAGCGATATCTACAGTGTAGATATCGCGTGATCTCATCCAAGCGATATCTCCTGTGGGAGCCAGTTTTAGATGATAAGTTATTATTGCTGACTTACTTATTCAATATGTTTTTTGCGTTTATGGAGTTATAAAGTAAAGTAAAAGTAAAAACATTTTTTACAAATCCGCTACCTCCACAAACACATAAAGAATTGTCAATTCATAAACAGGAAAACTTATATTTTCTTTTTGGAAATATCTACATAATGACTTTGATTCCATCGATATATACTTCAGTATAAGGACGTGTTATGTTTCTCCAGACGGATGCAATGCCGTGTGATGCAGTAAGTGAGTGAGTATGGTTTTACGCCGCTTTTATTCCAACACTATCACGACGGGGGACACCAAAAATGGGCTTCACACATTGTACCCATGTCGGGAATCGAACCCGGGACTTCCGCGTGACGAGCGAACGCTTTAACCACTAGGCTCCTCCACCGCCCCTATGATGCAGTAAAGCTTAAGAAACATTTGAATGGGCTGCCGAGTAACTTCGGCTAAGGGGCTGCCATAAAACATTTACCGTATTTCCTCTATTAGACGCCCGGGATTCTATTTATTTCGGACAAACCTTTGAACCGGCGTCAATTAGAGGCCCGGCGTCTATTGGAGGCCCGGCTTCTATTAATACCCCCATTTCACTATGAAAGGGATCATTAATTGTATCAATTGATCGACCCGGCGTCTATTAGAGGCCCGGCTTCTATTTTTTGCACTGAACAATTGACCCGGCTTCTATTAGAGGCCCGGCGTCTAATAGAGGAAATACAGAACATGTCATTAGATAATCGATTTCGGTTTCCGTATTTCAATATCAGTAGGACACTTTGTGGCCTAAAATTAGTTTTGTCATAAAATTACTTACAAGTGAACTGTCTGACAGGTTAAAATACGTCGTGGAACGCAAGTGTTCTCTGTACCAATCCGAAATCCGAATCTGAAACATTAATGATCAATTGCCTGTTATAAACTGGTACATAAATACAACTTGATAACTTATACTCTTCTTATTTGTACAGCTATACACAAGCACTCATCGGAAGAAGTCGAATAACATCTTCGGTAAACGTTAAAAAGTTTAAAATAGATTCACTCTCCTTGAAATAAGAGGATAATTCAGATCAGTGATCCAAGTTGAAATACAAATTAACAACATGATTCAATACTACTCTAAAGAAGTTAAAGAACACCCGATTCTTTCATATTACTGTAGTTTATCTGCTATGCCATAGTAATATGAGAGGGGGCACGGGTGGCCCAGACGTCTAAGGCGCCGCGATTCGCCATGCAGAGTTGCGTCCCGTGGACACGCCAGAAACCTATGATTGTGGGTTCGAATCCCGGTTCGCCCCAATTATGTTTCTAGGTTTGTCAGTACCATACCCGTGCTCGTGGGTTTCACCGAAGTGATAAACGTCTGAGACCTGCATCACTTTGGGCTTTCCTCCCACATTAAGCTGACACGCCGCGATATAACTGGAATAATGTCAAAAGCGGCGTTAAACACAACTCACTCACTCACTCACTCACTCACTAGTAATATGAGAACATCGTGTGTTCTTTAACATGTTTTGAGTGGTATATTAATTTCCAATACATGTACGTTTGGGGCAGAGGCTTTTGTGTGCCAATGATTTGAGTACACACAAGTTTATAGGCTACAAAATTGTTTATTTTTGTGCATAACACAACCATTGATAATTTTTCGATCTGGCGAAAGGTTTTATTTACGATTTTTCTTAATATTTTGGTAGATTCTGATGTCGTCAATACTCGATTTCCTTATTTTGACAGCTTAATCGAAATTGACAAAGGGCTAGTTTTAATTTACAGGAAGACATAAATGTCAAATATATTTCATATTTACAATTGTTTTGAATATGGCATAATAAACTTCAAGACAAAATATATTATACACCCATATTTGATGGAAGCTCAAAATGAAAAAAAACAAGAAATGGTTATTCGATGGTGATGTATTTGATTCGGGCATCATCGTTATGTTTCGGACCTCACGTTCGCAGTGTTTCGGCGACTGTTTTCAGCCTTGTATCGTCTTGATAACATTTGTAATGTTTTAGTCAAATCCAGTTTTCAAGTGTATGCTTTCTTTTACCCGTCACTATGACAATTTGTAACTTGGCAGAACTTCAGCGAGCCCAATTTACTGAAACGTATCTTTCAAGCGTTGTTGAAATACATTTAAAGTACAGTTTGCTTGTCAAGCATTGGGAATAGCCACATATCTCTAAGCCTAAACTGGGTAGTTGAGTAGCGCGGTGGTTAAAGCGTTCGCCGCCGAAGACCCGGGTTCGATTCCCGACATGGGTACAATGTGCGAAGCCCATTTCTGGTGTCCCCCGTCGTGATATTGCTGGAATATTGCTAAAAGCGGCGTAAAACCTTACTCACTCACTCACTCTAAACCCAAACTGTGTTGCCCTATTGACACTACCCTGTTCATCGTACAACGGGTGAGTGAGTTGGGTTTAACGCCGCTTTTAACAGTATTCAAGTTCTATCGCGACTCATCGTACAAACACTATACTACCCCTGGTAGTTGTAACAGTTACGTACTGAAGCGATTTGTCTGCCTACCTTTTTTGAAGATTTATTATTATATTGCTGCTCAAGTGTCTTGGCCAATTCCCAGGCCCTCTCAGCTTGCTTGGAGATTTCCGAGTCCACAGTCTCCCGGCGACCACGCCCTACTGGGACACTACCCCAACACGGGTCGTCAAGGATTTGTTTGATGTCCCTGTTTGATCCACACGTTCTGCGTCGCCCGGCCACACTACATGCTACCATGACGCAGAGTGTCAATACTACTTGTCCGTGCAATGGCATGCTGTCGTCTCTGAAATTGTATCAAATTGATGGTGAGTGAGTGAGTACGTTTTTACGCCGCTTTTAGAAACATTCAATCAATATCACGACGGGGGAAACCAGAAATGGGCTTCTCACATTGTACCCATGTCGGGAATGGAACCCGGGTCTGCGGCGTGACGAGCGAAAGCTTTAACCACTAGGCTACCCGACCGCCCCCAAATTGATGGTGAGTGAGTGAGTACGTTCTTACGCCGCTTTTAGAAACATTCAATCAATATGAGGGCGAGGGACACCAGAAATTAGCTTCGCACATTGTACCCATATGGCGAATCGAACCAGGCCTTTCGGCGTGATGAGCGAACGTTTCAACCACTCGACTACCCCACCGCCCTTTACAACTGGTGGTACGTTGTTTTCTATTTTGTTTATTTTTTCAATAGTTTTCATGTTTAAACGACAAATAATTGAAATAAACATAATGCGCGGTTGAGCGAGACTTTTGAACACCATCTTGGATTTGGATATATTACCGATGACAAGATCGAGTGGATGATGAAAGTCTTTGTTACATTCTTTACCGTTATCAAGTAGTGAATGAGTGAGTATGATTTTAGGCCGCTTTTAGCAATATTCCAGCAATATCGCGGCGGGGGACACCAGAAATTGGCTTCACCCATTGTACCCATGTGGGGAATCGAACCTGGGTCTTCGGCGTGACGAGCAAACGCTTTAACCACTAGGCTACCCGACCGCCCCTCATTATGAAGTAAAAGTGAGACACAGCGTTAGTTAGTATATATACAACTGTACATAGGTAACAATAACGACCGTAATCGGCTTATCCCCCGCGAACATGAAATTAAGGGTAAAATTTATAATTGACACGGCTAAAAATATAAAAATATCAAGAGAGCATATAAAATATAAACATGTTAGGAAATGGAACTATTGACGGTTCGAACCATTTCATCCCTATAAAGGAAAACAATACGTCCGTTACACACAATAATAAGCATAGTGCACAAAAAGTACATACCTGTATTTGAACCAACAGAGCAGTGAAAAATAGGCCCAAAATGATTCGTCAAGTGGACTTTCAAAACTGAAGCACTTCTCAAATTCTCCAGGTATTTAAGTAAAACAGCTTGAATTTATAATGAGGGGAAATTTAATATGACGGAAAGTGTTTTCCGGATTATGAAATACAAATCTATGAATATTATCCCGTGATAGTCGCGTGATCCGAGCTTCCCCATTCATATTAAAACCAAGTCTATTTCCGCGATGTTTTTCGTTGACAAATATTCAAATATTCAACTTTAAATATTCAGTTCGTTGGTGGCTTTGTGCTTGCATTGCTTCTATTTCGTCGCCGAATGTTGTTTCCATTGAATACTTTCAGCCAATGGTCGCTGTATTGCTACATTCCTGGTGAAGATTAAACACTTAAACATTCGACTTGATAAAAATGTACATTTGGAATAACCCGCGACTTGTTCTTGAAAGTACATTAAGCGTTTGGTGTTGATACCTTAAGATTCCCTCTGTTCCTTGTCTCTGTACTTGCTTTAAGTGTTTAAGATGTTGCCATCTGCAATTTTGGCTGACCTGTCCCTTTTTGGGATTCATGTTTGTACGTAGGGTACACATATACATTGGGAGTGGGGGTGGTGGTCTTGACATTCCTGTAACAAGTGCGCAATGGATTCAGGTTGTTTGCAAGATGAACAAACCTTGTCATAGTGCTTTTTGTGACCGAGTCTGAGGCGTGAGATGGCTATTTTAACTTTCATTTCATTTGAGTATGAGTATGGCTTTTGGTGGATCTTGGGTTGAATTTTGTATAGCCATCTGCCGATCTTACTTGCGTCCCTATGGACTTGACATCTTTGCGCTATGGAGGCTTTGATTTGATTTTTATCTCTAGTTTACTTAAGGGAATAGGCTGTATCTCCGCTTTGTCTAGAGCTAGCTTCCCCAGTGTGTCTGCGTTTTCATTTCCATCAAGTTCTTTTTCTGCGTGAAGCCTATGAAGACGCCACCCGAGAGCCTTACAGTTACCTGTTCTTGGACTTGAAGCGCACCACGTTGCAAGACCATCGAGTACGTGCCCGCCTGTTTTCGAGATCTAGATGCCCATCGTGTATGTGCCGATCCTATGAAATGAGGAGAGACTTCATAAAAGTAGGCGAACCCACTGACCTTCCTTCAAAGGAGCCACAGCCATCATAGGGCAAAGACGGTCTATGAATGCCATGCCACCATCACAAGATGTCCCCGATACCGAGTGGGTATCACGGCGGGGTCACCAGAAATGGGCTTCACACATTGAACCCATGTCGGGAATCGAACCTGGGTCTTCGGCGTGACGAGTAAACGATTTAACCACTTGGCTACCCGACCGCTCCTCCTATGAGTCAAGAGCCGGCCTAAGACATTTCTGTAAAAATACTTCCGGGCTGGGCTTTTAAATTCAGCTACAGCCAAAATACCTGATATTTTTATTTCACACCATATTGATATGATGCAACGATCTAATTTTTCTGGCAGGCAATTTGTCTTTTATCCCGTCTGAAGCATTATTTTTTTCAAGAACATTCCGGGATACATTCCCTCCATAAAATCCCAGCAACCAACCCACCCACGCACAAGCGAATATCAAATACATATACTGAGTCATAGCATATTACGCCGTGATATTGCTGGAATATTGCTAAAAAGGGCGTAAACCCATACTCACTCATTGATACAAAGAACTAGAAGAAGCTGTTTAAAGGGAAGTAAATAACTACTGTCGTGAAACAGTGAGTGAGTGAGTGAGTAAGTGAGTTGGGTTTAACGCCGCTTTTAACAGTATTCCAGTTATATCACGGCGTGTCAGCTTAAAAGTAGGCGAACCCACTGACCTTCCTTCAAAGGAGCCACAGCCATCATAGGGCAAAGACGGTCTATGAATGCCATGCCACCATCCCAAGATGTCCCCGATGCCGAGTGGGTATCACGGCGGGGTCACCAGAAATGGGCTTCACACACTGGACCCATGTCGGGAATAGAACCTGGGTCTTCGGCGTGACGAGTAAACGATTTAACCACTTGGCTACCCGACCGCTCCTCCTATGAGTCAAGAGCCGGCCTCAGACATTTCTGTAAAAATACTTCCGGGCTGGGCTTTTAAATTCAGCTACAGCCAAAATACCAACCCACCCACGCACAAGCGAATATCAAATACATATACTGAGTCATAGCATATTACGCCGTGATATTGCTGGAATATTGCTAAAAAGGGCGTAAACCCATACTCACTCATTGATACATAGAACTAGAAGAAGCTGTTTAAAGGGAAGTAAATAACTACTGTCGTGAAACAGTGAGTGAGTAAGTGAGTTGGGTTTAACGCCGCTTTTAACAGTATTTCAGTTATATCACGGCGTGTCAGCTTAATGTGGGAGGAAAGCCCGAAGTGATGCAGGTCTCAGACGTTTACCACTTCGGTGAAACCCACGAGCACGGGTATGGTGCTGACAAACCTAGAAACATAATTGAGGCGAACCGGTATTCGAACCCACAATCATAGGTTTCTGGCGTGCCCAAAGGACGCAACTCTTCACAGCGAATCGCGGCGCCTTAGACGACTGGGCCAACCGTGCCCCCCTGTCGTGAAACAGTACCATAACACGTAATTAGATAAATTAGAGAAAATGAAAAATTAGAAAATTAGATTTGACTAAAAAAGTATAAATGTTATCAAAACGTTACAGTTCTATTTTCTAAACGATAAATCAACATATTGATAATTCAATGTGTGTGTGCTTTCTTTTGTTCGACAGTTTTGGGGTTTGTCTTTTTCATATGCGATGCCGCTTTGTAAAGAGAAATTAAATGAGCTTTGTCTTCAAACTAAAACAGGATTTAAAAATTAAATATTATTGAATATGGAAATACGTGTGTACAGTTAGCACTGTCTAACATTTTGCAGGCGATATAATTATAATATAAGAAATAGCATATGGTAATTAGTATGATTGCGAGAGTCAAAGGGCTCTACTTGCTTTGTCTTACGGTGTTATGTTTAGGAAAATGGTAAATGGCTACTATTTTTGTTTCAAAAATTACGCCCTTAAATCAATATGACGATTAATCACTGACACTCAATCCAACACCAAGCGCACGCTTTGTAAGATTGTGATATGCGGAAACCGTTATCTTCGCCTTTCATCCTCCCTCATACAGGAAATGTATATACAATGCATGGCTTTCAAAGTAACAATCTATCCAATTGGCAATAGTTCTTTAAATAGAATAGGTGTTTTCCATGTTTTGGAGCGAACCATTACGTCCTGTATGAAACCTGCCTACGAGGGGCGCTGTTCCCTGAGTAAATATACGTGGATATATTATCCGGTAGTGTTCCTATACAGCTTGCGACTAAGTCACGAGGACAGTATCAGAGTACGGTAAAGACAAGCTGTTATATGTAGATAAGTGGTATGTTTTCAAGCATTTCCCACGTTAAAACACCCACATGTTCTACCGGTAAATCAGGTAACTAATATACATATATGCCTAATACGAAAAAACAAAAACACTGCGTTGAATATCTCTCCATGCGTGCGTTTAAGTATAAAGATTAGAAAGACCATTAATGCTCTCTGTTATAAATGATATGGCATTTTACCAATTTGAAGTAGAATAACTTTTTAACACATCGAGAAGAGGAACACTTTCATGAACCCCACAGTCTTTAATCTTTGGTTATTTTGCAAATATATTCATGTTAAACAATAATGTTTCTCAGTTTTTCATTTTTTTGTAAACTCGGGGACCCCTCAAATAATAATTTCAATATATATACTCGGTTAATATATGAATAATTACTCATATTCAAAATATATTACATTGGTTCAAAGCACAAACGAACATACTGGTATGTTGTGTGAACCGATGCTCATAAACGCATCACATGTGACGTCATAATCCATTACTCGAAATGCACCTTTTGTCTCGTGCAGGGTTAGCGTGTAAAGTTTGGAAATCACGTGCATCACTTCGTGATAATAATATAGGCACTGTTGTTATACTTGACAGATTGTTAGTTTTGTCATTAAGTGGTACACATTGGAGACATCTCTTAACGTACATACTTCTCTATATGCTTCTGTGGTTCGCGTTTCTTTTGGCGTTGAGTATATTAAAACAAAATCATACTTGAATACAAAAACAGTTATTTTGTCGATGAATAGGGAAATCTCATATTTAAAAAGTGAAGCATACCGTATTTAGTTACAAGTGCTAATTGAATCCAATTTTCAAGTGTATACTTTCTTTTGCCGGGCAGTTTAGTGGAGTAGACGAATGCAAAAAATGGATCGGTGCGTGGATAAACACCTCTGATATTGTTAACTCCCCGTGGGGACTCCTAGCCCCTATGCTGGTCGTAAGAGGTGGTGACTTGGTCCATGTGCCCTGATTGTGATTTCAGGTTTGGTAGCACCTTGATAGCTGGTTTCACCAAAGTCGTGAACGTCTGAGACTGCAGAACTTTGGTGTTTCCTCCCACAAGTGGGCGGTTGGGTGGCCTGGTGGTTAAAGCGTTCGTAAATCTCGCCGAAGGCCCTGGCCCCCATTTGTGCTTCACACTTGGCCCCCACTTGGGTACAATGTGTGAAGCCCATTTCTGGTGTCTAGCAACCTGGGTTGCATACTCCCCAGGGAGCTGAGAATGAATGTGGAAAGCCGACTGATCCATTGATCGGGATAACAATGTCGCGCTTTGAGCGCTTCAGGGTGTGGCTTTGGCGTATTATAAATATGCACATTATCTTGCAGTGTGGGCGCGCGATGTGTCACGACACGCCCATTTAATCTAGTGTATATGGAAATGCATTTTGTTAGTTTTATTTGTTATGTGTAATTGTATATCAGCTGTTCATGTATTTCAAAGTAAAACGTGGACAAGAATTGACTCACCGTTGACGTATACTCCGGTTATTTCACTGATACTGTTCACTGAGAAAATACCTTCAAAGTAGCATATATGGTTCCCAATGATTTCCCCATTACAATGATAGTAAGAAGAGGTCCCGACTTATGAAGTTTATTTTGAGTTCACTGCTTAAAGACATAAATATTTTCTCTGAAAGAAGGACCCGAGATTATTTTTTTCACCATGTCTAGAGCATTTGGGCTAAAACCTGAGAAAAAAGTCCAGTATTTTCGGAAACAAAAATTCCAGAAAATATTCATGCAAGTTCTACGTCAGCGATACGTTGAAGTGAGTGAGTGAGTTGGGTTTAACGCCACTTTTAACAGTATTATGTTTAACGCGGCGTGTCAGCTTAATGTGGGAGGAAAGCCCGAAGTGATGCAGGTCTCAGACGTTTACCGCTTCGGTGAAACCCACGAGCACGGGTATGGTACTGACAAACCTAGAAACAAATTCGCGGCGGACCGGGATTCGAACAATCATTGGTTTCTGGCGTTTCTCGCAACTCTGTACAATGAATCGCGGCATCTTAGACGACTGGGCCCCCGTGCCCCCGATACGTTGAAATGACAAGAAGAACGATCTCATCAAACAGTTGGACCCTTCTTTCTGTTGTGAGTGACTGAGAGGGGGGGGGGGGGGGGGGGGTAACGTGTAAAGTTAACATTCATACATACCCTCATCTAATATGTACATGCGACGATTCATTGATATTGACACATACACACACATACACACACACACACACACGCACTGTCGTTTTAATTAAATATAAAATCACATTGAAAATTCAAAATTGTAAAATAAAATATCTTTTTGGATAAAATCAAACATACGTTTCATTACGTAAATATCACATCTCAAATCATTTCAATTTTGTAGAGAAACTGTTACCCGCGGACATCTTATAGAATATACGATTTCTCTTGTGCACACGCCTAATCTAAATACTTCCAAACAACAGAAACGAATATCACCCCCACAACTTAACGAACACGCGATTGAACGCCTTATTTGTACAAACGGACCATCAGCTAAACAAAATATACACGGGAGTCGTATAAAAAATAAAATCCCCCATGGGTCCTGAGCTGATGATGAGTTTAACAAGCCTGACTGTGTCAGGGTCACCCATACCCTCTTTGGTGCATTTTTTAAATTTTAATCTGTAGAAGAAGAGGAAGAAGAAAAAGAAGAAGAAAGTTTTAGGCTCTTGTAATTTTCCTATGAATTGAACATTGTCTATAAAAGGAAGAGGTAAAAGCGAAACACACGTCAAAGCAAACATTTCATCATTCTTTCCCACAACTACCCTTATATCCGTTTAGTCAAGTTCATAATAAACATTATAAGATCCTTGATAATGAAAAGTAATATACATATTATAAAATTAAACACGGAACGTTCGACATTGTAAATTATGTAAATTACATTAAGGCTGTATGATCCCTCATTAGTACATAATGAATAATGTGCCAAATATCGTGGTATTTATGAAATATAAGGAAACAACTAACTCGGTAACAATTTGACGAAAAAATATGAACTTCATCACTTAAAATTAAAATTTACCAGTTTAAATTGCTATTTAAAACGTGCTGGGTGTACTGTTTTTGTGATTAGTATAGTTAATGTTCAATACTTTCGTAATTAGTAAAGAGTCATTCTACTGACATGAGCTAGTACATTTCCCTTCATCGTGAGTTTCGTTTTATAAATTCATAAGTTTCGTCATTTTATTTTTACAATTGTACAATTGATCAGGAGTTAATCTATCTCATTTCAGGATGAAAGAATTATGTATTCATTCCTGTTCAAAACTTGACAATAGATTAGTCATGGACGAAACTTTAAAAGCAATTATATATTCAATTTGAAGTATATATAGAACTCCGAGAGAATGACTGATCATCAGCTAGGACATCGAGAACACACTGGGACAATCTCCTCTCGTTACGGCTGAACTTGAAACATGACTTTTATTTGCAACAGGTAAGAGACTTGCTATACACTACTGCCCTTAGATCGTCTTCGCTATATCGCTGGTGATTGTAGCTACAACCTTTTCATAAATAAATGTGCCATCAGAAATTTTGTAGAAGCGCGTTCCATTTAGGATGTTTTTATCATTATCTTCTTAATTATTTGTTCCGGAATCAGATGTTGTTGATAAGGTTTATCACAAAACGTGGTGACAAAAGATCATCAGATCAATTTTCAGAGGTTTAGGACAATTTGTCAAACATGAAAGCATTGTCATCTGAAGTTTACAGAGAAAACTATAGGTGAAATGATGGACTTCCTCACTGATAGCATCTATGAAACACTTAGGGGAAAGAAATTTAGGCATGAAGTAAAACTCCCTATGGGACCAGTTGTCAAGCAAAGTTATTTGGCCCAGAAGGTTAACTTATTAAGCTTCAGGTATATCGTTCATTTCATCATCTTTCAAAAAGTAGCCATTTCCCCGTCACTTATGTATCCCCCTAAACTAGAAATAAATGAGACCAGGCTTATCTGTTTCATGTTCAGATCTGTACATAAAGATTCGGAGTGACAAAACACTCCCCACAAGACTGTATGACAAGCGGGTGGACTTCAACTTTCCAATAGTAAATTTTCTTTTATGTCGAGCCTTCGTTGTTTTCACACCTTTGGAGGTACAATCGAGCATGCTCTACCTAGATTTCAAAGAGCGTCCCACGACTGTTTCTCAGAAGTTGTTTGATCAAGGTTACATCATTCAAGGCCTCACTAAAGCTTTGAAAAATATTTGGGGGGGTGAAATTTTGAGGACATTTCCAAATTTGACGCATCAGTGCCAACAATTATGTTCCCGTGTTTGCTTCAGTTGAACAATTATCTTGCCCTTGTGTTTGTGACGACTACCACAGGTGGAACAGGATACGCTCACGTTTTCGCGAACACCTGGTATCATCACTATTCGACAGTGACTCATAAACACATGGACCGCCTCCGTGGTCTTGTGGTAGAGCGTCCGCCCGGAGAGCGGAAGGTCCGGGGTTCGATCCCCGACCGCGTCATACCAAAAGACGTTAAAAGATGGTACTTGTTGTTACCCTGTCTGGCGCTCGGCATTAAGGGGCTACAACAAGGACTGGTCGGCTCGAAGTCAGTATACTGTGTCTGAGTGGGGTATTCATGTTCAGCTGCGGCATGGTATCTCAGTGAGCTAGCACTATAAATATGCATCAGTCCGGACTAGTACAAGCAGCCACACACACACATACACGTGCATGCACGTCGCTATATTAGTGCAATAATCTTGGACGCGACGTTAAACCATATTTCACCTCACCTCACCTCACCTCATAAACACATGCTTATGATAAAGTCGGAATCGTACAATCAAATCATTATGTATTGATTCTAACCAGGAGGTCAATATGGTCTACATGTTCTAACGCTATAAATAATGGGCAAGAGTGCTCTTATTTGCTTACTGACGTACCATAGATTTACCATTGTAGATCAGGAACAATGTCTACTTGTGTTTCTTTACTTGAACAATGAATGTGTTACTGTAACAAGACTTCGTTATCAGGTTATATTTTTTTCAGAAATAGTATGTGTCAAATTCTGATACTGATACTGGTGACCATCGCTTCACAAGGGACAACTATACGGCCATGTAGAAACATCCTTGCAGACCCCTGCGGGGGATCTCGCCCTGCTCGTGCTGCCGGTCCTGGTTGCCAACCAAGTAATAACTTTGAAGATATTAGCAAAAGGGCACACGGAGCCGAACGCCGTTGTCAAACGTTGAAGACAAAATATAATTCTGAGCCAAAGGTAGTCTATATGTCCTCTATATTTCATCAAATTGAAAACAACATCTTAAATAAGAACCCCGTTAGGTTCCGGGTAGGAATAGTCTCCCCGATACATTGGTTGATTGGTTGGTTTGTTGTTTTACTAGCTATATGACTGCGGTCTGTAAGTTGGTTGGTTGGTTGGTTGGTTGTTTAACGCTGCACTCAGCAATATTCCAGCTATATGACGGCGGTCTGTAAATAATCAAGTCTGGACCAGACAATCCAATGATCAATATCATGAGCATCGATCCACGCAATTGGGATACGATGACATGCAGCAACCAAGTCAGCGAGCCTGACCACCCGATCCCGTTAGTAACCTTTTACGACAAGCATAGTCGCCTTTTACGGCAAGCATGGGTTCCTGAAGACCTATTCTACCCCGGATCTTCACGGGTCCCCAGATACATTGATGTAAGAGGCGACTGAATGGAACGGGTGGTCAGGTTCACTGACTTGGTTGTTTCTCTAGTCAGTGTGACGTTAAAAAAGTTACAAATATAAACGAATAATGTTGATTGATTTTAGTCGAAATAGCTTTAATACTACTTCAAATAATAATCATATTAATCAATGTTTATATGTATTAATCTTAGGAATATACCTTCCTACGGTCAGTTGTTTCTGTTTTAATATTGTGTAAGGCCAAAGCAGGAAATTTGTGAGCGTCTGTCACAAATACGTTTTTAATATCCTTCATCATTTTCCTCAAACGTTCAGTCCGCTGTGATATGAAATAGAAGGGCAGGGGTGGCCAAGACGTCTAAGGCGCCGCAATTCGCTGTGCAGAGTTGCGATCCTTGGCCAGGCAAGAAACGTATGCTTGTGGGTTCGAATGACCAAAGTGGTAAACGTCTGAGACCTGCATCACTTCGGGCTTTCCTCATACTTTAAGCTGACTCGCTGATATAACTGGAATACTGTTAGAAGCGGCGTAAGACCCAACTCACTCACTCTGATGAGAAACATATATACTGTTCATCGCAGAGTTGTACCGACTTATTCACTAATCAGAAGAAATGGTATTTTCTACATTGCAACCCAATATTGGAGTGTAATTAGCAATGTGTTCAGTATACATGCGCATATGATTACAATCATAATGATCATGCAAATGTTTCTTTTTATACAGATTCGAATTTCTGATAACTATATGGCTGTTTTGGATGGTCAGAATTTGTCTGAATACCAGTTTCCAAACACACAACAAAATATCACCGTAAGTACCTTTATTTTCTTACAAGCAATTCTGATCGCGGTTGTAAAGCCGAATTTGTTCAAAAAACCGTCTTGTCACTGGCTCAAGAACCCACGCATCTTTCATTTTGACTGGGTCTTCCATGTTTGCTCAGGGTTCCCCCCAAAAGACCGCAAAGGAGTACATAATCTGATTTTATGAGATATGTGGTGATAATGCTTCACCATTATCTTTTGAACTAGACAGAAACACAAAACATAACACATACAAAATTAAGATATGATGACAGTGAATTAAAAAATGACTTATTTAGGAAAGGTTTAAACGAGGATCTAAAATGCCGATGTGGCAGCCCATGTGAAAATTCATATCATTTTTTCATTGAATTTCCTTTATTTAAATCAGCTAGAAACGAATTGATGCACGCACTATTGTTAATTGTGAAAGATACTTGTGATGTAAATATTGACCTGATGCTAGCTGGCAATGCAATTTTACCTAATCATGTGAACGAAAGCATTTTTAGGAATGTACATACATGTATAAAGAAAACAAAAAGGTTTGAGTGAGCAGTGTGAATGTACATACGTTTCTCTATCTCTTTCCTTTCCTTTCTGTCATTTGATTTATTAACTGTAAATAAGCATACATGTACATCTATGGGAGAGGGCGTTCTAAGTTGTGATAACTTGTGCCCAATCCTTTTCACGAGAATAAAATATGTTTAAACTAAAAACACACGACATATCGTCGAGGAAACTTATAGGTGACACAAGATCCAATACAGGACATCAGGAGAGTTGGAAAGTACAAAAATTCTGATTAAAGCATTGACAATCACGAGCAGTCGTCCTCCATTTTGCTTTCACTCGTTCCAACTTGTGTTGCTCAGCACAACTATCATCACTCTGAAATACCTTTTGCCTCAAGTTCTACAGAAATCCCCTCAAGTCCACATGAAACGTAAATTTAAAGTGATAAAAGTAGCATGCTATAAACAAGGAATTCAAAATTGGCAGGGTGATGTCAAAATATCTAACTTGTTAATTTTATATATATTTCATACCTTTTCATTATGATATCGCCCATTGAACGTTGTCGCATTTCTTTTGGAGTTGAGTACACACACGCACCCAGAACAAACTGGGACTACTGAAAGTAGCGTGACAATATTAATGGCGTTGAAGTCAGTCAGTGAATCAAACCGGTATTTTTTGCAAACTTTCGTAGTCTACATGTAGGTATGGGATTTCCCTGGTAAATTCAATCAAGGCTGTAATTTAGAACCTGTACCCAGGGTTCATTTCTGTAGTAAATGTGGCAACAGTGGCCAAAGCTGAACACTGTTATTAAATATGTACAAATTATTACATCCTCTACTGATGATAACGATACTGGTGATGATGCGATAATGCTGTTACTGATGATGATGATGATGATGATGATGATGATGTACAGATTATTACTCCCTCTGCTGATGATCACGATACTGATGATGATGAGATAATGCTGTTACTGATGACGATTATGATTATGATTATTATTATGATGATGATATTTATTACAGATGGAAGAGTACTATGACGACATATCTGTGATAACCATCTTTGTCGATGTCGCCTACCGACAAGAGAGCAGCAAGAACTACACGAGAGAAATGAAGCACGTCAGAAACAAACTCAAGCATCTCCTCTGCAGCATCCACATAGCGACATGTTCCAATTCTACAAACATTCTGGCAAGCATGAATCTGGCTGAATATCCATTCGTTGTGCAGAACATTGCCGAAAGATATGAGAGAGATTTCATGATCTTCAGGGACGCTTTTGAGTACTTGAACAGCACAACTATCACAACAACATAATTTAAAATTCGCTTTATGAGTGAGTAAGTTGAGTTTAAAGCCGTTTTGAAAGTAGTCCAGGCATATCACGGCGTTTCAGTTTTACGTTCGAAGATTCGAACCCACGATAACAGGTTTCTGGTGTTCCAAGGACGCAACTCTTCATAGCGAATTGCGGCACCTTAGACGCCCCCTCCGCCCAATATATTCATTGAACTGAAGAAATATTTATATTGACATTGCCACATTTATGATTATATTTATATAGCTTTCCCGAAGTATCCTAGCTTCGCTTGTATAAAAATTAATCGCTGATATGTCTGGTCCAATTCGATTATGTACAGACAACCATGATGCAGCTGAAATATTGCTGATTGCGGCATAAAACAACAAAATGCATTGTACTCATATCATGTTTAGGATGTTTTTTGTGAACTTCCAACTATTTATGACAGCTATTTATCATTTATCTATTGTTATTTTTGTTACTATGATTTTTATGATTGTTATACAAGGAGATAATTGTGAATAAAATTGGTGTTATCAACAAGAATGGAGTCGTCTTGGTTTTTAATCATTGTTGTTCGGCAAAGCAGTTAATTCACTTTTACATTTTAAAAAAATCTCACTCTAGCTTATCTATGTCAACACAGACGATGATTAAGCCAATGTTAATTACTTCAGTGAAACTCGTTAATCCGGACTGTTAGTCTGGATATTAGACTCTTGGGAAAAAGACCGGTTTCTGTCTGTGGTTTGGACGGCTCTGGTACTAAATCGCCCATAAGTTGAGGTGAAATTTGGTTTAACGTTGCGTTCAAGAGCGCCAGGCACAGTAACAAGTATGCTTTATTAACGTCATCTGTTATGTCGCGGGCAGAGGATCGAACCACCAACCCTCCGTACACATGGGCAGACGTACTATCCACTAGACCAGTGATCACCTTGCAAGTATAAATGAGCCATATAAATAGATAAGTCGACAACATGGTTAGCAAATAACTTCAGTTAATCAATTGGCTTTTTCCCTTTTCCCTTGAAGCGGACATATTTTACTTACCCCCACCCATCCCCAAAATTCACCCATACACCCACCTGTTGCACAGGGCACTTTAAAGGACCTTCAAACATCGTTGAAACAGTATTTGATCCACCTAACAGAATTCACGTCACACGTGGTTCAGCATCTGTATGTTATTGTAAAACAAAATCTCACCAATTACGTTTCCAATTTACGGTATAGAGATACAGTGGTACATATTTGCATGCGTTGTACAGTGTTACCACTAAAGACTTGTTTTCAGTGGTACATATTTGCATGCGTTGTACAGTGTTACCACTAAAGACTTGTTTTCAGTGGTACATATTTGCATGCGTTGTACAGTGTTACCACTAAAGACTTGTTTTCAGTGGTACATATTTGCATGCGTTGTACAGTGTTACCACTAAAGACTTGTTTTCACTGGTACATATTTGCATGCGTTGTACAGTGTTACCACTAAAGACTTGTTTTCAATACCGCTGGAGGGCCCAGCTACTAATATTCTGGGAATGGTCTTGAATATTTTTTACAGACCCAATTTCTTTCCACAACATTTCTTTCAAGACATTTAGCATGTCCGGCAATTTTGCTGTTGTGAAACCTCAGGAGAAATTATCCTTTTCAAGGTGTTCGCAACCTCGAGGAACCACAGGTAGAGGATTACAATAATAATGTACATGACAAAACAAAGTCATTATTGTTGTGTTTCATTACATCCGATTGCCTGAAAAAGGTAATTAAAAAGTCTAAATCTAACACGGAGCCTGGGCCTGAAAGTTTTCGAAACCGTTTGTGGAAACTGTTCCCTTGTGTCCAAACACCATTACGTCACTGTTTTAGTTTTCTGTGGATGCAGGGGATGTTCCGCCTTGGTTGTGCACAGGTCGAACAAAACATCTCCCAAAGAAAGGTGCTTTTCTGACCTAAGGCATGGTTCCATGTCCAGTTCCTGAAAAGCAAATTACTTCACTACATTTAGGACTACTATTATACCAGAACTTTATCAAATAAGTGTAAATTAACATAAGTTTAGAACAGCCCTTTCTTGATTTCGTTGTGGCTCACATGATCTATTATTCGCCATGCTTGTGGTTTGGTCACACAGGTCCATCCCTGATACGGCCAAGAATATGTAGTGGGCGTCACGGAAAATGATAAATACAAACTTCTTTGTAATAGGTTGGTGTACAGCCTCAGATCTATCAAGACCAACAAACCCGATCTTCTCTTTTTGGATAAATCAAATGAATTTTTTTCATACCATCGGACTTTCTGTCCCTTTGACACTAATGCGATTGACAAGATTCAGGAAAAATGTCGAAATTATCCAGAAAGCGTTCCAAATGTCACGCTTCCTTTCCACGTACCAAGTCGTCCGACTATCCATCGTTCTCGGTCCCTTAGTTTTGGTACCTGCCATTCATATGTCTGACATTGGGGAGTACCCGAGTTTGCTGCCAGGAATACCGCCGTTCTGACAATCAGGGTAACGCAGAAGGCTGCAGTGTTGGGGAGTCTTCATATTCTCCGAAATGTGGTGGGTGGGTTCGACTAGGCAGCGCATCCCATTCGCTGTCTGGTCTGCATGTAGAAGGGGCAAGGGTCCTGAGCTGAAGATGAGCCTAGCCAACGTGACTGTTCCACAATGACCCAAACCCTCTTTGCTGCATTTATTTATTGTAATCTGTAAAAAACATTGATAATAATAAATGCAGATTTTAGCTTCAAAAGTATAATTCATCATATAAGTGAAAACGAAAGCATTTTGTGTGATAAATAAGCGTGTGTTGCATACATTACTGCAGCTATTTCAAATAGCTATGAGTAACTAAAAAGGCCAAAAGCCGCAATCCCCATTTAGAGTTTCGGTGTTATCAAATTGAGGCTGATCTGACGTTGGTGACAAGACCTACCGAATATGGATCTGAAGATAATATGCAAGTTTTGACCAATTTAGTCGTGTTCAATCACCTGAATGAAATCGTGAACTTTCGTTTTAGCTTCCCTGTCATCTTTTCAATCGGCCGTACATGTAAGCTTGACATCTCAACTGTGCTTCTGTTTAAGTTATACCGCGAGTTGAAACACATTTATGTTTCCAGGAACAACAGGAAGAAAATAGGTCATTACTACGGTCTTCTATGCATGAATGACTGTTCTATGTATATAAAAGTAGATGTCAGTAGATAACGGCATCTGTGTGCATCCATTATCTTGTCAAAGGAAGTATAAAGAGGAAAAGAAACTATACCACCATGTGGATTTTATCATATTTTTTATTTTCAATTGAATATAAATTAAATTTTCGTTGTGTTCATTGGAATTCCTGTATTCTGATTAGCTGAATTGGTCACGTGTTATTGCATTCATTTCCCAATGAATGTAAAATATTAAGCCACGCCCACCGAGGCGCACTACTTTCATTACTTCGGAATGTCGGGGAATCCCAATATTACAGCCGAGGGACTTCCTTTTCTGCTCACGTGTATCGTCATGCACAGGACATTCAGCGACTTTCATGCATATTCATTGTCCAAACAAACCTTTGAAACCGTAGGCCGAGAATGAATGAAACAGCAAACGTTTTGAAAGAATCCGCTACGCGGATTCATACAGTTTGCACATTGGTTTTTCGATTCATACCTAATGAACCAAAAAAAATACACAGTCAATCCTGAAATATCTAAAGGCAATCTAGTCACCTCTCAAAGAATACTTCCACGTGGGTATATTGTTAAATGAATAATTTTATTCAGAACTTTTAATTAAAAGAAAAACAACTCGCATGATACACAACGCTGATACACATCCGGAGAAATACTTCATGTTATCGAAGGTTTGCATTTCCGTGTATAAAGGGATCAATCGTTAGGTGAGGTGAAATGGGGTTTAACATCGTGTCCAAGATTGTTGCACTTATATAACGTGTGGTGGGTGTGTGGCTGCTTGTACTAGTCAGGACTAATGCCAATTTATAGTGCTAGCCAACTGAGATACCATGCCGCAGTTTAACATGACTCTTAGTCGACTAGTCCTTGTTTTAACCCCTAAAGGTTAACACGTACCATCTTTTATATACCAAATTTATATTTCCCTGACACGTATAACAAAACATGTATGATATAGATCAATAAATGAAACTATTAAAAACGAAATTAACAATGACGTCACTTCGGGGCTTTGATTTCACTTGGAGCCGAAACAGGCTGCGATAAAAACAATAATCCTTTGTTTTCTTCTCAATGCTACCTGGGAAGTTCAATCTTTAAAGCCATATGACCAGAAAGTGCGTTGGTTAAGATAAAATAGCAAACGATATGATGTTCGTGTTACTAGTGTACCGAGAGACGAAATGAAACAAAGGTAAATGAGGATGGATTTCCCGATGTAATAATACTACATCCCACACATACTGAATAGTATATAATCTACCCTTTGGCAATTGTATCAATCACTACACCTGTTCTCATATTTCGTAGTTTACTGAATATTGTCACCAGTTCATATTTCCGTGTATTTGTTGAAGATTTTACAACGACATGTAAGTATTCAAAATATTTTAATATTTTCACATTTGATATGTTGAATTTGGATTAACTGAATCAGGAAATAGTTCCAAACATTTACAGTTAACTAACAATTTTGGTTCGATCTTAAAATAGTTTTTGCTTAATATTGCATTTATTATTGTGTCAGGCAACCAACAAACGCTTATTTGTTCATGTAAATTGTGTGTGTGGCGGGTTTCGCATTTTCGCGAACACCTTGTGTCATAACTCTTTCTAAAGGATCCATTTTCAACACTATTTTGCCCTTTTCGCTCAATGGAACCTGTCTCGGCGGATAATCGAGAGTGGTTATTCTCTGGCGTTGACGTTTCATATTATGTAGGTAAATAGGAGTGAAGTTTGAAATATAGCAAATGTAGACTAAGTGTTATTATCTATATTCAAATTATATGAAACTCAGTAGTAGTAATAGTAGTGGTGGTGGTAGTAGTAGTAGCAGTAGTAGTAGTAGGACGTGAACCAGTATGTTTGTCTCTATTTTGTCAGAATCATGGTGACTACTGTGTCTGGTACTCTTGTGGGTTTGGCTGTAGCCATTTTCATCTGTCATTCCGCCTCAAGTCAGTCCCTGAGTGATCCTTGTGGAGGGTCGAATCCTGTTCGTGGGTCTTCCAAAGGACTTGGTGTTACTGGCAATCTTCCCTGGACACTGGGAGATATTGTCATATCAGCCATTGAAGCCAAAACTTTGGCCGGATTGCTAAAGGACAAATACATAAAAACATCCCCTGTAAGTCTTTCCTAGAATCTTTCTTTCCATTGCTCTTTAAAAAACTAAGAAATATGATTTTATTTTCACAACTGACATTGTATGAATCCTGGGGAGAACTTTCCTATATGTCTATCTCAACAACGAGTATATCAGCTGCTCATTATTGACATCAAGGTACCATAATTGAATACATCCATAGATACATGTAAGTAAATATGCAAAGGGGTATTAAATTTTAATATTCACTATAGGTAACTTCTGTTTGCTGTAAATTATATTTAACTAATTGTTCTTTCAGCCTCGGATTTCGCCATTTTTTGCAACCTATCTGAAAGGAGTGAACGAGAAAAACTTCCCCGTCAGCAGGCGTCCATTTAATCAGTCTATGGTAGGTGTAGTCAAATCGTAATGTAATTTGGTTAGACGTGGATATTCAGATGAATAATTTAGTTGCTTCTGCTTGTGTTTGTGACGGGTTCACAGGAAGGATCTGAATACTCACCTTTTCGCAAACACCTGATAGCATCACCTTTTGATAGATATTCATAAACAGACCTATGATATCAGAATCATGATCATACAATGGACTACTTTTTAACAATAATTTCGTGTGATTGTGGTAATGTTTTCCTTTTGTCGTTTTTATTTTCGGAATAATGGGAAGAGGTTGTTGTCTAACTGACCGTAATATGTATTGAATGAAACAGAGAATATTAATCAGTTACTGTATCATTATCATCAAAATAAATCTTATTGAAAATGACGACGATGATTATGATAACACAGTCACATCCAACTGTCCCTTTTCCCCGTTTCAGGTAACAGGTGCTCTCCAGAGCGACTATGATGACGTGTCAACAATCATCATGTTCATGAAGTACATCTACAAATATGAAACTGAATACACAGTCGACATGGAGGCCTTCCAACACAAGCTGTACAGCACGCTTTGTAGGATCAAGATCGCTGCTGACGCCAATGGACAAAGTCTTACTTACACCATCACCGATGATGTTGTCACCAGGAAGGTCATTACATCAGTTGCCTTTAGGTACGCCCGTGATTACATCGTGTTCAGGGACGCCGAAGTCTTCTTGTCATCTGTCTCTGCTCCGTATAACTGAACAATCAACTGACTCTGGTGCAACCGGGACTATTGGGATGAATAGACTCGTTAACTTTATTGTGAATTTTAAGTTAAAGTTACATTTAACGAAATAACCTCCATCTTAGTTTTTCTCTAGTGGCATTACGACTGTTTGCGACAGGCAAACGAGTTTCTGTGCCATAACGGTACAAAGGCAAGCTTTCAAGACAGTAGGTCTCACCAATACTTTGGTATCTACAATTATATGTGTTGGATTACATTAATCCTTGTGTTATGTATGCGAGAGAGTCGTTTAAATACTGATATGTTTTAGTTTATTCATTTATCTATGTATTTATTTATTTATATATTTTACACGTGTGTGACTGGCAACAAATGCTTTTCCCCAGAGTTATCTGTTGATGTAAATGTGACTTTGTAATGAAATATTGTGAATTCCATTCATTTATGAATGTTGTGGATATTGGCTTTTAGATTTACAAGCATCTTATTTATTTAGTTATTTTTATTTTTGGGCAAATAACATAATAAAAATATCATAGAAATACATGCGTCTCTTCATAATAAATTTGTTTCAGAGAAAAAAATGAATGTTATTTATTGGTTGATGGTACCCGATGCTCCTTTATGCTCTCAAACATGTGACCGTCTCCTTAGTCTAGTGGCCATTAAAAGATGGTACTTGTTGTTACCCTGCCTGACACTCGGCAATAAGGGGATAAAAGAAGGACTGGTCGGCTCTGAGTCAGCATACTGTTTCTGAGTGGGGTATCCATGTTACATTACGGCATCGTATTGCATAGAAACCTATTCCTCCGAGATGCTAGGGTATCGGAGTGAGGCGTTAAACAAACAAACAAACAAACATCGGTCCTGTGAAAGGGTCATCAGGTGACACATACATGATGAGGTAAATAGGGAAACGAGATTTCACGCCACGTGAGCAACATCCGTGTGTTAACAATAGCATGTTACTATATATAGCTTTGGTGCTTTCCACTTTATACAGTGAAATTTACTTCCTTGTATTCCGTCTGCCCACGAGATACAATGTATGTCGAGTGAATGAACTCAATCTAGATAAACCGGTAGTGTTTCTATGTAGCTTAGTCACACTGATAATACATGTCAACTCTGTATTAAATCTGTAAATCAATGACTGAAAGGATGTTGCCATGGAAGGGACCAGATCACCAAATAACACAATGACTCTCCACTGATGTTGCAATGGAAAAGACCAGATCTTCGCGGCGAATTGCGACAACTTAGACGAACGTGGCACCCGTGACAAAGCTCTTGTTTAGACTACGTGACAAATGTGTGATAAATATTTAAAGAGATTCGAAGATTAAAGTAAGACAACCTAACAGTAATTGAACAATAAAGTTTCGTGGGCAGATTTTTCCGCCATAAAATCGCCTTTTATCCTTCCTTATACAGGAAATGTATACATAGATTTCAACGTGACATTCGTATTCTAGCAGCAATGTCATCTATAAACGGAATAGGTGTTTTCCATGTTTTGAAGCAAACCATTTCTTCCTGTATGAAACCTACCTACCATGGCAACTGTACACAGTGAATATATATACATAGATATATAAGCCGGTAGTGTTTTTTTATATAGCCTGAGAGGACAGTATCAGAGTACGGAAAAGAAAAGTTGTAATACATTGATGAGTGTTTTTTATGTTTTCTTTCATTTTCCACATTAAACCATCCACATGTACTTCATGTAAAACAGGTAACTGATATACATATATTGCCTTAGACTGAAAAACAAAAACAATGTGCGTTGAATATCTCACAGTACACAGGTTTGGCAGCGCCTTGCTTGCGGGTTTTACCAAAATCGTGAACGTCTGAGACTGTATCACTGTTTTTCCTCCCACATCAAGGGGGCGGTGGGGTGGCCTAGTGGTTAAAGCGTTTAATTCCCCACATGGGTACACTATGTGGAATCCATTTCTGGCAGCTTGGATTGCATACTCCCCAGGGATCTGAGAATGAATGATCCATTGATAGGGGTAACAATGTAGCGTTTTGAGCATGCTTTAGTGTATTATGAATATGCATATTATTTTACAGTGTGGTCGAGCACAGTGTCTTGTATTCAATCACTCTTTATGCATTGTACCCATGAGGCCAAATGCATATCGTACACTGTCTTGGACGTGTTACAAATTCATACATTTTCTTACTTATATAACATGATAAATGAACATTGATACATTTCTCATAGTTTCTGTACAATCACAGGTCATTAACTTACACCATTTGTTACCGTTTGGGTTGTGGTAGAAATAGTTATTTAGATATTTTGCCCTTAAATCATTATACACTGGACATACACATAAAAAGTGATATTCGTCTTCAATACAATCAGTTTTACAAATGCTACAAAGCCTATGTTCTCCTGCAGTACCTACATATCTGCCTGAAAATGGATCATGTGTAGCAAAAAAGAAATCGAGAAAGGTCTGTTCTAAACTTATGTAAATTTACTCTTAATAGATAATGTTCGAGTATAATAGTAGATTCAAATGTAGTGTAGTAATTTGCTTTTCTCGAACTGGACAAGGAACCATGCCATTTTTGGATATACATATCCTTTAAGGTCTGTGTCAAACGGGTGAAGAAATGCTGTAGCATATCTACAAGTTGCTGTAACCGAATAATACCATATCCACATTCGTATAACTTTTAACTTTTGATGCCCAATTTTTTTTTCCATGGCTGTCGTAGAGAAGCATCATATTATAACTTTTTCTAGGGTATCGTGAAGATGGCATATTTAATAACCTGACCAAGTATTTAATAACCTTTAAATAACTATAGATATCGGTGGAAACCTTCCGCATTCACCATATACCCTTGCGTTTTCTGTGCTAGATTTTACACCCAAGAACTTTTTACATGCATATAAACGTATTTTTTCAATAACATCCAAATGTTCTAACCCCCAATTCCTTATCCATACAATAGATGCGGGCTTATTTTTGTATGAAATATTTTAAAGTAAACATCATATGTAATATTGTCCAGAACTGTAAGACTTTTTAATATGCCTACACAATATGGCTTGCAATGAAATGTTATGTGCATTCCTTGACCAAGTTAATTTACTTGTAAAACACACGCCTAAGTATTTATAAAATGGAAGAACTTATACAGGCTTCCCTCTGTAGTGCCATTTTTCTTTTACATTACCACCACTTTTAAAAACTACAACTTTGTAAGTTTTGACCCGTAATAATAACTTTCTTACATACATGTTTTTGCTTTTGCAAGCCAGGTATTGTGCTCGAGAACATGGCTATATCGTCAGCGAAAAGAAGCAGAAATAATTTAATAGTTTCGGGATGTAGTTGTATTCCATCAGTGCAGTTATTTTGGATTTGATATGCTAATTCATTTATGAAAAAGGAAAATAGAAAGGGACTTGATATATACCCTTGTCGGACACCCATGCTACTTACAAAATTATCCGATATAGCGCCATTGTTCTGGACACACACTTTCACATTTTTATATAGAGAACACAATAACTTTCCAATTCGCCCAGAAAACAAGTCTCTTATTGATAATTGAAGTAAATATGTTACTGAATGTACTGAGGAGAGTTAAGCCTCTATAATTATTAACATCGCTGGTTGCGCCCTGTTTGTGAAGAGGAACAATAATGCCAACTGTCCAATTCTCTGGAAAATATAATCTCTCCGAAAGGATATTAAATGGTATTAAAATATCTGAGGAATGCTTAAAAATCTCTGTTATCACATTATCATTTCCAGATGCCATAATATCTTTAAGGTGGGGGATTCTGTCAATAATTTCCCCTCTACATACTGACATTCAAGAATATCAGCTGTTACACTGTCAACTTTATCTTTGTTGAATTCCCATGTCAAATAAATTGTTATCGTCATGTCTTCAATAGAACTGAAAAACAATTTCTGGAAATGTTCAAACCAGTCTTTATTAGCAATGGTATTTTAGCAATATTTATTTGGTTTAATGGCTTTCAGTTATGACCAAAATGTTTTAGAATTATGTTTTTTTCTTACAAACATCGTTGTACTGATTTCTTACTCTATTATAGTCTATTAGTGATCCTCTGTCCTTATTTTTTCTAAAAATTATTTAAATGTCTACATCATTCCTCTTTAGTGAGTGAGTGAGTGAGTATGGTTTTACGCCGCTTTTAGCAATATTCCAGCAATATCACGGCGAGGGACACCAGAAATGGGCTTCACGCATTGTACCCATGTCGGGAATCGAACCCAGGTCTTTGGCGTGACGAGCGAACGCTTTAACCACCAGGCTACCCGACCGCCCCTCATGCGGGCATTCGCTATCAAACTATTGTTGATCATATCTATAGCCTTTGTTTTCTTCATATCAGATGCTGCGATAATAACAGCTTATTATGGCTAATACTTTCTTCAACGTTAACAAATGCTACATCGACAGCCTTCTCCAGTAAATCAAGCGCAATTTTTTTATTCCCTCAAACGGTTTGTGTACCAAGTCGAACATTCAGGGTGAACATAAACACATGAATATAGTAAATCTTTCTTAAATCCAAATACGGTTTTATCTTACAACATGAAAATGCCATATCGTACACTTTAGACCATTTCACATATTTAACAAGTTGTTGCAATTGTCTACTAATATGGCACTACCACCAGAAAGTCTACCAAAGTTGGAAATCTTTTCAGCTTCTTTGATCCAAAGCTTGAATCCTGGAAATATCAAACTTATGTCTATATCTTTCATCCATGTTTCTGTTACGCCGATAACGTCAAATGAGTTTAAATAATTGGTAAAGTCCCGATCAGTTTTTTTAGATTTCAGTCCCGATACATTCCAGAAAACAAATGTTCTATTCTCAGATTTACAATCATCGACATCGTCTGTCGGATCTACATGAGGCGTCGGTCGGTCTCAGCGTGTTGCCGTCCTGTCCGAGGCCCTAGAGCTAGAATTTAGAAGTCGTGGTCCTGTGTGTGAATCTCCCCGTCTATATCCTTGCGAGGGTGATGTTCTGATGTCCTGTCTATCCCTTCTCTCCCGTATGTGTGCTGTAGTTCTCTCTTGAGTCTCTTGACTATCTCTCATCTCACTATCCTTCTTCACATCCTCCACAAGTTTCCCTCCTTCATAAACAAACCCTTTTATCTGGATTTTCACGACATAAGCTGCATAGCTCCTGTCGCTGGAAATATGTCAACCAAAAAGACACTACATTTTGTCCATGTGTGTATATACGCATGTATAAATCGTTCACACCAGAGAGTTATGAGGACTGCAAACAATAGAGTGTTGAAACACACTCAACGATGGATAACTAAATGCAATAGCCTACCAGCTGATGCTGCATTAAAGAGGCTTGATGGAAACATACAACTGATACCGTTATCTGCCTCAGGAACCAAAGCGATGTCATGGAACGGGTTCTTTCAACATGTGGCAAATTTCTACTACTCTGTACATATGTGTTTAGATCCTAAAGACAAACCTGAAGACGTTTCTTGTCCAATTGTTTGGACGTGTTTAGGTTTTAAACATGTTTAAGATTTGCTATAGAGTGTGGCGTCGCTCATGTCGGGTTTGCACATGATTCGGTGTGTTGCATGTTGTAGTGACGGCAACTTTGCATTTGTAACCAATGATTGTACGTATATATCATTTAAAAGTGCGTACCGACAATGACTGAAAAAGTATTACTATTCCATAAATATTAGCTTCCGTGGTGATGCAGCTGTCAAATCAGTTGTTTCAATCTGAGGGGCTTTATTGTGATTTGATATCCCTTATTGATGGTAGATTTGCAGGTAAACGCCGCACTCATCAATATTTCAGTTATATAAAAAAGACAAGTAAATATTCGAGTCTGGACGAGACAAACCAGTGATTGACGTCATGAGCATCTATCGATGCAATTGGGATATAATGAAAAAAGTCACCGACCCTAACCATCCGATTCATTCAGTCGACTATTTGATGATGATGATGGATGATGACGATGGCGATGACGATGATTATGATACTATTACTACTACTACTACTACTACTACTACTACTACTACTACTACTACTACTACTACTACTACTACTAATACTAATAAGAAGAAGAAGAAGAAGAAGAAGAAGAAAAAGAAGTTAATTACTAGGAGTGCTTTTCCTTTCCCATGTGGTTGCTCAATTGAAGTTAACAAAAGGTTTAAGACTCTTGTCATTGCCCTTTGAATTAAACACTGCATATCAGAGAAAAATTTGAAAGCGAAACACACATCAATGCAAACATTTCATCATTCTTCCCACAACTACCCTTATATCCATTGAGTCAAGTACATGCATACATTATAAGCTGTTAACATCCGTGATAATGAATAGTAATATAAAGATTACAATATTAAACGAACTACATTGTAAATTATGTCATTACATTAAGTCTGTATGAACCCTTATCAGTACAGCATGAATGAAGCATGTACCCAGTTGTGTGGTCTACATAAAGAAACAACTAACTCGCTGACGATTTGACAAAAAGTATTAATTTCATCCCTTAAAAATTCTGTAAAAATTAAAACTGGTTTGTCTCGTCCTGACACTGGGGATGTGGAGTGAGGGATGTTTTTGGAGTGAGGAGTGTCGTGGAAGGTTTTATGGAGGGAGTGAGCTTTGTTAAGTGTGTTGTGGAGTGAGGAGTGTCGTGGAAGGTTTTATGGAGAGAGTGAGCTTTGTTAAGTGTGTTGTGGAGTGAGAGGTGTTGTGGAGTGAAGGGTGTTGTGGAGTGAGTGAGTTTTGTTAAGTGTGTTGTGGAGTGAGGGATGTTGTGGAAGGTGTTGTGGAAGGAGCGAGACTTGTTAAGTGTGTTGTGGAGTGAGGGGTGTTGTGGAGTGAGGGATGTTGTAGAAGATTTTATGGAAGGAGTGGGCGTTGTAAAGTGTGTTGTGGAGTGAGGAGTGTTGTATAGGGTGGTGCTGAGGGTGTGCAGGAGGGAGGGATGTTGTGGAGTGAGGGGATGTTGTGGAGTGAGAGGATGTTGTGGAGGGAGGGATTTTGTGGAGTGAGAGGATGTTGTGGAGGGAGGGATGTTGTGGAGTGAGGGGATGTTGTTGAAGGTGTTGTGGAGGGAGGGAGCTTTGTTAAGTGTGTTGTGTGAGTTGAGTATATCGGCATCGCTCCCCTGTACAATGACCTCATTCAGCTTGATGCTTGTCAGTATGTGTGTATAATTGTAACATGTCGCTATGTGGATGCTGCAGAGGAGACGCTTGAGTTTGTTTCTGACGGCAATCATGTCTCTCTTGTAGTCCTCGCTGCCCTCTTGTTGGTAGGCGACATCGACAAAGATGGTAATCACATAAATGTCGTCATAGTACCGGTCCATCTATAATAAAGAATGGGTTTATTATTTCTATCTTCATCATCACCTCCAAGCGTCCTGGCGTCCTTTATTGGATCCTGTGTTACCTGTCAGTTTTCCTGACGATTGGATTGGATTGGTTTGTTGTTTTACGCCGCACTCAGCAATATTCCAGGTATATGACGTCGGCCTGTAAATAATCGAGTCTGGACAAGACAATCCAGTGATTGATATCATGAACATCTATCCACGCTATTGGTATCGATGACATGCAACAACCTGATCCCGTTAGTCGCCTCTTACCACAAGCATAGTCGCCTTTTAAGGTAAGTATTGGTTGCTGAAGACCTATTCTACCCCGGATCTTCACGAGTCTTTCTTGACGATATATCTTTTGTTTCTCTCTTGTTCAAAAGACAATGGTGGAGTATTATTACCTCAAGTCTCACAAAATCAGATCTTTTACTCCTTTGCAATATCTCTGTTTGTGAAGATCTGACGATATCTTCCTTAGAAGTTCACGACAGGAGAACCCGGAGCAAACATGGACCGCCCATTCGAAATGAAAGATGTGTGGTTTCTTGAGCCAGTGACAAGACAGCTTTGTTAAATGATTCGGCTTTTCAACCACGATCAGCATTGTTTGGCCATTGACAGCAAGGACATGGGTATGGTGCTGACAAACATTAGAAAGCATCAAATGATACCATATATCATCGTTACCTTACATGATACAATATCTGTCTATCAACTTACAGGACAAAAAATGCTAACCTGGTGTCATACAGATAATAATTTACATTAAAATTTACAAATAAAACGCGCTTCTACAACGTTCCTAGTGGCACATTTATTTATTTATTTATTATAAAGTTTAAACTGTAGCTACACTTTTTCTAAACAGGACAATCAATACAAATAAATGTATGTGCGATTTAGCGAAGACATCCCAGAGCAGTAGTATATAGCATGCCACTTACCTGTTGCCAATAATAGTCATGTTTCAAGTTGAGCTGTAATGTGGGTCGATGTTCTTGTGTGATCTCGATATCTTAGCTGATGTTCTGTCCTTCTCTCGGAGTTCTATATAGACTTCAAGTTGCATATTTAATTGGTTTTAAAGTTGCGATCATGACTAATCAATTGTAAAGTTTTGAACAGGAATGAATACATTATTCTTTCATACTGAAATCTGAAATGAGCTAGACCATCTCCTGATCAATGGTTATAAATTATAAATATAAAGGAAGTGACTTATGGTAACATTTTATCTGTGAGAATATTTATTCCACATGGGCACTTCACGTAGGCCCAAACTGACGACATTTCTAAAAATTAGGGAATTTTGTATAAATATTTGTTCATCAAAAGCTGCAAAACCAGATAATATTTAAATTAAAAATATGAGCTCAAATATTTATTTTCTAAAAAGACCTGGCTTCAATGTATCTTCGTGGCAGACAATTACTTATTTTTCAACAGTATCAAGCATAATTATATTTATCAAGCATTTTCGGGGACAATATATTTTTATCGATAACTCGTCAGCCCTCCTTACCCTACAGAAAGTACACTTCCTCTTCTTCATTTGAACAAACGTGAACAGAAATGAACTATGAGTAGTGTCAGTTTCCGAAACAAAACTCACGATGCAGCGAAATGAACTAGCTCATGTCACTAGAATATCTCATTACGAAAGGATTAAATATTAGTTATACTAATTTCAAAAGCAGTACAACCATTATGGTTTAAATAACTGTTTAAACTGGGCCTCCCTCCACAACACCTTCAACAACATCCCCTCACTGCACAACATCCCTCACTCCACAACACACTTTACAACGCCCACTCCCTCAATAAAATCTTCCAAAACATCCCTCACTCCACAACACACTTAACAGAGCTCACTCCTTCCATAACACCTTCCACAACACCTCTCACTCCACAACACACTTAACAAAGCTCGCTCCTTCCACAACACCTTCCACAACATCCCTCACTCCACAACACACTTAACAAAACTCACTCCCTCCACAACAACCTTCACTCCACAACACCTCTCACTCCACAACACACTTAACAAGTCTCGCTCCTTCCACAACACCTTCCACAACACCTCTCACTCCACAACACACTTAACAAAGCTCACTCCCTCCATAAAACCTTCCACGACACTCCTCACTCCACAACACACTTAACAAAGCTCACTCCCTCCATAAAACCTTCCACGACACTCTTCACTCCACAAACATCCTTCACTCCACATCCCCTCCCTCCACAACACCTTCAACAACATCCCCTCACTGCACAACATCCCTCACTCCACAACACACTTTACAACGCCCACTCCCTCAATAAAATCTTCCACAATAGCCCTCACTCCACAACACACTTAACAGAGCTCACTCCTTCCACAACACATTCCACAACACCTCTCACTCCACAACACACTTACTAAAGCTCGCTCCTTCCACAACACCTTCCACAACACCTCCAGCACGACCCTCCACAACACTCTCCACAACACCCCTCACTCCACAACACACTTACTAAAGCTCGCTCCTTGTACAAAACCTTCCACAACACCCCTCACTCAACAACACACTTAACAAATCTCACTCCCTCCACAAAACCTTCCACAACAACCCTCACTCCACAACATCCTTCACTCCACAACACACTTAACAAGTCTCGCTCCTTCCACAACACCTTCCACAACATCCCTCACTCCACAACACACTTAACAAAACTCACTCCCTCCACAACACCCTTCACTCCACAACACCTCTCACTCCACAACACACTGAACAAATCTCACTCCCTCCACAAAACCTTCCACAACAACCCTCACTCAACAACATCCTTCACTCCACAACATCCCCTCACTCCACAACACACTTAACAAAGCTCACTTCCTCAATAAAACCCTCAACAACACCCCTCATTCCACAACACACTTAACAAAGCTCGCTCCTTCCACAACACCTTCCACAACATCCCTCACTCCACAACACACTTAACAAAGCTCGCTCCTTCCACAACACCTTCCAAAACACCCCCAGCACCACCCTCCACAACACCTTCCACAACTACCCCTCACTCCACAACACCCCTCACTCCACAACTACCCATCACTCCACAACACACTTAACAAAGCTCAATCCCTCCACATCGACTTCAACAACTACCCCTCACTCCACAACTACCCTTCACTCTACAACACACTTCACAACGCCCCTCACTCCACTACACACTTAACAAAGCTTGCTCCTTCCACAACATCTTCCACAACACCCCCAGCACCACCCCCAGCACCACCCTCCACAACACACTCCACAACTACCCTCACTCCACAACTACCCCTCACTCTACAACACACTCCACAACGCCCCTCACTCCACTACACACTTAACAAAGCTTGCTCCTGCCACAACACATTCCACAACACCCCCAGCACCACCCCCAGCACCACCCTCCACAACTACCCTCACTCCACAACTACCCCTCACTCAACAACACACTCCACAACGCCCTCTCTCTCCATAAAATCCACCACAACACCCCTCACTCCACAACACACTTAACAAAGCTCGCTCCTTCCACAAACCCTTCCACAATATCCCTCACTCCACAACACACTTAACAAAGCTCGCTCCTTCCACAAACCCTTCCACAATATCCCTCACTCCACAACACACTTAACAAAGCTCGCTCCTTCCACAAACCCTTCCACGACACCCCTCACTCCACAACACACTTAACAAAGCTCGCTCCTTCCACAAACCCTTCCACAACACCCCTCACTCCACAACACACTTAACAAAGCTCGCTCCTTCCACAAACCCTTCCACAACACCCCTCACTCCACAACACACTTAACAAAGCTCGCTCCTTCCACAAACCCTTCCACAATATCCCTCACTCCACAACGCACTTAACAAAGCTTGCTCCTTCCACAACACCTTCCACAATTCCCTCAACAACACCACTCACTCCATAACACCACTCACTCCATAGCACCGCTCGGTCCACAACACCACCACTCACTCCACAACACCACTCACTCCATAGCACCGCTCGGTCCACAAACTGACAATGGCTAACCCAAACAACTACTGTAAATATTTTGTGACTGTCACATATTCTTAGACATATGACACACATCCGGCAAAATACTTCATGTTATCGGAGGTTTTATTTACGTGTGTAAAGGGACTTTCAAGCATAAGCTGAGGTGAAATAGGCTTTAACGTAGCGTTCAAGATTATTGCACTTATATAGCGACGTGCATGCGCGCGTGTGTGTGCGGCTGCTTGTACTAGTCCGGACTAATGCCGATTTTATAGTGCTAGACCACTGAGATACCATGCCGCAATTTAACATGACTCCTAGCTGACCAGTCCTTGTTTCAGCCCCTAAAGGTTAGCTACAAGTATCATGTGATATATACCAAATTTATATTTCCCTGACACGTATCACAAAACATAATATATATCAATAGATGAAGCTAATAAACAATGACGTCACTTGGATGTTCCTAACCAGAATGCCAGACCCTAGGTGTGCAGTAGGTATTGGCAACTCTGTTTCATGAATATACCAAAATCTTTAAAAAAAAATCTTTTTTGATAAACGACCTCAACAAAAATATTGAATACATTTTCCAAAGTCACGTGAATGTATCAATAGTAAAGAAAACAATAAACAAAATACTTGTGTATCCAACGTATACAGCATTTAACAGAACATGACATTTTTGATACATTACATAGTTGCTATTTATTCGTACCTATTATGTAACGGGTTCAAGTCAATGCAATAATATGTTGACATTTTGTATACTTCCGCATGGAGCAGGTGTACATCTGTGAAACTGACTTGTTAATTATCTGGAGTATGACCTTGGTTGAAACAGGACGGACGACTCTTTGTATGGGATACTAGTTTGTATGCTATATCTCTGAAAGTATTGACATATATACACGTTGTAGCCCCATACACATGGAGGAATACGTTATGAATTCATGATTTCTTTACATTGAAATCATTTTTCTGGAGTGAGTGAGTGAGTGAGTGGGTGGGTGGGTGGGTGGATGGGTTGTTGAGTGAGTGAGTGAGTGAGTGAGTGAGTGAGTGAGTGAACGAGTGAATGAATGAATGAACGAGTGAGCGAGTGAGTCTGGTCGGCATTATTTCAGCTATATTGTCATCAGTAATTTGAAATGTCTTTGAAGGAGCAACTCACTACCCTAATGACTCATCAGCATACTTCAAACAGAAACACGATGAAAAGATCACAAGTATTTGTTCATCAAACCCCCTCTCACCAGATCATTTCATTATTGTGATACGCTGCTTTCCCTTGCAGATGAAACATGATGCGGAGACAACAAGGATCCTTTGGTTTTCTTCTCATTACGACCCAGGAAGAACAATCTTAATGGCCATATAACCAAAAAGGGCGTTGGTTAAGATAAATAGAAAGCGATATGATGTTCGTGTTACCAGTGTACTGAGAGACGAAATGAAACAAAGGTAACTGAGGATGGATTTCCGGATGTAATAATACTATATCCCACGCATACTGAATAGTATATAATCTACCCTTTGGCAATTGTATCAATCACTACACGTGTTCTCATACTTCGTAGTTTACTGAATATTGTCTCAAGTTCATATTTTCTTCCATTTGTTGAAGATTTTACAACGAAATGCAAGTATTCAAAGTATTTTAAAAGTTTCACATTTGGTATCTTGAATGTGGCTGAACTAAGGCAGGAGACATTTACCGTTAACTAACAATTTTGAGTGAGTGAGTGAGTTGGGTTTAACGCCGCTTTTAACATTATTGCAGTAATATCACGGCGTGTCAGCTTAATGTGGGAGGAAAGCCCGAAGTGATGCAGGTCTCAGACGTTTACCACTTTGGTGAAACCCACGAGCACGGGTATGATGCTTACAAACGTTGAAACATAATCGGGGGGAACTGGGATTCGAACCCACAATCATAGGTTTCTGGCTTGCCCAAGGGATCAACTCTGCACAGTGAATCGTGCCACCCGTGCCCCCTAATAATTGTGACCTTTTTCATTTTGGCAATATATTATTGTATCAGGCAATAAACAAACACTATTTGTTTATGCAAATTGTGTGAGTTGTGGGTCATGCCTACCTTTTTTCGTCAACGCCTGGCGTCATCAGTGATTTTCTGTGAGCCTTTCATGTAATTTTCACCACTATTTTGACATTTACGTTCAATGCAATCTAGCAGTAATTCTCTCAAACATTATAATAACCAGTACGTTTGTCTCTATTTTGTCAGAATCATGGTGACTACTGTGTCTGGTACTCTTGTGGGTTTGGCTGTAGCCATTTTCATCTGTCATTCCGCCTCAAGTCAGTCCCTGAGTGATCCTTGTGGAGGGTCGAATCCTGTCCGTGGGTCCTCCAAAGGATTTAGTGTCACTGGCAATCTTCCTCGGACAATGGGAGATATTGCCATATCAGCTATTGAAGCCAACACTTTGGCCGGACTGCTGAAGGGCAAATACATAAAGAAAACCATCCCCCGTAAGGTTTTCAAAGAAACTTTAGCATTTGTTTTAAAAAGACGCTAATACGTAATTGAATTACACATTTCTCTTTAAAAAACTAAGAAGTATAATTTTATTTTCGCAATTTACGTTGTATGAATCCTGGGGACAGCTTCCCTATATTTCCTTAACTAATTATTCTATCAGTCTCCTATCTGCAACCTATCTGAAAGGAGTTCAAGGGAAAAACCTCCCCGTCAGCTGCGGCCATTTGATCAGTCTATGGTAGGTACAGTCAAATCGTAATGTAATTAGGTTGGGCGTGGTTATTCAAGTGACTAATTGACTTGCATCTGCTTGTGTTTGTGATGGGTACGCTCACCTTTTCGCGAACACCTGGTATCATCATCATTTGATAGTGATCCATAAACATACTTATGATATCATCAGAATCGTAGAACAGACTATAGTTTTCGTATAGATTTCGTATGATTGTGGAAATGTTTTTTGTCGTTTTTTGAAATAATGGAAAGAGGTTTTTGTGTAGCTGACCGTAATATTATTTGAATGAAATCAAGAATATTAATTAGCATCATAATTATGAAAATAAAACTTAAATGACGACGATGATTATTATTATGACAGTCACATTTTCAACCATCCCATTTCCCGTTTCAGATAACAGGTGCTCTCCAGAGCGACTATGATGACGTGTCAACAATCATCATGTTCATGAAGTACATCTACAAATATGAAACTGAATACACAGTCGACATGGAGGCCTTCCAACACAAGCTGTACAACATGCTTTGCAGGATCAAGATCGCCGCCGACGCCAATGGACAAAGTCTTACTTACACCATCACCGATGATGTTGTCACCAGGAAGGTCATCACATCAGTTGCCTTTAGGTACGCCCGTGATTACATCGTGTTCAGAGACGCCGAAGTCTTCTTGTCATCTGTCTCTGCTCCGTCTAAGAATTGAACTATCGAATGACTGTTACAACCTAGACCGTTGGGATGGATAGATTCGTTCTTATATATTTAGTTATATTAATTTTTGCTACATTTCACAATAAAATATCATGGAAAACATACCTATCTTCTTAACAGCTTTGTTTCAGGAAACAATGAATGTTATATATTTGTTCATGGTACCTGGTGCTCCTTTACGCTCTCAAACATATGACCTTCTCTGTAGTCTAGTGGACGTAAAAATATGGTACTTCTTGTACCTGCCTGACACTCGGCAATAAGGGGATACAAGAAGGACTAGTCGGCTAGGAGTAACCATACCGTTTTTGAATGGGGTATCCATGTTACATTACGGCATCGTATCGCATAGAAACTTATTTGTACGAGATGATAAGGTATTCGAATGCGGCGAAAAACAAACAAACAAGGGTCATCAGGTGAAACATACATGCTGCGGTTAATAGGGAAAATGAGATCACGCCACGCTACGTGGCCACTATCCGTGTGGTAATAAAAGCCTGTTACTATATATAGCTTTGGTGCTTTCCACTTTAAACGCTGATATTTACTTCCTTGTATTCATTCTGCCCACGAGATGCATTGTAAATCGAGTGAATGAACTCAATCTAAATAAACCGGTAGTGATTCTATGTAGCTTAGTCACACAGATAATATCTGTAACAGGAAATGCTCGCGAACCTCCACTCTTGATGAACACTGTATTCAGTCTGTAATTCAATACCCTGTAATTCGATACACATCTTTGAACAAAACTCCTTCATCACATGTACGTTTATTTACCGATTTAATCAGGAGGGATTAAGGATTTTAATGTCTTTTGACAATATGTTTGAGTGTGATTCATTAGCAGAAGCAGGTGGACAAAATGATGTAACCATGTAAGTGACTAGATCACCAGATGACATTATGGGGTTCAAACGATCTAGCCATGGAAGCGACCAGATCAACAGATGGCACGATGATGTTCAACTGATGTTGCCATGGAAGTGATCAGATCACCACATGACACAATGTGGCTCAAGTGATGTCATGGAAGTGATCAGATCACCACATGACACAATGTGGCTCAACTGATGTTGCCATGGAAGCGACCAGATCAACAGATGACAGGATGATGTTCAACTGATGTTGCCATGGAAGTGATCAGATCACCACATGACACAATTTGGCACAACCGATGTCATGGAAGTGGTAAGATCACCACATGACACAATGTGGCTCAACTGATGTTGCCATGGAAGTGGTCAGATCACCACATGACACAATGTGGCTCAACTGATGTTGCCATGGAAGTGATCAGATCACCATATGACACAATGTGGCACAACTGATGTTGCCATGGAAGTGATCAGATCACCACATGACACAATGTGGCTCAACTGATGTTGACATGGAAGCGACAAGATCAAAAGATGACAAAGTGATCGTCCTATTTGTTTTACTCACATATACGAAAATCCAGTCATTAGATGTATTTCCTATAACATTACGTTTTTGTTTTCAAACTTTAAAATCCAGCTTTTGGTCTTTTGTTGTAGCACAGTCCATATACATGTATAGAGGATCTCTTGAGATCAATTACATCCGCACCAATAAGTGGATAAAACATACATATTTTTCAACTTACTTCAAGAAAAGTAGCAATGTGATATTTGGAGACTGATCAATAATAAAATGATAAATATAAACTCACAAGTAAATAAAGAGTTTATACTACATTGTGTACACTTTCAATAATCTTGTTAACTTACAGGTAACGATAACATATTGCTGTTGGTCTTCTTTCCATTGCGTGTTCTTGTCATCGTGAGTTTGGTGTTTCGCCCCTTTTGAGCAGTATTCCAGTTATATCACGACGTGTCAGCTAAGGGGGAAATCACGATTTGATGTAGTGCTTCCGCGTTTACCACTTTGGTGGAACCAACTAGCACGGATATAGTGCTGACAAACCTAGAAACATAATCGTAGGATTCGAATAAAAATAACAATAATTACAGGTTTCTGGTTCACGAAAAGAACGCTACTCTGCATGGCGAATTGTGACAACTAAGACGAAAGTGGCACTCCTGTTTCGTCTGTTTGACGAATGTGTGATCAATATTTAAAGAAGTTCAGTGATTAAACACAGACACCCCAGCAATAGTTGAACAATATACATACTTCCCTGGTAGAACCTGCACTAATAGAATAACTATGTGTTTAGTTCAAATGACTGACTGACTGAGTGAGTATGATTTTACGACGCTTTTAGCAATATTCCAGCAATATCAAGGCGGGGGAAACCAGAAATGGGCTTCACACATTGTACCCATGTCTGGAATCGAACCCGCATCTTCGGTGTGACGAGCGAACGCTTTAACCACTAGGCTACCCGACCGTACCTGTTTAGTCCAAATGACTTGAAAGAGAATTGTGAGAGAAAGTAACTCGGTAATAAATGGAAGTGGTATCAGTTGACCGCCTCAAAAGCGCAACAACATTGCAACCATTACTCGTCCTTGTTATTTTCAGTAAGGTCACCATTGCCATACTTATTCAAGTGTCATGCTTGGTTGTGAACACCTGCTGACATCACTACTGTCACTAATAGGATGATTATTTGTATAGTTAAAAATGACTTGAAAGAGAATTGTAAGAGAAAGTGTTTCCATCAATATTTTACACTTTACAATGTGGAAGTGGTATATAATTCAGATCGCCTTATGAGCGCAACAGCATTGCAAATTTTACTCAACAGTTTTCAATAAGGTCACTATTGTCATGCTGATACAAGTGTCATGTTTGCGAACCTCTGGTGTCGTCTATGATTTTGAGTGATCCATTCATGTAATATTCACTGCTATTTTGCCTTTTACGCCAAATCTGTTTCGGTAGATAATCGATACTGATCGTTCTCTGGTGTTGACGTCTCATGTTACAATGCTATGTATTATTCACTGTATTATGATAGAGGAATAATGAATGTGATTGATTGTGGTTGGTCCATTTTCGGGGCTGACACATTTAAACGCAAATTGGTCGCCTCCATGGTCTCTTGGATAGAGTGTCTGTCCGGCGAGTGGTCAGAGGTTCGATCCTCGACCAAGTCATACCATAAGACGTTAAAAGATAGTACTCGCTGTTACCCTGCCTGGCGCTCTGGATTAAGGGGAAAAAACAAGGACTTGTCATCTTGGAGTCAGTATACTGAGAAGGGTATCCGTGTTAAACAGCGGTATGGTATCTCAGTAGGCTAGCATTATAAATGTGACATTAGTCTGGACTATTACAAGCAGACACGCACACGCAAGGCGCCGTGAAAGTGCAATAATCTTAAAGGCGACTATAAAACCCATTCCATCTCACCTCACCTTTAATGCTAATGTCTCACTCTTTAACTAACAAGGATTGTACAGAGAGAATGGCGTGTCACCTGTATCACAGAACGTATCACAGGGCATTATAACTTTCAATTTCCGTGACTGGTATTTGAAGGTGA
Source organism: Haliotis cracherodii (assembly GCF_022045235.1). Classification (NCBI taxonomy): domain Eukaryota; kingdom Metazoa; phylum Mollusca; class Gastropoda; order Lepetellida; family Haliotidae; genus Haliotis; species Haliotis cracherodii. The sequence continues at coordinate 7,042,453 of NW_027266343.1, forward strand.
CGGTTCAAAACAAAAATAGAAAAATGAAGGTTCTAAATAATGCAAATATAATTACTATAATTGTCAGTCTTGTCTCGGCATGTATCATAAAGAACAAATTATGAAAACGCTCACAAACTACTAAATAATAATAGCTATGCCTTATTCTCTGAATGTGAATTATTACTTTCAGAACATCGGCTGTGTGTGCCGAAAGCGAGAGCAAATATTTTTCGCCAGTTTTTCATACATACCGATTACTGTTAATCAACCTGCATCACACGTGAAGCTTAACGACAATCTTACCTGCTCATCAACTATTTTAACAAATGTTATCAAATGATCTCTGGGTTTTTTCGCTGCGAGATTCTTATAATTAGACATGTTAAAAGGTGATGTCAATATCGATGTCGAGAGCAAAGATGTTCCGGAAGTCTTCAATGCCAATGGCAGTTAATCAGACAGAATTAGATGAACAATTATCAACTACTGTTTAAATTGTATCAAATGCTCTGTTATATAAAATGTACTGTATTGTCAAGTTTTGCTTATTTCGCTCCTGAGATTGTCAGGTGTAATCAGATATGTAAAAGGTGATGTCAAATGCAGTGTCAATATCGTATCACGGTTCATGGAATATGAACAGGTTTATATCATGGACTTGTTCTAACTGTGAAAGTGGACATGACCGAGGAAGATGGTCTATGAATAAACTGCAAGTAATTCCATGACATTTGATTGGTTAACCAAGCAATTTCTTTGCGTGTATATTTCCATAAACCTAACAAATGTAGGTCAAGCCCACTTGCGGTCTACCGTTTCCTGATTGGCTGATAATAGAGTGGGCTGGCTTTATGGTGCATATTGTCATATTTTCTATCGTTGTCTACAGTGTTTTTATAATGATGAATGAATAAGCAGTCTTAGAAGCTGTTATTGTTGACTTATTCGCTTAGAAGAATAGACTTCAATATTTGTTTGTTTGAAGTGCTTATGGAGCTTTAAACGTAAACACCGATGTGTGCACTTTGCGTTAAACTGCAATCTTAAATAAGACAATCTATAAGTAGTGAAAACAATTTCCGTATGGATCGATATCAGTGCGCATTACAGTGAATGCCGGCAACGCATCAGCGTGGGTTGGGACATTACCGCAGCCAGGTTCCCCTTGTAAGAGCATACACAACTCTTGCTGAAAAGCTGTTTCATCCTTTATGCTACAACATTCAAGCCCTGAGTGAAGCTCTTTTAAAAAAATGTTTCAGGGTAGACATGAGGAGGCCATTAACAACTTTCTCGCATCAGTGACCAAAATTACGTCCGATGTTTTTCCTCATTTTGACGTCCACCATATGTTCCCGTGTCGTTTTCAGGTGAACGGTTGATTTACCTTTGCATGTGTTTGTGACGGGTGCCACCAGTGGGGCAGGATACGCTTACTTTTTTTGCGGAAAACTGGTATCATCACGACTTGATATTGATTAATAAAAGCAAGTTCATGATATAGTGGGAATCGTAGAATGGACTTTCTGTGAAGCAAACATTTCTTGGAAATGTTTGCTTGTTGATTTTATGAACGTCAACTCATTGTCCTATGCAGTTTGGCTGACCTGTATCACTACTATCCAATTTCGTATCTTGTAATTTTTCAGTACAGTATCTTGGTACAAACTATTGATGGCGAATTGTCATCATTCTCATTATCTGTCCTACGTGATGAAAACGATTCGCGTTTTAACATTTTGTATTATAAAGAGACAAAATCACGTAAGTTTTTGTTATTATGTCCCCAAATTTTCAAAATATCCCGAAAACTCTTTCTAATCTGTGTTTTGTTAGCCATTCATAAATTCATTTTTTTATATTTAAAAATCGAATTTGCGATATCAAGAAATACTTTCTGATATCATTTATTTTTCTATATTAAAAAATCAATTGTTTGATTGAAAGAAAGTAGAGAATAAAGAGAAAAACGGCGCCTCATATTTTACCACGGCTAGTTCACTCCACTATCACTCGTATTGCTATCTACATAAGATATCCCTGCTAAAAGCAGATTCATTGTACGATTCAAACTTTATGAAAAGCCTGTGTTTATGAATCATCATGAAACCCTTGTTTACAACAACGTAAAAGGATGTGGTTTCTTACAGAGATCATCCAATACTAGACTTGCAGGTAATTATATTAGTTGTAGATAAAGCTGACATTTAGCATCGAATGGAATATTGTAACGAGAGATATCCTGGTACAGTTTACTTCCCAATGCCCCTTGATAACACCTAAATAATTACGCGATATGGTGAGTTTGCATAAATACCTCGCTAGTGGCGAAACAGGATACATAATTTTATATAGGCGTTTCGCTTCAATTTGCCATGATTACCACGCAACAGTGGTCAAAAAATGGTATTTTTGGAAATCTGGTCTAAAGTTTTCTCTGCAAACCAGATTTAGAATCCCCTTGTTGAAATACCCCTTTATTAAGGATATAAAAGATCCCATCACACAACAATTAATTCAAAGCTGTTGATAACACCAAAGCGTTCTCTTCACACAACACTGTTTCCAGTCTACCTATTGCTGAAGCATATTGGACAATCACAGTAAGTTAACACAACTCTGATAATTTCATCATTTTGTTCATATTGAAAGAATGTGTCCAGCACTGTATTTTAATAAGTTAAGATGGAATCCTGTCTGCCTTCGTATGGTAGGAGTGCTGCTGTGAGATGTCAGGCAACAAACAAAAACTTACTTTTGTATGCAAATTGCACTATTATCTCACTGGATTGTGTGGTTCATCAATCACTGGATTATCTGGTTGCGTACTGTTGTACTGCGTCATGCAAGAAACACTGTGAATGGCGGGTACGGCCGGTAACAGAGGACATACGTTCCCTTTTCGCGAACAACTGTTTTCATAACATGACTTTCACTAATATCCTTTCATATACTTTTCACTGCTACTTCACCTTATTCCCAGTAGAGTCGACGGATGACATGAGTGGTGTTTGTGTGCGTGCGTGCGTGCGTGCGTGCGTGCGTGCGTGCGTGCGTGCGTGCGTGTGTGTGTGTGTGTGTGTGTGTGTGTGTGTGGCTCCTTGTACTTGGTACCAGTCCGGACTAATGCCGACTTTATAGTGCAAGCCCACTGAGATACCATGCCGCAGTTTCACATGAATACCGAACTCCGACACTGACTCTGGGCCGACCAGTTCTTGTTTTAGCCCCATCATGCAGTGCGTCTGGCTGGGAAAAAACAAATACCATCTTTTTAACAATTTTTGGTATGACGCGGCCGGGAATTCGAACACGGAATCTTTCGCTCTTCGGGCGGACGCTCTACAACACGACCAGGCGGTCCGCTAATATATATAGCAGTAGCAGTGGCAGCTGTAGTACTACTAGTATTCTTGATGTTATTATTATGATTATGATAATAATTATTACGTGTATACAACAATTTCTCTCAAACAGTATTATAACCAGACTACAGTATGTTTGTCTCTATTTTGTCAGAATCATGGTGACTACTGTGTCTGGTACTCTTGTGGGTTTGGCTGTAGCCATTTTCATCTGTCATTCCGCCTCAAGTCAGTCCCTGAGTGATCCTTGTGGAGGGTCGAATCCTGTTCGTGGGTCCTCCAAAGGACTTGGTGTTACTGGCGATCTTCCTCGGACAATGGGAGATATTGTCATATCAGCCATTGAAGCCAAAACTTTGGCCGGACTGCTAAAGGACAAATACTTACAGACATCCCCCGTACGTTCATCGTTTTGTTGAAAAAAGACGTTGTTACTTAATTGAAAATTACATTTCTCTTTAAAAATGTGAAAAATACAATTATATTTTCACAATTTACGTTGTATGAATCCTGGTGGGTATTTGACTATATTTCCATCTCCATAACGACCATAATAAGTAAAATAATTGAACAGATACAAGCAGTAAATGTGAAAAGTGGCATTAGTGTTTGATATTAACTATAGTTAACGTTCTTTCTATTGCTGTGTACTTTTATATATTTCAATTATTTTTCCTTCAGCCTCGGATTTCCCAATTTTTTGCAACCTATTTGAAAGGAGTGAACGAGACAAACTTCCCCGTCAGCAGGCGGTTATTTAATCAGTCAATGGTAGGTATAGCCAAATCGTATAATAATATTTAAAATAAATATTATTGTGACAATGACGACAATGATGATGACACAGGTCATATTCAACGATGTCATATTTTCCTTTCAGATAATGGGTGAAGCCCATTTCTGGTGTCCCCCGCCTTGATATTGCTGGAATATTGCTAAAGGCGGCCTAAAACCATACTCACTCACTCACTCATCCTTTCAATGTGCTCTTCCTAGGCTAATCGTTTATCTGGAGCCCTGTATATCGATAAACGTATGTTGATTAAATGAAAATGAATAGACACGATAGTGAAATCGTTAGCAAGCACTCACGAAATAATAAAGGGCGGTCGGGTAGCCTAGTGGTTAAAGCTTTCGCTCGTCACGCCGAAGATCCGTGTTCATAGGTACAATGCGTGAAGCTCATTTCTGGTGTTCACCGCCGTGATATTGCTTAAATATTACTAAAATGCGGCGTGAAACCATACTCACTCACTCACTTACAGAATAATACTGATAATTGCGCCATCGTAAACACTATTCTTATTCCCGTTTCAGATAACAGGTGCTCTCCAGAGCGACTATGATGACGTGTCAACAATCATCATGTTCATGAAGTACATCTACAAATATGAAACTGAATACACAGTCGACATGGAGGCCTTCCAACACAAGCTGTACAGCACGCTTTGCAGGATCAAGATCGCCGCTGACGCCAATGGACAAAGTCTTACTTACACCATCACCGATGATGTTGTCACCAGGAAGGTCATCACATCAGTTGCCTTTAGGTACGCCCGTGATTACATCGTGTTCAGAGACGCCGAAGTCTTCTTGTCATCTGTCTCAGCTCCATACAAGAATTGAACTATCAAATGACTGTTACAACCTAGACCGTTGGGATGGATAGATTCGTTAAATATAACGTGAACTTTAAGATAAATTCCAATGTATCTTTTCACAACGTTTTAACAAAATAACCTCCATCTTAATATCCCCTTAGGGCATTACTACTGTTTGCGACAGGCAAACGAGTTTCTGTGCCATAACGATACAAAGGTAAGCTTCCAAGACAGTAGGTCTACCCAGAACTGTGGTATCTACAATTGTATGTGTTGGATTACATTAATCCATTTGTTATGTATGCGACAGAGTCGTTTAAATACTGATATGTTTTAGTTTATTTATTCATATATTTATTTATTTTACACGTTTATGACTGTCAACAAATGATTTACCAGAATTATTCGTCGTTGTTACTTACCTTGCAATGAAATATTGTGAATATCATTCATTTATGAATGTTTAGTTGAAACTGTTTAAGTTTGTATGCTTGAGCTGTTCAAGTTCATTTGTTTTTCTGCATTGATGCCAAATATACAAACTCTACAAACAAAACTATCTTAATGGGACAGATCAGCTTAACAAGCTTCAGCATCGAAAATCTCTCTTTAAATAGTTTCATTGATTTACATGATGTTCTATTATGTATATATAAGCGCATTTATATTTCCATTTCCATTTCCATTTAGTTTTGTATTATCAGATAAAGGTAAATATATACATATTTGAAAAATATGGGCATTTAGATTTGCAAGATTCCTATTCATTTATATTTATTTTTGCCAAATATCGTAATAAAAAATATCATAGAAATACATGCCTCTCTTTTTGATAGATGTGTGTCGACAGAAACAATCAACCAATGTTTGTTTATGGTACCTAATACCACTTTACACTCATAAACATGTGACCGCCCCCGTGGTCTATTGGATGTTAAAGCTGGTACTGCTTGACACTCGACACTCGGGGAATAATACAAGGTCTGGACGGCTCAGATGTAGTATTCTGTGTCTGAGTGGGGTATCCATGTTAAACTTCTACATGGTATCGCATAAAAACTAGTTGATAGGGTATCCGAGTTCGGCGTTAAACACACAAACATCGTTTCTGTCAAAGGGTCATGAGGTGTAACATTCATCATAGGATTAATCGGCAAAGGAAATGTCTTCATGACATCACTCCAAATAGGCACCTAATGCTCCTCTACGCTCTCAAACATATGACCGACTCAGTAGTCTAGTGTGTAACCGTGCCTGACACTCGGCAATAAGGGGATAAAAGAAGGACTGGTCGGCTAGGAGTTAGCATACTGTTTCTGAGTCGGGTATCCATGTTACATTACGGCATTGTATCGCATAGAAACCCTTTCGGGTGCAGCATTAAACAAATAAATTTCGGTCCCGTGAAAGGGTCATCAGGTGAAACATTCATGATGAGGTAAATAGGGAAATGAGATTTCTTCTTGACATCACTCCACGTGGGCAACATCCGTGTGTCAACAACAGCGTTTTACTATATATAGATCAGGTGATTTCCACTTTAAACCCTAATATTTACTTCCTTGTATTCAGTTGCCCACGCAAGGCATTGTACGTCGAGTGAATGAAGTCTACATGAACCGGTCGTGTTTCTATGTATCCTAGTCACACAGATACCATCAGGGCATGTTCTCGAATGAATGTATTTGAATGTCTTTTGACAATGTACTGGACAGTGCTTCCTGTGCAGAAGCACGGGGACACAATGATGTAACCATGGAAGTGCGCGGGTCTCCACATGACACAATGATGCGGATGTTGCCATGGAAGTGACCAGTTCACCAGATGATACAATGATGTAACCATGGAAGTGCGCAGGTCTCCACATGACACAATGATGCGGATGTTGCCATGGAAGTGACCAGTTCACCAGATGATACAATGATGTAACCATGGAAGTGCGCGGGTCTCCACATGACACAATGATGTAACCATGGAAGTGCGCGGGTCTCCACATGACACAATGATGTAACCATGGAAGTGCGCGGGTCTCCACATGACACAGTGATGTAACCATGGAAGTGCGCGGGTCTCCACATGACACAATGATGTAACCATGGAAGTGCGCGGGTCTCCACATGACACAATGATGCTCAACTGATCTAACCACGGAAGTGAACAGGTCACCAGATGACGCAGTGCTCCTCCCATTTGTCTTTACATACATATACGCAAATTCGGTCATTACATGTATTTTCTAAAACATTTATGTTGTTGTTTTCAAACGTGTACAATCCGACAGTTGGTTCCATGGTACATCTCGCATATTCAATATACATGAATAGAAGATCTGTTCAGGTCTATTATATCAGCCGCAATCAGATAATACATACATAGTTTCATCTTTCTTCAAGAGAAGTTACCTATGATGCATTATGAGATTGATCAATAATAAAATAATGAGTATAAACACACAGGTAAATAACCAGTTTATGTTTCATTTTGTAGATTATCAATATTCTTATCAACTGAAACGTAACGATAACAAATTACTGATGGTTATCTTTCCATCTCTTGTCATCGTGAGTGAGTGAGTTTACCGAAGCTTATCAGTCATATAAGCTTGCAAAGTGATGCTGGTCTCAGACGTTTACCACGTTGATAAGCTCACGAGCGCGGGTATGGTGCTAATAAACCTACAAACATAATCATGGCGAATTCGTGGGAGTCGAAGCCACAATATAACGTTTGTGGCTCACGCAAGGGACGCAACCCTGCCCGGCGAATTCCGACAACTTAGACGAACGTGTCACCCGTGACAGTTCTCCTGTTTAACCTATTTCACGAATGAAAGATTCTTAAGAAAAGAAGTTCAAAGATTAAAGATAGACAAGTCAACCTAACAATAATTGAAACTCCACCAATAGGATGGTTATTTATTTAGTTAAAAATGACTTGGAAGAGAATTGTAAGAGTGAGTGAGTGAATATGGTTTTACGCCGCTTTTAGCAATATTCCAGCAATATCACGGCGGGGAACACCAGAATTCACCATGTCGTGAATCGAGCCCAGGTCAGAAGACCAGGGTTCGATTAACCTAAGCGTGACGAGCGAACGCTTTAAACACTAGGCTACCCGACCGCCCCAGAATTGTAAGAAAAAGTGCTAACATCAATACTTTAGACTATATAATATGACTGTGTAAGTGGCATATAATTCAGGTCGCCTTATAGGCGCAAACACATTGCAAACATTACTCGACCTTTTCAGCGGTCTTCTATAAGGTCACTATTGCCATGCTGATACAAGTGTCATGCTTGCGAACCCCTGGTGTCATCACTAATTTTCAGTGATCCATTCATATACTATTCACCGCTATTTTGCCTTTTATGACCAATCTGCTTCCATTGATAATCGATACTGATCATTCTCTGGCGTTGACGTTTTATATTACAGTGCTATATTCCCCACAGTTATGTGTATTATCATAACATTAATTAATTCATTATTGTTGTTTGTGAAGGTGCACGGTATTTATTTTATTATTTATAACCCATGTTGAACAATGCTTTAAATTGTATTGATAGTTAAGCTTCATGGCTGTTTTGTGCATTTGACTGCTATTGTGTGATCATATATGTTTGGGACATGTCGGTTTCGATGTCTATTCCAAATTATAATGCATATGGTATGCATGACTGTTTATGCAGTTGCCTATTTGGCAGAAAAATCGCACAGTCACGTGCAATTTTGATGGAGTCAAGCTTGATTGAGAAAAACCCCTATACACATTTAGGCTTAACATTTACCAGGTCTTTATCATGGGGTAAACATGTAAAGGATGCAGCGCTACAAGCAAAGAAAGTGTTATTTGGAGTACTTAAATCCTTAGCACAGCTGAAGCCTTTATCGTTTAATATTTTGTTTAAAATATTTGATTTCAGAATCACTCCTATAATGTTATATGGGTAAGAAATATGGGGCTTGATTCCTGACATTTTTAACATTTGAGAGCGTACATATGATTGCTTGTAAACGATTTTGGGGAGTTCGAAACGCAACCTCAAATCATGTTGTGAGAGGTGAATGTGGACGTTATATGCTGTATATTTATGCGGATAACGGAGCTGTTAAATACCGGTGTATTTTGAAAATGCCAGACTCGCGATATGTCACAAAACTTTATAATACGCAACCTCAGGCGCTCCAAAATGGTAAAATTAACTGGGCTTAAAAAATAGAATTATAATCAGTAGACAGGTTTTGGCCTTGAGTGGGAGCACAGGCATCCGAATATCCCCATGTTTCTAAATAAATTTCTATGTAGATTAAAATCTTCATTACAGATTCTCAAAATCATATAACTATTTAGTGTATAAGCAAACGTTTGGCCTGGAAATATATATTTCTATGTTACCACATGAGAAATTTCGACATGCTCTGGCTAGATTACGATGTAGTTAGCATCACCTTCGGTCGGATCGAATATGGTAGATACAAAATGGAACCTGGAGTGGAACGAGTTTGCAAAGCATGTAAATACAATTATGTTCGAGATGAGTACTTTTTTATTCTAATATGCAAAAATGCATTTAACATTTTAATGTCATGTGTCCATCTTTGTTTATTGTTAAAGCCATATATCTCAGACAATCATTGTTAAATACATAAATGTAATCCTCGAACTTCCACTGTACATTTTCCGTTTGTATCATGGGCCTATGGCCTACAATACACTTGAATAAAGAATCTAGAGAGAGGAACAATGAATTTGTTTCTTTGTGCTGATACATTGTAACGCTTGGAGAGTGGAAGGTTACCCCCATTAGTCCGGACTTGTACAAACACCCTTCTTGTCCCTGCATAAATTATGAAGAACACATTGTGAAGAAACACAATTAATAAATGAACAGTCCTGTATTATTTTCTGAATGTGAATTCCACCCGCATTAGTCCGGACTAGTACAAACACCCTTCTTGTCCTGGCATGAATTATGAAGAACACATTGTGAAGAAACACAATTAATAAATGAACAGTCCTGTATTATTTTCTGAATGTGAATTCTCACCTTCAGAACCTCGGCCGTATGTGCCAAAATCGAGAGCAAAGATGTTCCGGCAGTCTTTAATACCAATTACTGATAGTCAGTTAGAATTAGATGGACAACTATCAACTTATGTATAAAATGTTACCAAGTACTCTGTGGTATATTATATATTGTATTGTCAAGTTTTTGTTTATTTCGCTGCTGAGATTCGTACCTGTAATCAGATGTAAAAAGGCGATGCCTATTTCAGTGTCAATATCTAATCTTGGTTCCTGAACATGAACAGGTTTATATCATGGACTAGGTTTAACCGTAAAAGTGGACTTGACCGAGGAAGATGATGTATGAATAAACTGCAAGTGATACCATGACATTTGATTGGCTAACCAAGCAATTTCCTTTGCTTGGAATTGTATGTTTCCATAAATCTAACAAAGTGTAGGCCAAGCCCACAAGCGGTCTACTGTTTCCTGATTGGCTGATAATAGAGTCGGCTGGCTTTGTGTTGCATATTGTCTCGCTGATTTAGTATCGTTTTCTTGAGTTATCACATATCAATGATTGAATAAGTATAGTCTATGAAGTTGTTATTGTTGACCTATTTGTTCATTTGATGGCAATATCTGTTTACAGAGGTATAAACGTAAACACAGACGTGTGCACTTTGCGGTAAACCGCAATCATAAATTAGACTATCTATGACCAGTGAAAACAATTTCCGTGTGGATCAGTATCACAGCCCATTACAATGAATGCTGGCAATTTATCAGCGTAGGTTGGGACGTTACTACAGATAATTCCCCTTTCAAAAGTGCACGATACGACTCTTGCTTAAAACTTATTGGATCTTTAAGGTTACAACGATCAAAGCCTTAATAAAGCCTTTAATGACTCCTCTCGTAGACATGTGGATCTTTAAGGTTACAACGATCAAAGCCTTAATAAAGCCTTTAATGACTCATCTCGTAGACACGTGGAGGGCATTTCCTGCTTTGAGGCATCAGTGAACGAAATGATGTCCGATGCAATTCCCTATTTTGACTTCCACCATATGTTCCAGTACCTTTTTCAGGTGACCAATTGACTTGCCTTTACATGTGTTTGTGACGGATGCCACTGGTTGGGAGGATATGCTTACCGTTTTTGGTAACAATTATAATCATCACAGCTTGATACTGATTCATAAATACATGCCTCTGATATAGTTGGAATCGTAAAATAAAGTTATTGAATTGGAAAATATTACGATTATGGAAATGTTTTTTTATCGATTTTATCACTACTCTCACATTTCGCATCTCGTGTATAATCAGTCCATGTATCTTGGTACAGACTTTTGATGGCGCCATTCACCATTCACATTATATGTTCCAAGTGATGAACATAAAAAGAAAAAGTGACGTTTAATTTTTTTTATATCCCAATCTCTTTCTTATCTATGAATTGTGTTTTGTTAATGAGTCATCGATTCATTTATTGATATCTAAAAATTGAATTTGTGATATCAAGAAACACTTCTTGATATCAATAAATATGTTATATAATAAAATTGATTTAGTGATATCAATAATTCATTTTGTGATATCAGAAAATGAATTATCAATATGATCAGATAGGGAATAAACAATAAAACGGCGCCTCATACTTTACCACGGCTAGGCTCCTTCCTTCCCTTAGTTCATCAGGTACATGTGGGAGTCATGCATAAAAGTACAAGCTACAAGGACATGATAGTGTACTCCACGTGGGCATCACTCGTGTTACTATATATAACTTAGGTGCTTTCCAGTTTACATCCTTATATGCAACGTACCCATGACAGGCATTGTATGTTGACAGTAGCATCTTTGCTAGATCACAATGTGATAAGGAAGAACTTATTCATTCCTAAAGTCACACATTCAAATCTGTATTATGCTCATGAAGATAATAAGCGTTTAATGTAGTCGGATGAAACGTGGTACACATCATCCTAAGGGCGTGGCATTGAAGTGGCAGGTTTGAGAAAGACAGTATGCATCCTGTGTTAAGAAGATCTCAGGGCCACACGCATAGAACGCAATGCGACAGAATATATGCAACAAAGCCATTTCGATAACCGAAAAAAGGCGACAAAACCCTTTCCATATTCAAGAGTAAAACAAAGCAGATCCATTGTACGATTCCAGCTTCATCATCGAACGTGTTAATGAATCGCTATCAAAGTCTTGTTTATAACACAAAAGTATGGGGTTTCTTATAGTAGCCTCTAATACTAGACTTAGATGTACCAAAATAAGTTTCAGATAATATTCACATTTAGAAGCATTGAATGGAATACTAGTATTATAACGAGAAATACCCTGGTACAATCACCTTCACAATACCCCTTGATAACCCCCAAATAATTACGCGAAAAAGTGAACTCTCGATTGTACATAAAAACCCTGTTTGTTTGAATACTACAAGACATACATTAACCATATCTCAAATGCAATGTCATCATTGGGGCGAAACAGGATATGTTATTTTACATAGGTGTTTCACTTTAAGTTGTCATCATTAAATCGTGGGTTTGAACTTTTAGTGATACAGAGACACGCAATCGTGGTCAAGTATTGGTATTTTTGGAAATCTGGTCGAAAATAATCTTTATCGATTCAGTTTGAGAATTCCCTTGTTGAAACACCCCTTAATTAAGGATATAAAAGATCCCACCACACAACAATTAATTCAAAGCTGTTGACATCCTCAAGGCGTTCTCTTTACACAACTCTGTTTCCAGTCTACCTATTGCTGAAGTATATTGGACAGTCATAGTAAGTTAACGCAACATCATTTTGTTCATGTGGAAAGAATGTGGTTAGCACTGTTATTCACTACGTAAAGATGGAGTCATACAACAAACAGACGCTTACTTTTGTATGCAAACTGTGAATGGCGGGCGCAACCTCTAGGGTAGAACATACCTTTGCACGAACACCTGGTGTCATCACTGATTTTCAATGCTGTATTCACCGCTATTTTACCTGACGCCCAATGCAATCTATTTCTGTGGTTGAATGAAATTGGATGTTTTCTGTCCTTGACTTTTTATACATTTAATATCATATTGTTTCTTCTAAAAATATATGTTTATCATTTATGCTTCCACATGAGTGCCAATAGGCACCCTTGTGCTGCATTCGTCTACGAGGAGTAATCCTATTTAGGAAACAGTTGCCTGACGCCCAATGCAATCTATTTCTGTGGTTGAACGAAATTGGATGTTTTCTGTCCTTGACTTTTTATACATTTAATATCATATTGTTTCTTCTAAAAATATATGTTTATCATTTATGCTTCCACATGAGTGCCAATAGGCACCCTTGTGCTGCATTCGTCTACGAGGAGTAATCCTATTTAGGAAACAGTTGCCTGACGCCCAATGCAATCTATTTCTGTGGTTGAACGAAATTGGATGTTTTCTGTCCTTGACTTTTTATACATTTAATATCATATTGTTTCTTAAAAATATAAAAATATATGTTTATCATTTATGCTTCCACATGAGTGCCAATAGGCACCCTTGTGCTGCATTCGTCTATGAGGAGTAATCTTATTTAGGAAACAGTTGCCAATCGTCTCACAGTGAATAGTTTTGTCATAAACACATACTCATGATTTTATCGGAACCGTACAATTGACTCTGCTTTTGGCAGATTTCTTATAAATATGGAAAGGGATGTGGAGCTTTTATTTATTGAATGTAGAAATACACATCAAGAATTACGTATTCCTATTGTTAATCATATTTTTTTCAGTTATCCATTTTCTCCCAGGCGTACAACTCATGTTGAGGCCTTTTTAGAAATAGGTCCCAGTATCCCATGTTTGTCGTAAGAGGAAGCTATTATACAGATATAAAATATAGCCGACGTGACATTGAAATATACCACACACACGAACACACACACTTGCGCGCACGCACACACACACACGAACACACACACACACACATAGATAGACTGATACAGACACAGACACACAGAGACACAGACAGACAGACAGACAGACAGACAGACAGACACACACACGCACACACTTTTTACCGGCCGCCGTGATATAGCTGGCATATTACAGATGATGACGTTGAACAATGCATAAACATCTCCACATCTGTGTCAGCCAACATGTTTTCTCCATTTTGACAGAATTATGGCGAATATTGCATCCGGTACTATTGTCAGTTTGGCTGTCTGTGCTGTCATTTTCATCTGTAATTCCGCTTCAAGTCAGTCCCTGAGTGATCCTTGTGGTGGGTCAAACCCTGTACCCGGTTCTCACAACGCAAGGACTACAACAAGCGATCTTTCTCAGGCAATGGAAAATATTGTTTCGTCAGCAATTGAAGCTAAAGCAGTGGCTGGACTTCTAAGGAACAAATACACCGGCTCATCCTCAGTAAGTATTGTCAAATATAACGACACCATATGTTCAAGAGGGACATTTGAAATGGTTAAAGCGTTAGCTCGTTATTCCGAAAACCTGGTTTTGATTACAAACATGGGTATAATGTGTGAACCCCATATCTGGATTCCTCTGCCGTGGTACAGATTTTTTATTGCAAGAAGGAACTTAATTATTATGAATTCTTTTCGCATTTCTGATGGAGACAAAACGTGTATTCCGCTTTAATGCTTTATTTATACTCGTGACTTCTCCTATACTCTCGTTCAAGACGGGGGACACGGGTGGCCAAGTCATCTAAGGCGCTGCGATTCGCTGTGCAGAGTTGCGTCCCTTGGGCATGCCAGAAACCTATGATTGTGGGTTCGAATCCCGGTTCGCCCCGATTATGTTTCTAGGTTTGTCAGCACCATACCCGTGCTCGTGGGTTTCACCGAAGTGGTAAACGTCTGAGACCTGCATCACTTCGGGCTTTCCTCCCACATTAAGCTGACACGCCGCAATATAACTGGAAAACTGTTAAAAGCGGCGTTTAACCCAACTCACTCACATACTCGTTCAAGACAAATCACGAGTAAGTGCAAAGCATGAGAGTAACAAGTACATCTTCCACGGGTTGAACACCTACAATACTAATATTGACGGGGGTACGGGTGGCCTAGTCACCGAAGGCGCTGCAATTCACTGTGCAGAGTTGCGTCCCTTGACCGATGATAGTGGGTTCCAATCCAGGATGGCCCCGATTGTGTGTCTATTTTTTTTCCGAACAATAGCCGTGCTAGTGGGATTCACCTAAGTGGTAAACGTCAGATACCTGCATCACTTCGGGATTTCCTCTGGAAATAACCTGACACGCCGTAATATAACTGGCGTTAAACATGTTAAACTCAACTCACTCACTCACTCACTAATATTAACGTATCAATGTTACAGCCTCGAATTTCTCCAAGTTATGCAGAATATCTGAAGAACAAAAACGAAACAAACTTCCCTGTCTAGAGACGTGCATTTAATGAATCAGAGGTAAGCCAATTTACATGATAATGCACAATTTATATGTGATGCATGGAACAATGGAAATTGCAATTAATAGGCCGTTAGGAGCGGACCATCAGCTATGTGTGTGGTCGGAGGAGACTACATCATTAAAACTATGATCATAAATATGTTTTTCCCAAAAAACATCTTGCCACAATGTATTTTTAGGAGAGGAGAAGGAGGAGTGACAATTTCTTGTTTCCAAGAAGTTTCTGGTACAATTTCCGTTTTTCGATAAAATGCCAGTCAGGACGTTTCAAGGGGACTTCTTTCCCCATCATCTGGTGAATGCCTGCACACGTACATGTGGTGTGATACAGTCACGTTACGTTAAACAGGATAGGATTAATGTTTAAAGATAACGAGGTTATAGTATCAACGAGACGGGGAAAGCAATGAAGGCGTATCGAAAATACAGTAGCAGTACAATCACCAGTTTATCGTCGATAAATACATACAGCTCCTGGTTGATAGTGCTGACAATGATGATGCTACCAACAAAACACCATTTCCAGTATTACAGACACCGTGACGACGTAAATATCATGATAATACCATCGAGAAAATGAAGGTACTAGGTATTGTGACACCATGGCCATGATCATAATGATCATATCAACTGTCGCAGTCAATCATCTCAATTCCTGTTTCAGATTGCAGATGCTTTCACGTCGTACAACTTACAATATTCTGTAATCATGATATATCCTGATAACAAAGAAAACAGCTATATCACAGTACTCCAGATTAGTGTTTGTGTAAAATACGAAAATATATCTCAATTATTCAATTAAGTTTCAGCTGCTAAAATGAAAAAAAATTAATAAAAACCCGAAAGTAAAAAAACACTGTGTAGTTCTCCAATTTTAAAGAGACTTTGTTCAACTTGGAGTCCAGTATTGTTTATAGATCTTCCTTTGCTGATCGAGTTCACACACACACATGAACTGCAGCGAAAAATGCATAAAATGTGCTACTTCTCGCTTCTTGTTATATCAGACATGTTCATCGCTGTTGTGAGTTTATGAGACATATCATGCACTTGGTGCAGCACACGAACAGACACAAATTAGAAGCCACCTGAAACAATATTGCAATAATTACTTTTAGAAATACCCTGACTGGACCCTAGGGTTTAAAATGTGTTGAATTCCCCCCAAAAAACGACATCAATACCTATTTGGAATGATAAGTTGTGAGTAAATACTCAACTGCTAAACATTTATCTGGAACCCTGTATATCGATAATCGCATGTTGATTAAAATAAAAATGAAAAGAAACAGTGTTCGTAAACACCAACATAATAATGATAATTATGACAAACATCACAAACAATATTCTCATTTTCCGTTTCAGATAACAGGTGCTCTCCAGAGCGACTATGATGACGTGTCAACAATCATCATGTTCATGAAGTACATCTACAAATATGAAACTGAATACACAGTCGACATGGAGGCCTTCCAACACAAGCTGTACAACACGCTGTGCATGATCAAGATCGCCGCTGACGCCAATGGACAAAGTCTTACTTTCACCATCACTGATGATGTTGTCACCAGCAAGAACATCACATCAGTTGCCTTTAGGTACGCCCGTGATTACATCGTGTTCAGGGACGCCGAAGTCTTCTTGTCATCTGTCTCAGCTCCTTATATGAATTGAACAATCAACTGACTCTGTTACAACAGAGACCATTGGGGTGATCTTTTTAATCTTCCCATGAGGGCATTACATCCGTTTGCGCCACGGACAAACTAGTGCTCGAGCTATGCTTCCAACCGTCCTAAGGCTGTGTTATATGTGTTGGATTACGTTAATCCATTGATTCATACGTTTATACATTTCTTCTTTTGAAAGTTTACGTTTAAATTCGATTTATTTTACTTTTTATTAGACATATTTTTTGACTATTTATTACACGTGTATATAATCTAGTTCTTACCATTGTGATCCTTTGGTTATCACATATGTCAAGATGTGAAGTGATAAACTAAGCAATCCTCATTACCTGGTGATGTCAGTCTATATATAATTATTATATTTTCATCAACTCTGTTACATATCATTCATATGTTGCCTTTTTACAGTTAGCATCATGAATATGGGTATCTGAAGCTTCATTGTAAATGTCTATTCTCGTACATGTCAACTACAATATTGCTCATATAAATGTTGTTGCCTATTACCACTGTATGTGTTTTTAGCTTCACGTGCAGGATACAATAAATCAGAATGGTAAGCAGATACATGCTGAGCCAACAAAACAAAGAAACCAATGTGTGTGTTTTTTCCCCAATTTAACAATGATACTTAAAATCAAAATGGGTTTGATCATCTATACGACCACAAGGATTGGCCCTAGTCTGTCTTACAGTCCCTGACTCATACTATTTTACCTTCTGTCTGGCACTTACTGTAATGATATAGGCCTAAATGAAGCAAGTCTATTTTTTTACAGGGGCAACTCCCATCTCAATGGGGCTACTTTTCAATTTGAATGTAGTTGCTTGTTTCTCTCAACATATATTTTCGGAGTCTAAGCGTTCGTCTAAGAGTGATCCAGTCATCTCCTCAAACGTGCCAGAATGGTGTTATCATGGGTTCGAATCCGACATTCAACATGATTCTGATTCGTCGTTTATGAGCACCGTATTCATGACCCTGCGCGTTAACGAAGTAGGAAACATGTACGACCTGTTTCGCTTATGGCTGCGCTCCAACAGTAAGCTGTGATGCAGTGATATAACTGAAATCTCCAACATATAGCTGGGATACAGCTGAGTATGGCGTTTAACAAAACACACACACAAACACACACACAAACACACACACACACACACACACACACACACATACACACACACACACACACACACACACACATATATATATATATATATATATATATATATATATATATATATATATATATATACATATACATATACATACACTCTTCAAAAAGAGAAACGCACAGGTAGTAGTCATTGAACCTGACTACACAAAAAATCCGGTACATAAATTGGATATATACTGAACAACAAAAGTTCCTGTGACATTGAATAAGATTTAATGCAAATTTATGTTTTTTACCAAATCTGAAACAATTTCGGTTTGCGGCAGATAAAAGACTCCGGTAAGTGTTCAAATGGGTTAATTTGCCATACTGACTTCAGACAATGCGTGATTTCATAAAAAAAAACATGAACATGCCAAAATGTCAATTTACAAATCAATAGCGTGTGTGTCCACCTCTGAATGTGATGCAAGCAACACATCTTCGTCTCATGGAATGGACCAGGCGTCGCACAAGTCCTGTGGGATATCTGTCCATATCTGCTGGAGCATGTTTCGAAGTTTCTTGAGTATCTGTCGAACACGTGGTTGACGTCGAAGGCGCCGATCCATCTCATCCCACATGTGCTCGATTGGTGAGAGATCAAGGGAGCGAGCCGGCCAGGGAATGCCATTCACGTAGTTTTGTTGAAGAGAATCCTGAACAATTCGAGCAATATGAGGCCTGGCGTTGTCATGTTGAAAGGTAATGCCTGGGCCATGGCGACGCAAAAGCGGTAGAACAACAGGGCCGATGATCTTGTCGCGGTAGCGCTGTCCATTGAAATTTCCCTCTACCACTATCAAACGGGTCCTCTGTCTTGCTGTAATCCAACCCCTACCATAACGCTGCCGCCCCCGAACCGATCTTCTTCCATGACACAATGATTGACGTAACGTTCACCACGACGTCGGTACACTCGAATCCGTCCATCGCTGTGGCTGAGGTGAAAACGAGACTTGTCGGTGAATAGAACTTGTCCCCACTGCATGGCCGTCCAGCGTAGACGCTGTCTGCACAACTGTAGACGTGCTTGGCTGTGTTATATGTCAAAATGGGACGTCTGGCGGGTCTTCTAGCGACAATCCCTGCACATCTGAGGCGGCGACGTACGGTTTGTGAAGATATTCGTCGAAGGCCAAGGATGCTTCTTGCAGTCACTGTTGCTGGCTTGAATCGATTTCGTAGGTGTGTTGTTCAAATCCAGTTGTCTTGTCGATAATTGGTTACGCGTGGCCTGCCACTCCGAGGATGGTCTCTGACTGCATTCGTCTGTTGCCAACGTTGCCATAAACACCAAATGGTGTTTCTGTGGACGTTAAATTGTCTTGCAACATCTCGTTGACTCGATCCTGCTTCAAGCATACCAATGGCTTGCAGACGCTCATTTTCGGACAGGCGTTGCATTTCTTAATGTTGAATAATTGCGTAATTTTGTTGTTTTTCTGAGTGTTTTTTGTCAGCACAATGCTAAACAATGCATATGGAATCCTGTTAACGCACATGTTTTAATACCCATTCTTGGGTAGTGAAATGCATAGGGCTTGCATAAAAGTCAACTTTTGCATGGAATGCATGCTTTTCTGTAACAGTTGCGTTTTTGTGACTTGATTCCATACATGTACTATAATATTGAAAAACCAAACTTTACTTGTTTGAAAAATACACTAAAATATTGGTGTCACAGGAACTTTTGTTGTTGAGTATATGTTATTGGAAAATGTTGCTGGCCTGATATTCGACAAACGGTGGGTCAAAACACAGCCCTTGTCGATTTGCAATGTCTTAAGCTGCATTGTTTTCACACTTGTTCAAAAACTTCATAGAGAAAAACAGTAAAGTAAAATGCATGTGCAAGTTATGGCATTCGCAACTCGTGGTAGTGGTTATAAAAAGGCAAGCAAAAGCCAATAATTCCAATTGTCAACAAGTTCTAAAATGCCGAGACTCAGAGCTGCCGATCGGAACATCGCCATAGGACGTATCCAAAGAGAGGAATCGCAGTTTTCTGTTGCGCGCCACTTCAACGTACTGCAGCACCATTTGCCGCCTTTGTGACTGATACACACAGTTCAATTCCACTGCAGACCGTCCAAGAACCGGCCGACCAAGAGTTGCCACCCCTGCACAGGATCGCTACATTCGACTGTTCCACCAACGTCATCGCAATGCCACAGCTACGGAGACTGCAGGACGCATCCCTGGTTTGAGGAAGATATCGGACCAGACTGCCAGAAACCATATTTGCGAGGCTGGAATCCGAGCCAAAGGCCAGTTATCGTCCCTGTTTTGCAACAGATCCATCGACAGCGACGCTTGTGTTGGTGCCATACCTTACAGCCTTGGAATAAGAGAAATTCGAGACGAGTGTGGTTTAGCGATGAATCACTATTTCTTCTTCACCGGCGAGATGGAAGACAACGTGTTTATCGTCGTCGAAATGAGCGTTTTGCCCCACACTGTGTACGTGAATTCGATAATTTCGATGGCGGTAGTGTCATGGTGTGGGGGGCCATATCCTACACCACGAGATCTGACTTGGTTGTGGTTCAGGGGAATTTGACAGCAAATCGCTACATGAATCAAATTCTTCACCCTCACCTTCTTCCAATTATTAACCGCCAGAGGGAGCTGTTTCATCAGGACAACGTTCCACCGCACACAGCTCGTGTCACGGTAGACTACCTTCATAATGCCAATATCAACGATTTGATCTGGCCGTCGAGATCTCCAGATCTCAACCCAATCAAACACCTCTGGGATGAACTCGATAGACGTGTACGTCAACGTCAGAACATGCCGCAGACACTCCCACAACTGGCCAACGCGTTACAAGCAGAATGGCGCAGAATTGCGCTGGACAGAATGTGTACACTTATCCAGTCACTGCCGAGGAGATGCAGAGCCGTGATTGATGCCCGGGGCGGTCACACAAGATACTGAGTTCAGCGCAACCTCGTGGCCTTATGTGACATGACAATGAACAGTTTTTAATGCCTTTGTACAACGACATCATGTGACTGTCGAGCTCCAAAATTTCATATTTGTAGCTATAATTAAATATATCGACTTTATTAGGTACAATAAATTTACTAAAAATCCTCCTGCGCGTTTCTTTCTTTGAAGAGTGTATATACTCTGATGATCTCAAACTTGTAATGACGCCGCTTCCCATTATTGTTGACGACAATCCTCGATACAGATTTTGAAAATCGGGTGTCATTATTGGAATAATCCGAGACACAGACATTTATGCTATAACAATCATAATAACTATCAACAACCAATCAGATGCCTTGTTATCAGTTGACTGGGTCTAAAACTAAGCGTTCCCTCATTCATTTCCATAAGTGGTCGAAGCATAAGTAATCTCATGATACTAAATATACATAAATCGTCAAAGCCAGAGAAAATCCATTCTCAGATTCCACTGGGCGTAAAATGCCCAAAAGCAATGAACATAATATGAATGGATCACTGAATATCACTGACACTAAATGTTCGCGGAAATGGTCCCTGCTCTATCCGTTGCACCCGCCACTCACAAACGTCATGTACAGTTCTTCAGCTTGAACACTCAGTACGTTGAATTAACTCTTCCAGAGACATAAGTACACTTACATATACCTTAGCACATACAGTCAGCCCTCAGTGCATGCGTGGTGGCTAAATGGTCGAGGAAGTAACTTCCGACTTTGACGTTTCGAATTTAGAGTTATGTTTCCTTGAGCAAGGTCACTCAATAGGTACTGGTCATTGAATGGCTGAATTACACATTTTCAATCAAACTCAAATGCCCATATTTTATTGGTGGTATTACAAACAAGGAGATATACATATACAGTACATTTTGTACCGAAGTACTGACAACCGAACCGAATGCAGACACACAATGAAAACGTGTAATCAACTTTAACTAAAAAGAAACAAGAAAATGATTTTACCAGTAAATATTTATTCGCACGACAAAAACTGATGACAGTGTGTCAAAATGACTTTTTGTGTTTGATGATCTCTTGTCTAAATACACAGAGCCAATTCTGGTTCGCAAAAATCAAATTATGTTGTTGTCTGTAATATTATTACAAAAAATCGAATCTGCGTTATCAAAGTGTTTCAGTATAGATGTGACTTGATAAATAACTGTGTCAGCAATGATAAGAACGATGAAGGACGGGACACTTATCACAAAGATATTGGGTTTTATCAGTAGATTATGCTATTTAAAAAAGAAGAGGTAGGGTAAGGGCCCTTCTAGGTCCAATGAAATGTCAAATTACAAAGTTACGGAGAACTGAAATGTTGGCATGAACATCATTTAATTTACACAAATGTTCATTGGCAGCCATCTGGTACCATCTTAGTTGGTCAACCTACTGGAAAAATATAAGCCCCAGATGTCACTAGGGTCGGAACATCAGCACCTCTTGTCAACTCCAAATTACAAACTCACAAATTATTGAAAGACATCTTTCAGTGTTGCTGCGCCAGAAGTATGGAACAACATCTGAACTTTAAAC
Organism: Haliotis cracherodii; assembly: GCF_022045235.1. NCBI lineage: Eukaryota > Metazoa > Mollusca > Gastropoda > Lepetellida > Haliotidae > Haliotis > Haliotis cracherodii. Next base: position 7,065,254 of record NW_027266343.1, read on the forward strand.
CATCTCCAACTTCCGACACCTTCAAATGTCAGCTTTAACCTCATCTGTTTACCAAGGATTATAATTGCTGTATGAAGGCTAGTGCTTTATAAAAACGCGTTATTATTATCTCAAGTACGGCTAAAACGTGTTTAGAATGAGTTTGAGCAAGTCAGGAAATTCAGATGTGTTTGCACTATATGTCTGTGCTGCTTTATCAACATCTAAAACACTTGTAATCAGCTTGGATCAAAGATTTGCCCATGTTCACACATTGGAGAGAAAACGTTTCCTGAAAACCCCTAAAATCAGCATTTTTGTCACATTTTAGCTTTACCTATTTTGTGCAGTATTAGTTCCAAACACGCAAATATTGAGCTGAACAAAGTATAATTCTCTTTCGTATGAACACATCTGATAACTGATGCTGACTTGTAAAGGTTTTTTCTTATTTCTGAAGTGATGCAAATCTTGTGGATGGGCCCTCATCATACCTCGTCCTTTCGTTATGTCAAACAATCTATGTAAATTAATATTGAACATTCATAGCTTCATCACATAATATAATCGACGGATAATTGACAATGGCAAAGTTTTATATCACAGACATAAATAACTATATAAATTAAAGACGTAAAACGGATTATGGATTAATATAATCCCGTACGTATAACTGTATATACCACAGCACTGTCAAACCTTTTTAACAAGGCTTATACGAGTTTTGAAACAGATAAATTGTTGGACCTCCATAAGTCATGTTCTTATGGAGAACAAATACGACGAGCTATTTGTGGACGGTTATTGTGCTTTGGCATCCGTGAATTGGGTTGAACGCCCCAAAGTAATGCAGGTTACAAAAGTAACATATTTGGTGAAATATACGAGCAAAGTATTAAGGTGAAAGACAAAGGGTCATCATCACGGCAAACCTGGGATGCAGACAGCATCATGGTTCCGCTAAGGGAAGCTATTCTGTACAATGAGATGTAGGGCATTAAATAATTTGGTTAGCTACGTTCACCGATCTTTGGAGATAGTATCGTAATTAAAGGCATTATAGTCATGTATAAACATTCCCATGGTTTCAGACAAAAGTCACTTTAAACCCTGTTCTTGTGGTCATCCCTGTAGTCTCGGTTGTAACAGAATCACTTCACTTGATTGTTCAATTCATATATGGAGCTGAGACAGATGACAAGAAGACTTCGGCGTCCCTGAACACGATGTAATCACGGGCGTACCGAAAGGCAACTGATGTGATGACCTTCCTGGTGACAACATCATCGGTGATGGTGTAAGTAAGACTTTGTCCATTGGCGTCAGCGGCGATCTTGATCCTGCAAAGCGTGTTGTACAGCTTGTGTTGGAAGGCCTCCATGTCGACTGTGTATTCAGTTTCATATTTGTAGATGTACTTCATGAACATGATGATTGTTGACACGTCATCATAGTCGCTCTGGAGAGCATCTGTTATCTGAAACGAGAAATGAAAATATTGTTTATGAATGAGTTAGTATGGTTTTACGCTGCGTTTAGCAATATTCCAGCAATTTCAGGGCAGGGGACCGCGGAAATTGGTTTGTTTGTTTGTTTGTTGTTTAAAGCCGCACTCAGCAATATTCCATCTATATGACGGCGGTCTGTAAATAATCGAGTCTAGACCAGACAATCCAGTGATTGACATCATGAGCATCGATCCACGCAATTGGGATCGATGACATGCATCAACCAAGTCAGCGAGTCTGACCACCCGATCCTGTTAGTCGCATATTACGACAAGCATAGTCGCCTTTTAAGGTCATTCTGTTGGTTTTAATGATCATAACTATCACTATCACACATCATTTGTATCTTTCCATTTTTATTTAACACATGACTGTCGATATACATGTTTTCTTTGCTTTAAGGAAATATCATAACAACATATTAGTGTACAGAGAATAAATATAAAAAGTCAATGTACGAGAAAAACTAGTCTTGTTTATGCGCTGAAACAGATTCCTTTTTGTCTAAGGTAGAATGGCTTTGAAAATTTTATGAATAGACCACATGTTTTGATGAATGTACATGTTGTGTCACTATAAATACATACGAGACATCCAGGCGTTAACCGCCAGGAAGGATTTCCGGACCAAGTCTTAACATCCCAGCCTCAATATATATATACAAATATTAGGTGTCCGTCAGCAAGGACTTCCGGAATAACCAGAATTCAATATAAATGCGAATCTCGATCAACACAGATCGCCAGCTATTTCACATGGTTGTGACAACACAACGTACAACTTACCTCGGACCTCGTGAAGAAACTCCTGGTGAATGGAAAGTTGGCCTCATGTCCTCTCCGCTGTAGCCTTGCGAGTGTTGGGGATATCCGTGACTGGAAGTGGGAAGTTCCCGTTATTGAGTTGAAGGAAGTACATGAATGAAGTCGTATACACTGGCAATGCATGGCATGTACGTCAATGATGCTACGGTGTGCATTGTACATGTACCTTTGTCGACCATGTAATATTCAGGGGTTTGGGGTTAAGGGGTGGAGTGGAAGGATGGTGGTCTTGGCTTTTAAAGAACTTTTGGTTCCCAAAATGGTGGAAAATAATAATGTATATAATACGTTTGTCCCTCAGATTAGTTTAGGCATGATATAACCTAACTTCATGACTAAGATGTGAATATTGAGTGACATTTTGATCTGATAAGGATTATAATCAGGGCTACCCATGACAAGCCGATCCTGGCATGAAAAAGGGACGCAACACTGCACAGCCTATTGCTCATCTCCTAGAATATGCGAGAGATATGTTTGATAATTTCTTGTATTTTTTTGGCTGTTTAAAAAATGTATTAATTCTTACTAACTGCCTTCGTGCATGTTGAACATTATTATGCTTTATATATGCATAAAAAATGTTGTAAAACTTATATGTTAAAAGTGAATAAGTGAGTGAGTTTAGTTTAGGTCATGTAATGGCTAAGCAAATTTTACTCATCTTAACAATTATATCAAAATGTAAGATTGCATATGTATGTAAAGTATAAAAATGTAAGAAGATTTAGCATGAAAACAGGATACAGTATTGAGTGAGTTGGGTTAAACGCCACGTTCAACTGTAGTCAAGCTGTATCATGGAGTGTCAACTTGATGTGTAGGAAAGCCTGAAATGTTACATGTCTTTGACGCTTACCACTTTGCTGTAACTCACAAACACGAGTATGATGCTCATGTAGCGGCCATAAAATTTCCGAGTCCCGTGGTGGGATTGAAACCACGGACCTTCTGATCAGAAGTCGGACGCCTTGTCCACATGACCAAAGGGGTTAACCCCGTCAGCAAGCTGACAAGGTAAGGATGTCATCTGTGGGATGACTCCACGCCCTGCTACATACTCCCCCGTCTTCAGAAGGCACGTCCCGACCCGCATAGTAGGGTACTGAGGCTTATTTGGTCAAATTTAATATGAAAATGTTCAGCCCCACGTTGGGCGCCAATGTAGCGGCCATAAAATTTCCGAGTCCCGTGATGGGAATCGAACCACGAACCTTCAGGTGGGACGCCTTGTCCACATGACCAAAGAGGTTAACCCCGTCGGCAAGCTGACAAGGTTCGGATGTCATCTGTGGGATGACTCCACGCCCCGCTACACTCACAAACCTAGAACATAGCCAGGCCGAATCTCACCGATGCCCCCTGATTTGGATTGTTAACGTGAAGTTATTTACCTGAGATGTGCCAACGTATCTGTTCTTAAGTCGTCTGGCTGATACTGCTGCCTCGGCTGCCGACGTGGCAATATTTCTCATTGCCAAGGCAAGATTTCCTTGTGTGGTGGATCTCCTGGCAAAACCGGAAACAGGATTCGACTCTCCACAAGGATCAATCAGGGACTGACTCGATGCGGAATGACAGATGAAAATGGCTAACCAGACAGACACGGTCCTAAAAGTGTTCCACATGATTCTATTCAAACAGAAACAACATATTGGCTATCAAAGTTTGTGGCTCTTTCCATGCTTTTCACATCACCCTTTTCACCTCATTTAGAAATAACATTTGATGTTCAGTTATGTCTTGAACTAGAATAAATTCATACATGTCTTTCTGGATATTGTTTTTGAAATAGGACTATGGCCATTAATTGTAGAATGTCTCTCTGAGAGGCAGTATTATGTTCAATTAACACGCCCGGATATACATTAATCAGGTTTCAATTCCGTTTAAGACGGGGGCGAGAGTTTTTAAGCCTTTGTTCAGTACTAAATCTTGCACATTATAAGCTGTGATTGTTTGATGTTTAAAACCGCAACATTCCAGCTATATGACGGGGAATGTAGACCAGTAAATCCACATATTGACATTATGAGCATCGTTCTACGCAGTTGGGATACGATGACATGCCTCAACCAAGTCACCTAGCCTGACCATCAGATCCCGTTATTCGCCTCTTACGACAGGCATGGGTTGCTGAAGACCAATTCTACCTTGGATCTTCACGGCGTCTGTATTTCAACTGATAAAACATACACTCTATTACAGATTAAATCATTACAAGTTAAAACGCTTACCAAAATACTTGTAAAGTCAACTGCTCAAATCGATATACCTGTACTGGGTGCTTCACAATGTTTAAATCATTGCTTTGAAAACATACACTTATATATTCACAGATTTACAATTTTCCAAATAAACTATATATAAGCATCTTCGTGTACAAACATACTTTGCCTAGGTGATTTAAATATAACCAAAATAGTTGAATGATTCCAGTGCAATGAAATGCCTTTGTGTTTCTACAGAAATGTGCCCTAGACATATTTATATTTATCCTGTTATCAATTCCACACAGTCAGACTAAGATTAATGAAATGCCCGGAAGGTATACTTCCATCTCAGGTAAAGGAAATATATGTATATACTGAACCAAAACGGTAAGGGGTCATGAATATTTTTTTTGGGGGGGGGGGGGGGAGTCCTGGGGGGAGTCGGGGGGGGGGGGGAGTCCATGCTTGTATTTTTAAGAAATTGTTAGCTCAATCGTCACTACAAAACTAGTCATCTCCCCTCACTTATTTGTTTAATATACATTACACCAAATAGGATATCAGATTCTTTGTAAAACGTCTGTGCTCTCTTGGATTTCATCTTACAAAGAGGTCTGAGCGTTACACCCGTCGTATTGCTACGGTCGTTTTGTAGACTGGGGACTTTGAGTACTATGTCAGTAACAAAGCATACAAGATAGCATTTTGCCTCCAAAATTGGGTTTCAAACCCAAAACATTTACTTGGTTGAGTCATCGATGACGTCAGAAATTTGGTGGTTGTTTGCGCACGTGCAGCTGAGTTATACATTGCTGCAACTAAGCGAGTGAATAGTGTTTTCCGCCACGTTTAGCAACATTCCAGCAATATCAGTTCCAACATTCATCCTTTTTTTCATCTTGGTTTTGTTGTTTTGGGATTGTCAAATTGCTAGATGTCTACGCCCACGTAAGTTAAATGTAATCATATCAGAGGCCTCTGTTAGATTATCTAAACTTCGTGGCGTGGGAATGTCCTGTATGTCAACACACCAAAACATCCTTTCCCTCTGCCGTCACAGGAACACCTCAACATGTAGGAATACACCAGCAGGGTGACCATTTCCGTCGAGTATCCGTTGGAGTTTTCTGAGGAAATATGCTGTATTGCATGTTCCCGTTTATGGCTTACCCTTCATTATACATGGTGGTTATTACGCAGATTCAACTTGGGATATCATATTCCGTTTTCTTGATTCATACGACTATTGGGTAAACCTGTAGAGTTATTACGTTCCAGTTCGTCCCATGGAGAGTTCGTTCCTGGTTAGAATTGGTCTTCTACAACCCATGCTTGTCGTAAGAGGCGACTAACGAGACACCAAGCAAACACATCACATTCAGGTTCAAATATTGTGGATTGAATGTACAAGGTCATTGGGAATGACGTCAGCCATTGTTTCTGACAGTGCAATAACGGTACACCCATCCTCGCCAGCATCAGTGAGGGCCACGTATTTCGAGGGGGACAAAACTTCCAGTCGCCCAGGGCAGAGCAATTCGGTGTGCAGAGTTGCGTCCCTTTCACGTGCCAGAAACCTATTATCGTGAAATATTGCTAAAAGTGATGTAAATTTCCCCGCACTCGCCGACTCCCTCCTACACAGTAATACAACAGAACTACTGTTCAAATCAGTTAAAAGATAATAATAATTATAATAATATGTCAATAATAAAACGCAAGACTCTCTACATCACAGACGCTCATAGCGCTTGATACCATTACCCCCTTAAGTTATCATTGTGCACACATATGCATTTACAAATAGAATATGTCACCCGTCATGGATCTGAAATAATTATATGAGTATTCATTCAATACTTGAGATGGAATAACAAAGAAATATAGCACTTTAAAACTGCTCTTGCCACGCCCTGGGCAATGATTATCTATTAGGGTGTTTTACCAAGTGTGACACATCCTCGAGCAGCCAGTGTGTTATTGCACCATTCTATACACGACAAATGCCCTGGACACATCCGCCATCAAAACTTCGTTTCGAGAGTGACGTTAGTATCTCTACCACCAGCTTCTGAGATATTTGATTGGACATGTATTCAAGCGTCTTACGATTCTCATCATGATTATCATAGAACTGTCCACAGTTACAACCTGGTTCTTGGGTTTGGATTCTGCCTTTGGCTCTTAGTCGGGTGTTGAGGGAGGTGAATTGGGTGTAATAGGTTTCAATGTCGTTAACATCAGATAATCGCTGATGATTGTGACCATTTCCGATGAATGTTGAAATGTGACGCTACCCTAGCTGGTACTGCAGATACATGAAGATGGAAACACCCGCTACTTTCATCCAACGTTATACGAAATACAAGATACCTAGCGACATGTAACTGTTGACGGTAAATCGGGGAAATGAAAGCGTTCTTAGTTTTATATTTATGTCAACTCATAATGAAATTGTTGGGCAAAACGGACAATGATTGTACGATAAAGGACATCTGACCTAGCTTATCAAATAAACATCGAATCGTAATAATAATGTTGATGATTGTAATAATTTTAATAATAATCATTTAATTTACAAATATAAGAATAAGAATAACTAGAATAATAATATATTGCTGGAATATTGCTGAGCGCATACCTCATATTCTCAAACAAAATAATTGTTTATACTATTACATTAAAAAATATGCGCTAACACCTTTTTCATAAGAAATATATGCTAAATGCAGTTCAATTGTATGATTCCGACTTTATCATAAGCACGCGTTTATGAATCACTGTCAACCCTTATTTACAACATACATATGATTTGGTTTCTTTTAGACTCATGGACTCATTGTGTATGTGAAAGTGGGCTTGACCGAGGAAGATTATCTGTGATTCAACTGCGAGTGATTCCATGGCATTTGATAAGGTAACCAAGAAAATTCGTTTCCGCGTATATTTCCAAAAACCTAACAAACATAAAGGTCACGCCCACAGGCAGACTACTGACTCCTCATTGGCTGATAACAGAGGGGGCTGGCTTTGTGTTGCATATTGTCTTGTCGATGTTTTTGCTGATTTTCTTCCGTTGTCTACAGTTGTCTTATATTAATTATTGAAAAAAGTATAGTCTATGAAGTTGTTATTGCTGAGTTTTTTGTTTATTTGTTGACAATATTTGTCTATGTAAACACCAATGTGTGCACTTTGCGTAAACCCGTTATCTTAAATGAGACTATCTATAACCAGTGAAAACAAATTCCGTATGGATCAGCATCTCTGCGCATTCACTACTGGCAAATTACCAGCGAAGGTTGGGACAGTTCCACAAACAGGTTCCCCTTGAAAAGAGTGTAAACGACTCTTCCTCAAAAGCTATTTGATCTCTAAGATTACAACATTCATCGCCTCGGTAAAGCTTTTAAAAACGCTTCTCTCGTGGGGGACATTTCCCGCTTTGGCGCACCAGTGAACGAACTTATGTCATATGCAATACCCTATTTTGACTTCCACCATATGTTTCTGTGTCTTTTTCAGGTGACCAATTGCCTTGCCTTTACATGTGTTTGTGACGGGTGCCAACGGTGAGAAGGATATGCTCATCTGTTTTTCTGACAACGGGTATCATCACTGCTTTTGATACAGTGGGGATCGTACGATGGACACCGATTTTAGCAAAAATATGTTATAATTACGGATTTTTTAACGATTTCATCACTATTATCCCATTTCGTATCTCGTAATTTATCAGAACATGTTTCTTGTACAGAGTATAGATCATATCTGTCCAAGTGATGAAAACGGTTCGCGTTTTACTTTCAGGATAATAAAAAGAAAACGTGAATTTAGTTCTTATAATATTATGTGCTCTTTCTCATCTCTGAACTTGTGTTTTTTTCTTTATTTCTTAAAATCGGATTTGTTATATCAAGAAATTCTTTAAATGTGAGTAAATAGGGAATAAACAATAAAACGGCGCCTCATACTTTACCACGGCCATGCTCCTTCCTTCCCTTTGTTCAAGGTTCATCAGGTACATGTGGGAATCATGCATAAACGTACAAGCTACAAGGACATGACAGTGTTCTCCACGTGGGCATCACTCGTGTTACTATATATAACTTAGGTGCTTTCCAGTTTACATCCTTATATGCAACGTATCCATGATAGGCATTGTATGTTGAGATTATCATCTATTCGTTATCACCCTTGAGGCTGTTCTTGAACCATACCCCTGTTCGTGGGTTTCACCGAAGTGGTAAACGTCTCAGACCTGCATCACTTCGGGCTTTCCTCCCACATTAAGCTGACACGCCGTGATATAGCTGGAATATTGTTAAAAGCGGCGTTAAACCCGACTCACTAATTCACTCCCTGGGGCTGTTCTTGAAATATTTTCATGTGATTTAGAAGATCTAGTTCACTCTCAAAGTCACTCATTCAAATCTGTATTATGCTCATAAAAAAATACGCGTTTATTGTAGTCGGATGAAACGTGGTACACATCATCCTAAGGGCGTGACATTGAAGTGGCGCGTTTGAGAGTAAGAGAAATGGTGTATTCTGTGTTGAGAAGATCTCAGGCCCACACGCATAAAAATCAATGCGACAGAATACAAGCGACAAAGCTATTTCCATAACCGAAAAAGGCGACAAAACCCTTTCCATATTTATAACATGAAAAACAGGGTCGATTATACTATTAAGAAATGTTTAAAGCAGATCCATTGTACGATTCCGACTTCATCATAAGAACGTGTTTATGAATCACTATTTAACCCTTGTTTACACAAGAATGTGGTTGCTTATAGGGAGCCTTTAATACTATACTTAGATGAAACCATATTAGTGTCAGATAATGTTCACATTTAGAAGCATCAAAAGGAATAATATAACGAGAAATACCTTGGTACAATCACCTTCACAATACCCCTTGATAACTCCAAAATAATTACGCGAAAAAGTTAACATCCGATTAAATACTACGTAAATACTCTGTTTGTTTGACTACCCCAAGGTTTAACCATATCTCAAATGCAATGTCATCACTTGTGGCGAAACAGGATATGTTATTTTATATAGGTGTTTCACTTTAAGTTGTTATCATTAAATCGTGGGTTTAGACCGCTAGAAATACAGAGACACGCAATCGTGGTCAAATATTTGTATTTTTGGAAAGCTGCCCCAAAATAGTCTTTCTCGTTTCAGTTTGAGAATCCCCTTGTTGAAACACCCCTTGAATAAGGAAAAAAAGTTTCCACCACACAAAATTGAATTCCAGGCTGTTGACATCCTCAAGGTGCACTCTTTACACAACTCTGTTTCAAGTCTACCTGTTGCTGAAGTATATTGGACAGTCACAGTAAGTTAACGCAACTTTGATACTTCCATCTTTTGTTCATATTGGAAGAATGTGGTCAGCTCTGTAATTTACTACGTTAAGATGGAATCATATCATGGCAGGAGTACTGCTGTGCAGTGTCAGCCAACAAAAAAGCGCTTACTTTTGTATGGAAACTGTGAACGGCGGTGCTACCTGTAGGGCAGAATATACCCTTTGTGCGAACACCTGGTGTCATCACTGATTTTTATTGATGTATTCACCGCTATTTTGCCTTACGCCCAATGCAATCTGTTCCGGTGGATGAACGAAACTGGATGATCTCTGTCCTTGAAGTTTTATACATTTTATATTGTATTGTTTCTTCTAAAAATATGTTTATCATTTATAATTCCCAATGGGTACCAATAGGCATCCTTGTGCTGAAACTCGCCCCCTGTCCCCGGTTCTCCTACCTCAAGGACCATAACAAGCGATCTTTCTCAGGCAATGGAAAATATTGTTTCGTCAGCAATTGGAGCTAAAGAAGTGGTTGGACTTCTAAAGAACAAATACACCAGCTCATCCTCAGTAAGTATTGTCAAATATAACACCAGATTGTTTATTGGAAGAAGGAATTTAATTGTTATGCATTCTTTTCGCATTTCTGATGTAGACAAAACGTGTATTCCGCTTCAACGCTGTATGTGTTCTCGTGTCTTCAACTATATTCTCGTTCAAGACAAATCACCAGTAAGTGCACAGCATTCGAGTAACAAGTACATGTTCCATGCTCCAATACTTTTTGTTGAAACCCCTGAGCACGGGTATCGCGAAGACAAACCTAGAAACATAATCAATTTGGGATTCGAACCAACTGTGATAAGATGATGACACACCTATGGGACGCAACTCTTCACAGACAATTCCGGAGACTTAGACGGCAGGACCACTCGTGGCTCCTTTTTTAAAACAAAAAATCATTCGAGTGATATGATGTGTGCCATTCCCAATAACCGAAATGTTTTCTTCTATTGACAGCATCATGGCAAACTCTTCATCGGGACATCTTGTGAGCCTGGCCGTCTGTGCTGCCATTTTCATCTGTCATTCCGCCTCAAGTCAGTCCCTGAGTGATCCTTGTGGAGCTTCGAATCCCATCTCTGGCTCATTCAAAGTACCAAGTGCCTCAAGTGGCCTTCCAGGCAGTAAAGTATATTGCTTGGTCAGCAATTGAGGTTAAAACCTTGGCTGGATTACCAAAGAACAAATATACCGGCACTTCAACGGTAAGTGATTTTTATGGTTTGAAGAGGTTTTTTCCATTTGTATTGAAGTTTAACACATATTGTGTACGCCTATCGCTAAAGTAAAATCTATCTAAATTAACTTGCTGATAGTGCTTGGTATGACTTTCTATTTAAACGGCTAACAATAAACAACATTTTAAAAATGTGTGCTAAATTATTACATTTTCTTTGATTTAGTTCACTATCATCCTCTTCGAGTTAATTTTGAAATTGATCTTGGGAAAGACGATTGGTCTAGCGATATGATCTAACATAAAAGGTCTGAAAGTCAATATATAAAGGACTACAATCTCTCTTCTTACCTTGTCTTCTCTGGCACAGTTACATCTAGACCAATGAATCCTGTATTGTCTGTATGAAAGCATGTAATCGTCGCCACAGTACCATGTATATTGTCATTTACTCAAGGCCGATAACTCTTTCAGCCTCGGGTATCCCACATGTATGAGCTCATCCTGGCACCAGCGCACCTGCCGAACTTCCCGTTCACCAGAGGGTCAATCACCCAGTCAGTGGTAGGTATTTTACAGTTTGTAGAATAAATACCAAGATGCTAGTTTACATTCTGAAAAAAATACCTCCCGTGACATTTTAGAATCCTAATTCTATTTGGTCGATCAGCTCTTTATTCATTACACCTCGATAGCATTCGTGATATGTTGTGTAATTCTGTGAATGTTTTCTCGAGGTTACGAAAATGGGCAAGTGGCAAATAGAAGCGACAGAAAGCCTTTCTATAATAGAAGTTTCTAGTAAGAGTGAGTGAGTGAGTGAGTGAGTGAGTTGGATTCAACGCCGCTTTTAACAATTTTCCAGTTATATCGCGGCGTGTCATCTTAATGTGGGAGGAAAGGCCGAAGTGATGCAGGTCTCAGACGTTTACCACTTCGGTGAAACCCACGAGCACGGGTATGGTGCTGGTCTACTAAAAGCAGAGTCCATTGTGCAATTACGACTATATCATTACCATGTGTTTATTAATCACTATCAAGTAGGAACGATACCAGGTTTTGCCGAAAAGATGAGTGTATCTTAGTCAATAGTCCAGCAATATCAAGGAGGGTGTTCAGAAACACCTTGCCCATCTCCTACATGTAATTGTGAAATTAGATAATAATTTGAATTTTACAACAAAATGATAAAGGTAGGTTCATGATAACAGTGACAGGAAATGATAAAGCAAACACTAATGACACAGGAGGAATGTTGATTACGATACCATGCCGTTGACAGCAAAAATGATGAACTTGAAGATGGTGATAAACTGTTGAATTAACCATCTCATTCCATTTTGTTCAGATAACAGCTGCTCTTCAGCGTGACCATAATGCCGTGTCCACAATCATCCTGTTTATGAAACATACCTACAACAAGGAAACAGAATACACAGTCGACATGGAGACCTTCAACCGCTCACTGTACACCACGCTTTGCAGAATCAAGATCGCCGCCGACGCCAATGGACAAAGTCTTACACAAACCATCACTGATGATGTTGTCACCCGGAAGACGTTCACACAGGCAGCGTTGTGGTACACACGTGACTACATGGTAGCAAGAGATGCTGAGTCTTGATGACAGATGTAGTTTATGCTTATAGGGATGTAACAATCACTGTGTACACACATCTCGTAAACACCACGAAAGTGACAGCTTTGCTGGCAATAACATGTTGGTTTTCCTAAAGGCATTACATCTGTCTGTGGCAGAGCTCCGTGCCTAAATGGTACATGATGTTTGCTTGTAAGACAGCTGAACTTCACTATGCTGTTGTTTTATACAGTTATATATGTAGGATTGTTTTAATCCACTGATCCGTATACGACAAAGTCGTGTTTATATGTATTGCTTATGTATATGTGAATATCATATTTGTATTTATGATAGTTGCCTTGCTTAAACACGTTTTTTTATGAATCAAGGAATACATTTATTTGATTTTAACAATTGTGCACGTGTGTCCATTTATTTGCTGTTTACACAATGGTTTATCTATGTTATATTTCTACTTATTTATGTTGTTACGTTCTACACAACATGCGCTAAGGGTCCACCTTTTGTTTCTGTTTGAAGCAATTATTTGCACTGATACTAATCGGCATATATATTTTGTTAATAAAAGTAACACAGAAAAATGGTGTGTTTTTTACCATTAGTCAATCCAAACAGCCACCATTGAAAAAGATTCATTGGTGTGTGTGAGTGAGTTGGGTTCAACGCCGCTTTTAACAGTTTTCCAGTTATATCACGGCGTGTCAGTTTAATGTTGGAGGAAAGCCCGAAGTGATGCCCCACCCCCACACACTCTCATGCAGAGAGAGAGAGATACAAACAAACTACAATCCCGCTCTGTATTAACAGTATTAACAGAAACACACTCATCATCATCTAATTTTGTTACGTTCTATAAAAGAATGGGTCCACCTTTTGTTTCTGTATGAAGCATTTGTTTGCACTTATACTAGTCGGCATATATATTTGGTTTACAAAAGCATCACAGAAAAAAGTTTTCCCATCAGTCAATCAAAACAGCCATCATTGAAAAGAAACTGAATGTTCGTGTTATGTAATGGCTGCCTGGACCCCTTCAGTTGTAACAAGGAATCTGATTGGTTGGGAACATCTCGGCTGTTTAATTATACAAACCAATTACAGAAACAAATGTGTGTATTCAAGTGCATATAAGCGAAGCATGCCTCATGACTAGGACACACGGTCGCTTTCCTATACCTATATATAAACAAAGCTTGTTGTTATAAATAGCTTAGGTGCTTTCCACATAATCGCATCGATTAAATACTTCCGCGTACTCATACACGAGAAACACTGTGCGCTGAGTCAGTGGGATATGACATTTGTTAAATAAATCATGCACAAAATCCATGTCATGTCAAACTGACGACCTTGTCTATTACATTGAATGTACCTTTTATGGATTGATATACATATTGGTGAGACACAAATGGAAATATCGACACGAGTCAGCCAGGCTTGATCAGGCATCAAAAGAAATGTTTCTAATTGAGGCTATCCACTTGTCAATTCTGAAAATCACTAAATCCTTTGCAACAAAGTTAGGACATTGGAGAAAATGTACCGCTAATCTAATAGACTTAAATACAGTCGACCTAGTAGGATGTTCAGAGAAAATCATCGGAATCGACTGTTGTGTGCAATGCCATATGGATGTTATGACAAAATAAACGACGATGGCAGTTGTTCTAATTATAAGACGTCAATTGCAAGAGACACAACCAGTCTTGATTATCCACCGGAACAGATTCATTTGCATTTGGCGTGAAGAGCAAAATAGTTACGAAAATTAATATGAACTGACCACTGAAAACCGGTGATGACACCAGGTGCTCGTGAAAATGGTGAGCACGTCCTTCTCAATCGCTAGCACACACCATTCAATTTGCATTACAAAAATATGTAGATTATGCTTGACGCCACACCACAGTACTCCTGCCATGCGACGGCGGCCTGTAAACCCGACAATCAGGTGATCGATGGACCAGAAGATCCAGTGACAGTATGGTGTATTTTCTGATTTTGTTGAAACTAAATACGTTAATTTTGAATTACGTCTGCTGCCTACAAGTACAACCAACGTGCCGCTAACATCAATGTATTCCGCCATCCCAAAGACCTGGAGAAACAAGAAGGAACGAAGGCTAAATGATGCAATTCATTTGGAAGATGTGTTTCCTCTCCTTCATGAGCCATTGCGACTGCACAAAGTAAGAAGACTATACTGTTTGTCGTTGAAAAATGTCAAAAGACTGCTGATGGATGGGTCTACCATCAAGATTCCACAGTATCGACGTGATAGTGCTCTTGATATTGCTTTGAGTCGTTTGTTACTCTAATTCACAAAAAATATGCCTGAAAGTATCATTCTCAAACAAATATCAGTTCGCCATTTCATCCAATTGCAAGTTGTTCAAGGAACGTGTTGCAGAACGTGGACTTGGCAAAATGATCACACGTGACTTGTGACCCGGGGTAGAATAGATCTTCAGCAACTCATGTTTGACGTAAAAGGCGACTATGCTTGTCGTAAAAGGCGACTAACGTGATCAGGTGGTCAGGCTCGCTGACTTGGTTGATGCATGTCATCGTATCCCAATTGCGTGGATCGATGACCATGATTTCAGTCACTGGATTGTCTGGTCCAGACTCATATAGCTGGAATATTGCTGGGCGCGGCGTTGAACAACAAACAAACAAGTGACTTCTCTATTAATGATAAAGACAACCTTTGTCATTTATTCAAACATGGACCGAAATATGGAGCGGGCTCCTACCAATTGGGAGCACAATTTTGTAAAATCATTATCGATGCTTTCGAGGCATATCCCACATTCTGGACCAAAAGAGAATAGGAACCAGTTGAATGTCTTTGAGGGTTCAGACAGTATGTGATATTGTCATTGGTAGAATGAATTTAATTCTTCCTTCCCACATGGGAAACAGGAAACAGTGGTGGAAAGAGCCAAATTAGATTCTCTTTTGGTTAATGCCATGCTCACTCCTCTGGCTTTTATTGGTGTTACTTTGAGGCAGGATGATAATCATAGACCAATCATATTGCGCAAATTTCCACACCACTCAGGGTCATGCTCAGAGCGCTATTATTACCTCTGTCACTGGATCGGTGTTGCACTCAAGCATCGTTCTCAACTCCCTGGGGAGGCACACACAGACACGCAGACAGACACGTGAGATAGACACATCGTTTTGAGAAGGTGTTTAACATATACACATTGGGGAATGTCATAGGTGATTAGGTATAATACGAAGACGTACAACAGTACTATAACAGACTTCATTTGGTATATCTTATCCACAAAGTTACACGATATCCGAATCGCCAAATCACACACTGGACCCTCCTTATATAAACAAAGTGTACTCCTGTACTGTATCTTAAGCTGTTTAAAGCAACCGAAATACTCATCAACTCACTCAGCACGTGCTTCACGCATATATAAACAACAGTGTGTGCTTATAAATAACTAAGGTGCTTTCCATATTTTTTCCGTGTGCGAAATACGCTACAGTCGGAAAGCGCACGTTAAATCTTCTATATCAGTCAATCAGTCCATATTTTCGCATCGACCAAATACTTCCGTGTACGCATACACAAGAAGCAATGTGCGCAGAGTCACGTGCTTCTAGAAACATCACAGCAAGATGAATTACAGCATGGCCACAGATACATTCGTCTTGAAGTATGTAAAACAGTATGACGCAAACAACAAACAAACGAACACAAGGGGATGTCCAACTTGAAACTTTATTGATAACCAATTAAATCGGTGAACTAAATTGTGAAATCAGGAAATGACCACATATGATCAATGAATTATCAGTAAATTATATTTAAACAGTTTTAGGTTAAAAATTACATTTAGCAATACACCGGGTCAATAGGTGGCAGCGGAAGTAAGTAATTCGTACTAACATATGTGTAAGTGCACTCGTGAATTTCTAGATTTTTTCACTGTCGAATTTCCATTCTGGAATCCGGTGAAGTGTTGGAAGGTGGCAGGAACTCGGTGTTTTCAGATGGGTCTATCAGAAAAAGTCTATTAACAGCCTTTCAGCGTTCTGGACACAAATACGATCCCTCCAAAATCGATCTTAGGCTTACGATAATATAACAAAACAAAAGAAAAGTGACTTAGTCATTTTAAGATTTTTTAAAAAATGATATGATATTGAATACAGTAAATGATGATATGCAAAATAATTTCAAAGAACGCTACAGTGAGGTTGATGACATTGTCTTAGATTCACCCATTGTTGAAAATGAAATAATAGAGGCGATAAGCCACCTTTCAGGGAAGAACAGCTGGCCATGATAGTAGAAGTAATTGTCGAAATGTTGAAGTGTGCGAAATTTGAAATTCCTTTGCAAGTGTTTTCTATAGCATTTGGCCATTTTCTATAATAATTCCCCAGCATAAGAAAGGAGACAGGGGCGAAACCAACTATAGATATATTTCATCAATGAGCATTTTAGGAAGAATAGCTACTAAAATATTAAATATTAAAATTTCTAATTGGGGAACATGAGTGATAAGATACCTGAATTTCAAGCTGGTTTTAGAAAAAAACATCTACCTCAGAATATATATTTACACTTATTATAGTTAACTCCCTTGCTTTGTGAAGATGAGCCAAATGTTTCCAGATTTGATAGAAATTTTGATGCTATTTTTTGCAGACGTTGTCATGTTAGTTTCAGATATTGTTGTTGGTCTACAAAGAAACTTACATATTTTAGATACATACACTAAAGAATGGAGATTATCAGTAGATTTGGCAAAAAACTAACAATGTGATCTTTAGAAAAGGTGTCCCAATAGTGTCGAATGAAAGATGATTATTCGACGGTCTGTTAGTCAATATAATAGTAGACCATGGTTTTGGCTTTATATGGTTGTGTCAGTAAGTTTTAATATGTTTCTGAAAGAATTTAGAAATCGGTCTATAAATATGTTCTATTAAGAATGGCAAAAATACATGGCATTCATCTTTAATTTCAAAGAAGTCACAAAACCAAAATACATTGATGGATTTTTCTTGTGCACCATTGCTATCATGTTCACGTGAAAGGTTCACCTTACCATTATGAAATGCTGTCCTTAATTTACAATAGCATCTCCTTAATGATTTATCAAAAGTATGTTTATATATAATACAATACACGTATTTCGAAGACGAGAGCGATTCACGCCATTCTTGAAACAAAATGTCCTTCCATGGTCACAAGAAAGGATCAGGGCCCAATGATACCATTGAGACTCACAGAGACCTTACAAGAGTATACTCTGTGTCTTAGAAAGAAATTAAACGACTCCAGCAACCTTTGCTGGCGGATGCGTCTACAAACAGCAAAAGCCCACAGTATCGACTACAGAGTATAGTTCTTGATATTGCTTTGAAACGTTTGGCCAAACCAGGAACATACTCCGCTCAATAAGACAAAGACCGCGTGTTCTTTCAATAATGTAAAATTTGCAACCAAGGGAATTGATGCTTTAAATTTAATTGTTATACTCAGACAAAAGTCTTTGTTTCCCTGTTTCAGTTTCAGGAACCAACAAACAACGAACATCATATTATCTAGGTACTTCAATTATAGGAAAGTGTTGGAGCTCTTGGACTAGTCAGCTCATGATTAAATTCCACTACGTATGCCAACCTGTTGGTCATATAATCACAGGTAACTTCTTTATTGTTGACGATAACAACCGTCATTCAAATATGGCCCAAAATATCACGAGCAGCCTTCTACCAATTGGGATCGCCACTTTTAAGGTTATTATGGATGGTGTCAAGGCAAATCCAACCAAAAAATGAACAAAAAGAGAAGAGGAATATTTTGAATATCTTACAGAGTGGGTTAAGTTAGAGCGTGATGTTGTCATTGGTAGAATGCACAAACTGGAAACAGAATTGGAATAAACCCATTCCTTCCCAACAATCTGTCATCCAAAATTTGTCTGTCCTACATGAAAAGTTTGTAGTTGTTCTACCAATAACATAACCATAATATGTAACCATCTCTACATTATTGTTTGATCAAAGAACGTGACTCATGAAGACATCTGCCAAAGCCACTAATCAGTACCTTTTGACTTGACTCTAAAACTTGAAGACATGTCCATTCATCTTTTGTATTGGATTCCAAAGCTCCATAAAAATCCGTAAATATATCACCTGAAGTTTACCGAGAAAATATGTGAAATGTTGGACTTCCTCATAGATAAGAACTATGTGAAATGTTTGGGAAAGACATTTAGGCAAGAAGTAGGCATGCCCAAGGGTACGAATTGTAATTGCCTGCTAATATGTTAATTTATGCATGGAATCGCAATTTCTGCTTACCATAATTCTTAATACAACCACGGACGGACATGCTATCAACCAATCACTTAAAAAAAGGAGACAGGGGCGAAACCAACTATAGATATACTATAGAAAAATAGCTAATTACTAAAATATTAAATATTAGAATGTCTAATTGGGGAACATGCGTGATAAGATTCCTGAATTTCAAGCTGTTTTTAGAAAAAAACCATGATCAACCACTGGTTTGCCTGTGTTGTGCGAGGTGAAATACGATGAAATAAACATACCTCATAACAGAGAAAGTTTGGGTGAATAGGGTTTCATTGTATTTCTGATAAATGCTCAAGAAATCTTTTCGCTCTGCCTCTAAACAATGTATTCAGAAATCAAAACATACAGAAACAACGACATATTTGTTCTCTATTCAAAATATTTGTACAATAAGAGGTGACATCATCTTTGTTGGAGCCAGTCATCAGATCCTTTCGCCACTCGCGTGTCATCTATTCGCCACTGGCGAGTCTTGAAAAGGTAGAAGGATCTATACCGAAACGTCGCCTAAACACTTAGTAAAGACGTTGTTATCCATAAACTGTGTCTACTGTGGTACGAAATTGAGCACGTGCATTCAAATAATCCTGGTTAGCCATTTTCATAATTTGCACCAAAAAATCAGAAGAGGTGAGGTTTAAAAAATAGGGTTTAACGTAGCGTCCAAGACTATTGCACTTATATAGCGACCGTTAAAAAACAGAGGAAACATAGAGACTGATAATATATTTGGTTGGGAAAATAATGTTTGAATCCGGCTCTACTCAAATAATTTATTCTCTGCACAAGCTGGATGTCCTCAAGATGGGGTATATGTTAGATGCAGTGAGCTATAAAAAATAAATTGTCTCTAAAACGCCCCCCAAGAAACCACCACCACCACCCACCCACATCCGCACACATCAGGATGTCAAACGGTCAGTTCCGTAGTGAAACTCCTTTGTAGTTGTTGCGTTTGAATAGTGTTTCAGTATACACTGTCAAATAGTAACTTATTAGTGAGTGACTCGTTGCTTGTAATTTCAGTAACATGACGGTGTACCAACGAGAGAGGAAAACATACAGTTAACTTACGTGGGCATGTAGCAATTTTAGAATCCCAAAGCAACAAAACCAAGATAAAAACGGATGAATGTGAGAATTTTACCGCCCTGATATGGCTGAAATATTGCTAAACATGGCGGAAAACACTATTTACTCGCTTAGGGGAAATGTACCAATGTATTAGTCAGCTGCAAGTACAAACACAACCACGGGACCTCTGACGTCATCAATGACGCAACTAAGACTGTTGGATGTCGTGATGTTTAGGTTTTGAAACCCCTTTCTTGGAGGATAAAATCAAGATTGTATGCTTTGTTATTATGATAGTACTCAAGATCCCCAGTCTACAAAACGACCGTAGCACTATGACGGTTGTAACGCTAAGACCTCTTTTTAAGATGACATCCAAGCGGAAGCAAATACACAACAGCCAAGAGAGCACAGACATAAAACAAAGAAACTATCATCCTATTTGCTGTTATGTACACGGAACAAAAAAGTGAAGGAAGATGAAATTTTTTGTCGTGAAGACTGAGCACACAATTTCATAAAATTATCCCCCCAAATATTCATGACCCCTCACCGTTTTGGTGCAGTATATACATATATTTCCGTTACCTGAGATGGAAGTATACCTTCTGGGTATTTCATTAATCTTAGTTCGTTTTGTAATGATTGTGTGGAATTAATAACAGGATAAATATAAATATGAGAGACATCTGTGACATATTTCCGTAGAAGCAAAAAGACATCACCCACGTGTTACCCTTGGTTTCATTGAACTGGACTCACCCAACCATTTTGGTTATATTTAAATCGACGAGACAAAGTAAATTTGAACATGAAGATGCTTATATATAGTTTATTGGGAAAATTGTAAATCTACGAATATATAAATGTATGTTTTCAAAGCAATATTCAAAACATTGTGAAGCACCCAGTACAGGTATATCGATTTGAGCAGTTGTCTTTACAAGTATTTTGGTAAGCGTTCTAACTTGTTATGATTTAATCTGTGATAGAGTGTACGTTTTATCAGTTGAAATATAGACGCCGTGAAGATTCAAGGTAGAATTGGAAATCAGCAACTCATGCTTGTCGTAAGAGACGAATAATGTGATTGGGTGGTCAGACTCGCTGACTTGGTTGAGTCGTGTTATCGTTTCCCAATTGCGTAGATCGAGGCTCATGACGTTAATCTTTGGATTGTCTGGTCCATACTAACATATTGCTGAGTGCGGCGTTAAACAAAAACAAACAAACAAAAGTTTCAAATTACAAGATTTAGTAGTAAACATTGAGGCTGAAACACTCGTCCCCGTTTTAAACGGAATTGAAAGCTATAAATGTATATCCGGGCGTGTTAATTGAACATAATACTGCCTCTCAGAGAGACATTCTACAATTAATGGCCATAGTCCTTTTTCAAAAACAAATATCCAGAAAGACATGTATGAATTTATTCCAGTTCAAGACATAACTGAACATCAAATGTTATTTCTAAATGAGGTGAAAAGGGTGATGTGAAAAGCATGGAAAGAGACACACACTGTAATAGCCAATATGTTGTTTCTGTTTGAATAGAATCATGTGGAACACTTTTAGGACCGTGTCTGTCTGGTTAGCCATTTTCATCTGTCATTCCGCATCGAGTCAGTCCCTGATTGAACCTTGTGGGGGGTCGAATCCTGTTTCTGGTTTTGCCAGGAAATCCCACACACAGGGAAATCTTGCCTTGGCAATGAGAAATATTGCCACGTCGGCAGCCGAGGCAGCAGAATCAGCCGGACGACTGAAGAACAGATACGTTGGCACATCTCAGGTAAATAACTTCACCTTAACATTCCAAATCAGGGGGCATCGGTTTGATTAGGCCTGATTATGTTCTAGGTTTGTGAGCATCGTATCCATGTCTCCTTTACACACATATGCAAGCTTACATATTGATATAATTGTTGAGATGAGTAAAATTTGCTCAGCGATTACATGGCCTTTGATGTTTTAAACGATGTTTTAACACGTATTCACTCATTACTATATAATTGAAAAAAGTCTTGTTCACAAACAATTTTTACTTAATTGTTGAAGCAGATGTAAAGCATAATTATGTACAACGTGTCCAAAGCCAGTGAATTAAAATTAACGTAAATTACACGAAGCTTGATGGCTACGAGAAATCATCAAATATATATCTAGCGTATTCGGGGAAACAAGCAATCCAATCTCAATGAGTTGCGCAGAGTTGCGTCCCTTTTTCGTGCCAGGATCGGCTTGTCATGGGTAGCCCCGATTATAATCCTTATTAGACCCAAGTGCCGCTACATATTCCTATCTAAGTAATAAAATTAACACAGTTAAACGACATATCGAGTTAAAGTGAGTTCAAGTTCAGGTAATATGACAGATGTGGTTGATGTGAGGGACACACGTATTAAATACATTATTATTGTCCACCCCTTTTTAAAAACAAAACAAGAACCCCATCCCTCCACATGACCCCTGAACCCCAATCCCTGAATATTACATGGTCGACAAAGGTACATGTACAATGCACACTATAGCATCATTGGCGTACATGCCATGCATTGCCAGTGTAAACGACTTCATTCATGTCCTTCCTTCAACTCAATAACGGGAACTTCCCACTTCCAGTCACGGATATCCCCAACACTCGCAAGGCTACAGAGGAGAGGACATGAGGCCAACTTTCCATTCACCAGGAGTTTCTTCACGAGGTCCGAGGTAGGTTGTGCGTTGAGTTGTCACAATCATGTGAAATAGCTGGCGTTCTGTGTTTATCGAGATTTATATTGAATCCTCGTTATTCCGGAAGTTCTTGCTGACGGACACTTACTGTTGGGATATCGCATATTAACGCTGGGATGTTGATACTTGGATATACTACATGTACGTTCATTAAAACATGGATCCCGTCGAAAATATGTCGAGGTATGTGTAGTTCGGGACAACAGGAGTGTTTATTACTGACCGATAAGGATTCTTCTGTTTTTTACATTGACGTTATACATTCATTCTCTGTACACTAATATGTAATTATGATATTTACTAAAAGCAAAGAAAACATGTATATCGACAATCATGAGTTGAATAAAATATAAATGAAAAGATGTGGTAGTTATCATAAACACCAACATAATAATGATAATTATGACAAACATAAACAATATTGTTGTTCCCGTTTCAGATAACAGGTGCTCTCCAGAGCGACTATGATGACGTGTCAACAATCATCATGTTCATGAAGTACATCTACAAATATGAAACTGAATACACAGTCGACATGGAGGCCTTCCAACACAAGCTGTACAACACGCTGTGCATGATCAAGATCGCCGCTGACGCCAATGGACAAAGTCTTACTCACACCATCACTGATGATGTTGTCACCAGGAAGGTCATCACATCAGTTGCCTTTAGGTACGCCCGTGATTACATCGTGTTCAGGGACGCCGAAGTCTTTTTGTCATCTGTCTCTGCTCCTTATGTGAAGTGAACAATGAAGTGACTCTTAATACAACCGAGACTACCAGAATGACGACACGAACGGAGTTTAAATTGACTTTTGTATGAAACCATGTAAATGTTAATACATGACTGTGATACTATTATTAAATTACTACACTGTCTCAAAAGAACGGTGAACGTAGGTAACCAAACTGTATAATGCGCTACACTACACCTCATTGTACAGAGTTGCATCCCTTAGCCGAACCAGGATGCTGCCTGCATCCCAGATTTGCCTTGATTATGACCCTTTCAGCTCAATACTGTGCTCGTGGATATCACCAAATAGGTTCATGTTATAGCCTGCAGTACATTGGCCTTCCCTATAACATACTGATCAAAAGGGCGTTTAACCCAATTCACAGATCCCACACAATAACCGTCCACAAATAGCTCGTCGTGTTTGTTCTCAATAAGAACATGACCAATAATTCCTGTATCAAAACTCGTATAAGCCTTGTTTAAAAGGTTTGACAGTGCTGTAGGATCTACAGTCATATGTACGGGATTATATTAATCCATTATCCGTTTATATATTTATTGTTTCACGTTTTTACATTTATATAGTTATTTATTTTACTATGTCAATTATCCGTTGATTATATTATGTGATGAAGCTATGAAAGTTCAATGTTAATTTATATAGTTTGTTGATCCACAAGATTTGCCTGCCTTAGATAAACCTTTACAAACCATCATCAATTATCAGATGTGTTCATACGAAAGAGAATTATACTTTATTCAGTTCAATATTTGGAACTAATATTGCACAAAATAGGTAATAATGACGCGTATTTATAAAGCACAAGCCTTCATACAGCGTATATAATCCTCGGTAAACAGATGAGGTTTTATCTTTAGATTTAAAAGTGTCGGAAGCTGGAGATGGTGTAATGCCCAGACGTGTGTCCACACATCTGGCGCAGCAACACTGAAAGATTTCTGTCCATAATTTGTTATTTGGAGTTGACAAGAGGTGCTTCCGACCCTAGTAATCTGTGGGGCTTTTACTTCTCCAGTAGGTTAAACAGGTAAGATGGTACCGGTTCACTTTTATGTATTCGATCCAGATGGGCCAGATGGCTGCGAATTAACATATGTAAATTAAATGACGTTCATGCCAACAATTCCGTCCTCCGTAGCTTTACACTGGACCTAGAAGGGCCATTACCCTACCTCTTCCTTTTTGAAAAGCATAATCTACTGATTAAACCCAATATCGTTGTGATAAGTGTCCAGTCCTTCATCGTTCTAGTCATTGCTGACACAGTTATCTATCAAATCCCATCTATACTGAAACACACGCTTATTCGACCTTTGTGTAATAATATTACAGAGATTTGCCAAAATCACATTAAGTGGTTCTGTGTATTTAAACAAAAGATCATCAAACAACAATGACATTTCGTCACACAGTCATCATTCTTTGTCTTGCTAGTAAATATTTACTGCTAATATCATGTTATTGTCCTTCGAGTTAAAGTTGATTACACGTTTTCATTGTGTGTCTGCATTCGGTTCGGTTGTCAGTACTTCGGTACAAAATGTACTGTATATGTATATCTACTTGTTTGTAATATCAGCAATAAAATCTGGGCATTTGAGTTTGATTGAAATTTCTCATTTGTATTGAATAAAGGCGGTTTTCCCAATAAGGACTATATGGACAAATCTGAAGGTATGTGTGATTCAGCCATTCACAATGAATAGTGCTCTTTGTGTGACCTTGGTCAAGGGAACACATTTACAACATGATATTCCGACACAATAATGAGCAGTTGGCCGCCATTGTTTTTCTGCACATATTCTGGGTATGATAACTCTCAGTATCCCTGTGAAGTAAACACTGAAAATATGGAAGACAGTCTCAATTATACTAAGAAAAAAGATTCCAAATGGCAAAATAGCGGTGACAGTTATATGGGTGGATCATCAGAAATCAGTGATGACACCAGGGGCTCGCGAAATGGATGAAAATGTCCTGCCCGACCGGGAACACCCTCCATTTGCGCAAAAAGGAAGGCTTGGTTGCCTGACGCGACACAGCAGTGCACCTCCCATGCGACTGCGGCCTGTAAACCAGACAATCAAGGACCACAAAATCCATTGAGACAATAGAGCATTTATTGAAATGGTTGAAGCTTAAAAAGGAATGTTTAGGTGTTAACATGACGAACGTAAACGTGTTGAGGGTTGTGTTCTAAAAATACACGTCTTTAGCGTTTTATCCAAAAATGTTAAGAACCTCAAAACATAGAATGGGGTGAGATCTCACTATACCATTCGCAAAATCGAAACATGTTCAAAATATGTCTAAATGATTTACATAAATAAGCAAATTGCAAATTATTTCATGGCATTTGACTGGCGAACCAAGTAATATATTTAGCGTTCCCATAAATCGGAAAACATTTGGCCACACCTACTAGAGGCTCACTGTTTCCTGATTGGCTGATAATAGAGTGGGCGGGACTTGGGTTGCATAATGAAACAGAAAAAATGTCACTGATTTAGTATTGCTATTATCATTATCATTATTATTATTATTTTATTTTTTTGGACATTTTTTATTCCATTATTATTAGTAGTAATAGTAGTAGTAGTAGTATAATTATTATTATTATTATCATTTGTCGTACAGTTGTTTGCTTTAGTGAGTGAGTGAGGTAATGCTTTACGTCACATCGGCAATATTTCAGCCATATCGTGACGAGAAATTAGACATGAAATATACATATATTTAAACTTTATAAAAATCTGTCATCGAAGGACAATATGAGAACTAGAATATCACAGATAAGATTTAAAACTAGTTGCGGAACATTTAAAGTTTGCTTTAGTGATAAAATAAGAAATCTCTAAAGTAATTATTGTTGATGTTTTCATTCATAAGAATAGACTTAAATATGTTTTTGCGTTTATGCAGGTATACAAATAAAGTCGATGTGCACACTTTTATTTATGTATGTATGTATGTATGTATGTATGTATGTATGTATGTATGTATGTATGTATGTATGTATGTATGTATGTATGTATGTATGTATGTATGTATGCATGCATACATGTATGTACGTGCATGCGTGTCTGTATGTGCATGAGTATGTTTGTTGTTTAACGCCACACTCAGCTATATATCCCAGCTATATTACGGAGGTCTGAGTTGAACAGTATTTCAGTTATATCATATCATCCCAGTTTTCTGTGAGAGGACATCCCAAGGTGATACAGGTCGTACATGTTTCGTTAACACGCAGGGTCACGAATACGGTGCACATAAACCACGAATCAGAACCAGGTTTAATCAAGGACTCGAACTCATGATTACACTATTCTAGCACGATGAGGAGATGACCAACCACTCAGACTAACATTTAGTCTCCGAAAATATATTTTTTATAGAAATAAGCAACTACATTCAAGTTGTAAAGGCGACCCACTGAGATGGATTTGAACCTGTGGAAAATCTAGACTAGCTTCACTTAAACTTAAACACCGTGCTGTGCGGAAGGGAAAATAGTATGGTTCGGGGACTGTGAGACAGGCTAGGGTCACTCAATATGGCGGCATATATGATTTTAAATGTCATTGTTAATTTGGGAAAAACGAACACACACTTTATTTTGGTTTTGTTGGCCTGCTTACCATTCCGATTTATTGTACTCATGCACGTGAAGCTAAATAACATACAGAGGAAAGGCAACACCGTTGTAGTGAGTGAGTGAGTTTGGTTTTACGCCGCTTTTAGCAATATTCCAGCAGTATCCCGGCGAGTGACACCAGAAATGGGTTTCACACATCGTACCCATGTCGGGAATAGAACCCGGGTCTTTGGCGTAACAAGCGAACGCTTTAAACACTAGGCTACCCGACCGCCCCCCGTTTATGTAAGTAAAGTTGTAGTTATGCATGTATAAGAATAGACATTTGCAATGAAGCTTCATATAGCCATATTTCTTTGTGATAACTGTCAAAAGACAACATTTGAACGATATATGGAAGAGTTGATGAAAATATTGATAATTATATAAAGATTGACATCATCAAGTAATGACACATATACGTGTAATAAATAGTCAAAATATATATGTCTAATAAATACTAAAATAAATACAATACAAATGTAAACTTACAAAGGAATAATGTATAAACGATTGTGTCGCGTATGGATCAATGGATTATCGTAATCCTACACATGTATCTGTATTTATCGCAAAGCTCAAGTACTGGTATGTTCGCGGCGCAAAGCTATGTAATGCCCTAATGGGAAGATTTAAAAAATCACCCCAATGGTCTCTGTTGTAACAGAGTCAGTTGATTATTCAATTCATATAAGGAGCTGAGACAGATGACAAGAAGACTTCGGCGTCCCTGAACACGATGTAATCACGGGCGTACCTAAAGGCAACTGATGTGATGACCTTCCTGGTGACAACATCATCGGTGATGGTGCAAGTAAGACTTTGTCCATTGGCGTCAGCGGCGATCTTGATCCTGCAAGGCATGTTGTACAGCTTGTGTTGGAAGGCCTCCATGTCGACTGTGTATTCAGTTTCATATTTGTAGATGTACTTCATGAACATGATGATTGTTGACACGTCATCATAGTCGCTCTGGAGAGCACCTGTTATCTGAAACGTTAAAGGAGAATATTGTTTGTGAGTGAGTGAGTGAGTGAGTATGTGTTTAGACCGCTTTTAGACATATTCCAGCAATAAATGGGCTTCATACATTGTACCCATGTCGGGAATCAAATGCGCGTCTTTAGCGTGACGATTAAACGCTTTAACTACTAGAGAATATTGTTTATGATGTTTTTCATAATTTTCATTATCATGTCGGTGTTTTCGAACACTGTCACTTCTGTGTCTTTTCAGTTTTATTTTAATCAACATGCGAGTATCAATATATAGGGTTCCAGATAAATGTTTAGTTATTATTCCCATTAGGAATTGATACTTTTCTTCCAGTCTATTGGGTACTTCAGTCTGGGTATTTTAAAAAGTAATTATTGCAATATTGTTTCAGGTGACTTCTAATTTGTGTCTGTTCGTGTGCTTCCCCTAGTGCATGGTATGTCACATAATCTCAGCACAACATAATCACAACAGCGATAGACATGTCTAATATGTCTAATCAACATCAAGCGTGAACTAGCACATTTCATTCATTATTCGCTGCAGTCTGTGTGTGTGTGTGTGTGTGTGTGTGTGTGTGTGTGTGTGTGTGTGTGTGTGACATTTTCTTCTGTGTCATTATGCAACCCAAGTCCCGCCCACTCTATTATCAGCCAATCAGGAAACAGTGAGCCTCTAGTAGGTGTGGCCAAATGTTTTCCGATTTATGGGAACGCTAAATATATTACTTGGTTCGCCAGTCAAATGCCATGAAATAATTTGCAATTTGCTTATTTATGTAAATTATTTAGACATATTTTGAACATGTTTCGATTTTGCGAATGGTATAGTGAGATCTCACCCCATTCTATGTTTTGAGGTTCTTAACATTTTTGGATAAAACGCTAAAGACGTGTATTATTAGAACACAACCCTCAACACGTTTACGTTTGTCATGTTAACACCTAGAAATTTCTTTTTAAGTTTCAATCATATCAGTAAATGCTCTATTGTCTCAATGGATTTTGTGGTCTTTGATTGTCTGGTTTACAGGCCGCAGTCGCATGGGAGGTGCACTGCTGTGTCGCGTCAGGCAACCAAGCCTTCCTTTTTGCGAAAATGGAGGGTGTTCCCGGTCGGGCAGGACATTTTCATCCATTTCGCGAGCACCTGGTGTCATCACTGATTTCTTATGATCCACCCATATAACTGTCACCGCTATTTTGCCATTTGGAATCTTTTTTCTTAGTATAATTGAGACTGTCTTCCATATTTTCAGTGTTTACTTCACAGGAATACTGAGAGTTATCATACCCAGAATATGTGCAGAAAAACAATGGCGGCCAACTGCTCATTATTGTGTCGGAATATCATGTTGTAAATGTGTTCCCTTGACCAAGGTCACTCAAAGAGCACTATTCATTGTGAATGGCTGAATCACACATACCTTCAGATTTGTCCATATAGTCCTTATTGGGAAAACCGCCTTTATTCAATACAAATGAGAAATTTCAATCAAACTCAAATGCCCAGATTTTATTGCTGATATTACAAACAAGTAGATATACATATACAGTACATTTTGTACCGAAGTACTGACAAGCGAACCGAATGCAGACACACAATGAAAACGTGTAATCAACTTTAACTCGAAGGACAATAACATGATATTAGCAGTAAATATTTACTAGCAAGACAAAGAATGATGACTGGGTGACGAAATGTCATTGTTGTTTGATTATCCCTTGTTTAAATACACAGAACTACTTAATGTGATTTTGGCAAATCTCTGTAATATTATTACAAAAAAGTCGAATAAGCGTGTGTTTCAGTATAGATGGGACTTGAAAGATAAATGTGTCAGCAATGACTAGAACGATGAAGGACTGGACACTTATAACAACGATATTGGGTTTAATCAGTAGATTATGCTTTTCAAAAAGGAAGAGGTAGGGTAATGGCCCTTCTAGGTCCAGTGTAAAGCTACGGAGGACGGAATTGTTGGCATGAACGTCATTTAATTTACATATGTCCATTGGCAGCGATCTGGCCCATCTGGACCGAATACATAAAAGTTAACCGGTACTATCTTACCTGTTTAACCTACTGGAGAAGTAAAAGACCCACAGATTACTAGGGTCGGAAAATCAGCGCCTCTTGTCAACTCCAACAAACAAACTCACAAATTATGGACAGAAATCTTTCAGTGCTGCTGCGCCAGAAGTGTGGACATACGTCTGAGCATTAAACCATCTCCAGCTTCCGACACTTTTAAATCTCAAGCTAAAACCTCATCTGTTTACCGAGGATTATATGTGCCGTATGAAGGCTAGCGCTTTATAAATACGCGTTATTATTACCTACTGTGCTATATTAGCTATAAACATGCAAATATTGAGCTGAACAAAGTTTAATTCTTCTTCGTATGAACACATCTGATAATTGATGATGATTTGTAAAGGTTTTTCTTAGGCAGGCAAATCTTGTGGACTAAGATGTGCACTTATCATACCTCGTCCTTTCCTTATTTCAAACAATCTATATAAATTAACATTGAACTTTCATAGCTTCATCACATAATATAATCGACGGATATTTGACATAGTAAAATAAATGACTATATAAATGTAAAAACGTAAAACAATAAATATATAAACGGATAATGGATTAATATAATCCCGTACGTATAACTGTAGATCCTACAGCACTGTCAAACCTTTTAAACAAGCCTTTTACGAGTTTTGATACAGGAATTATTGGTCAAGTTCTTATTAAGAACAAACACGACGAGCTATTTGTGGACGGTTATTGTGCTTTGGGATCAGTGAATTGGGTTAAACGCCCTTTTGATCAGTATGTTATAGGGAAGGCCAATGTACTGCAGGCTATAACATGAACCTATTTGGTGATATCCACGAGCACAGTTTTGAGATGAAAGGGTCATAATCAAGGCAAATCTGGGATGCAGGCAGCATCCTGGTTCGGCTAAGGGAAGCAACTCTGTACAACGAGGTGTAGTGTAGCGCATTATACAATTTGGTTACCTACGTTCACCGTTCTTTTGGAGATAGTATAGTAATTTAATTATAGCATTACAGTCATGTATTAACATTTACATGGTTTTATACAAAAGTCGGGGCGGTCGGGTACCCTAGTGGTTAAAGCGTTCGCTCGTCACGACGAAGACCCGGGTTCGATTCCCGACATGGGTACAATATGTGAAGCCCATTTCTGGTGTCCCCCTGCCTTGATATTGCTGGAATATTGCTAAAAGCGGCGTAAAACCATACTCACTCACTCACTCACTCACTCACTCACTCACTCACTCACTCACTCACTCATACAAAAGTCACTTTAAACCCCCTTTTGTGTCGTCATTCTGGTAGTCTCGGTTGCACCAGAGTCAGTTGATTGTTCAATTCACATAAGGAGCTGAGACAGATGACAAGAAGACTTCGGCGTCCCTGAACACGATGTAATCACGGGCGTACCTAAAGGCAACTGATGTGATGACCTTCCTGGTGACAACATCATCAGTGATGGTGTAAGTAAGACTTTGTCCATTGGCGTCAGCGGCGATCTTGATCATGCACAGCGTGTTGTACAGCTTGTGTTGGAAGGCCTCCATGTCGGCTGTGTATTTAGTTTCATATTTGTAGATGTACTTCATGAACATGATGATTGTTGACACTTCATCATAGTCGCTCTGGAGAGCACCTGTTATCTGAAACAGGAACAAGAAGTTTATGTTTGTCATAATTATTATTATTATGTTGGTGTTTATGATAACTACCACAGATCATTTGTATCTTTTCATTTATATTTTATTCAACTCATGATTGTCGATATATATGTTTTCTGTGCTTTTAGTAAATATCATACTTACATTTTGGTGTACAGAGAATGAATATAAAACGTCAAGGTAAAAACACGGAAGAATCCTTATCGGTCAGTAATAAACACTCCTGTTGTCCCGAACTACACATATCTCGACATATTTTCGACGGCATCCATGTTTTAATGAACGTGCATGTAGTATATCCAAGTATCAACATCCCAGTGTTAATATGCGATATCCCAACAGTAAGTGTCCGTCAGCAAGAACTTCCGGAATAACGAGAATTCAATATAAATGCGAATCTCGATTAACACAGAACGCCAGCTATTTCACACGGTTGTGACAACTCAACGCACAACCTACCTCGGACCTCGTGAAGAAAGTCCTGGTGAATGGAAAGTTGGCCTCATGTCCTCTCCTCTGTAGCCTTGCGAGTGTTGGGGATATCCGTGACTGGAAGTGGGAAGTTCCCGTTATTGAGTTGAAGGAAGTACATGAATGAAGTCGTATACACTGGCAATGCATGGCATGTACGTCAATGATGTTACGGTGTGCTTTGTAACTTTGCCGACCATGTAATATTCAGGGATTAGGGGTCATGTGGAGGGGTGGGGTTCTTGGCTTTTTTTAAAAAAAGGGGTGGACAATAATAATGCATATAATAGTGTGTCCCTCACATCAGTCAATTCAATTCAATTCTTTATTGTATGAAAGGCCACAGGCCCATATACATATGTTACATAACATATTTTATAAAATACAAAGTCAAGGTAACAATTCACTTCGTAACAAAAAAGCGTTATGTATGTACAAAGCCAGTTGATGTTGTGTTATAAGATCCTTGCAAGACAGTAATGAAGACAATCTTTTAGCATTAAAATGAGATGGAGACCACTGCGGTAAGTGCTTGTCTCTTAGATTTTCGTATATAGGGCAAATAAACATGAAATGGTATTCATCTTCGACAACAATGTCACAAAATGGGCATTATCGTATCGATTTCTCAATAGATGAAAATCTCCCTGTGTTAATTTTTAGATCATTCAGGCCAAGTCTGAAACGAATAAGGGTGTTACGAGAATTCCTGTACCGTAAATTTGATAAATAGGATTCTGGTTCAAGCAATGACTTCAATTGGCGATAAGTCATCTGTCATATTACCTGAACTTGAACTCACTTTAACTCGATATGTCGTTTAACTGTGTTAATTTTATTATCTGGTTTGGAATATGTAGCGGCACTTGGGTCTAATAAGGATTATAATCGGGGCTACCCATGACAAGCCGATCCTGGCACGAAAAAGGGACGCAACTCTGCGCAACTCATTGAGATTGGATTGCTCGTTTCCCCGAATACGCTACAAATATATTTGATTATTTCTCGTAGCCATCAAGCTTCATGTAATATACGTTAATTTTAATTCACTGGCTTTGGACACGTTGTACATAATTATGCTTTACATCTGCTTCAACAATTAAGTAAAAATTGTTTGTGAACAAGACTTTTTCAGTTATATAGTAATGAGTGAATACGTGTTAAAACATCGTTTAAAACATCAAAGGCCATGTAATCGCTGAGCAAATTTTACTCATCTCAACAATTATATCAATATGTAAGCTTGCATATGTGTGTAAAGGAGACATGGATACGATGCTCACAAACCTAGAACATAATCAGGCCTAATCAAACCGATGCCCCCTGATTTGGAATGTTAAGGTGAAGTTATTTACCTGAGATGTGCCAACGTATCTGTTCTTCAGTCGTCCGGCTGATTCTGCTGCCTCGGCTGCCGACGTGGCAATATTTCTCATTGCCAAGGCAAGATTTCCTTGTGTGGGGGATTTCCTGGCAAAACCAGAAACAGGATTCGGACCCCCACAAGGTTCAATCAGGGACTGACTCGATGCGGAATGACAGATGAAAATGGCTAACCAGACAGACACGGTCCTAAAAGTGTTCCACATGATTCTATTCAAACAGAAACAACATATTGGCTATTACAATGTGTGTCACTTTCCATGCTTTTCACATCACCCTTTTCACCTCATTTAGAAATAACATTTGATGTTCAGTTATGTCTTGAACTGGAATAAATTCATAGATGTCTTTCTGTATATTTGTTTTTGAAAAAGGACTATGGCCATTAATAGTAGAATGTCTCTCTGAGAGGCAGTATTATGTTCAATTAACACGCCCGGATATACATTTATCAGCTTTCAATTCCGTTTAAGACGGGGACGAGTGTTTCAGCCTCAATGTTTACTACTAAATCTTGTAATTTGAAACTTTTGTTTGTTTGTTTGTTGTTTAACGCCGCACTCAGCAATATGTCAGTATGGACCAGACAATCCAAAGATTAACGTCATGAGCCTCGATCTACGCAATTGGGATACGATAACATGACTCAGCGAGTCTGACCACCCAATCACATTATTCGTCTCTTACGACAAGCATGAGTTGCTGATTTCCAATTCTACCTTGAATCTTCACGGCGTCTATATTTCAACTGATAAAACGTACACTCTATCACAGATTAAATCATAACAAGTTAGAACGCTTACCAAAATACTTGTAAAGACAACTGCTCAAATCGATATACCTGTACTGGGTGCTTCACAATGTTTTGAATATTGCTTTGAAAACATACATTTATATATTCGTAGATTTACAATTTTCCCAATAAACTATATATAAGCATCTTCATGTTCAAATTTACTTTGTCTCGTCGATTTAAATATAACCAAAATGGTTGGGTGAGTCCAGTTCAATGAAACCAAGGGTAACACGTAGGTGATGCCTTTATGCTTCTACGGAAATGTGTCACAGATGTCTCTCATATTTATATTTATCCTGTTATCAATTCATTACAAAACGGACTAAGATTAATGAAATACCCAGAAGGTATACTTCCATCTCAGGTAACGGAAATATATGTATATACTGCACCAAAACGGTGAGGGGTCATGAATATTTGGGGGGATAATTTTATGAAATTGTGTGCTCAGTCTTCACGACAAAAATATTCATCTTCCCTCACTTTTTTGTTCCGTGTGCCTTACAGCAAATAGGATGATAGTTTCTTTGTTTTATGTCTGTGCTCTCTTGGCTGTTGTGTATTTGCTTCCGCTTGGATGTCATCTTAAAAAGAGGTCTTAGCGTTACAGCGTCTAGTGCTACGGTCGTTTTGTAGAATGGGGATCTTGAGTAGTATCTTAATAACAAAGCATACAATATAGATTTTATCCTCCAAGAAAGGGGTTTCAAAACCTAAACATTCACGACATCCAACAGTCTTAGTTGCGTCATCGATGACGTCAGAGGTCCCGTGGTTGTGTTTGTACTTGCAGCTGACTAATACATTGGTACATTTCCCCTAAGCGAGTAAATAGTGTTTTCCGCCACGTTAAGCAATATTCCAGCCATATCAGGGCAGTAAAATTCTCACATTCATCCGTTTCTATCTCGGTTTTGTTGCTTTGGGATTCTAAAATTGCTAAATGCCCACCTATGTTAACTGTATGTTTTCCTCACTCGTTGGTACACCGTCATACTACTGAAATTACAAGCAACGAGTCACTCACTAATAAGTTACTATTCGACAGTGTATACTGAAACACTATTCAAACGCAACAACTACAAAGGAGTTTCACTACGGAACTGACCGTTTGACATCCTGGTGTGTGCGGATGTGGGTGGGTGGTGGGTGGGATGTTTTGTTAGAGACAATATATTTTGTATAGCTCACTGCATCTAACATATACCCTATATTCGGGACTTCCAGCTTGTGCAGAGAATAAATTATTTGAGTAGAGCCGGATTCAAACATCATTTTCCGAACCAAATCTATTATCAGTCTCTATGTTTCCTGTTTTTTTACGGTCGCTATATAAGTGCAATAATCTTTGACGCGTCGTTAAACCCTATTTTTTAAACCTCACCTTTTCTGATTTTTGGTGAAAATTATGAAAATGGCTAACCAGGATTATATGAATGCACGTGCTTAATTTCGTACCACAGTAGACACAGTTTATGGATAACAACGTCTTACTTTGTGTTATGGCGACGTTTCGGTATAGATCCTTCTACCTTTTCAAGACTTGCCAGTGGAACAAATGACACGCGAGTGGCGAAAGGATCTGATGACTGGCTCCAACATAGACGATGTCACGTCTTATTGTACAAATATTTTGAATAGAGAACAAATATGTCGTTGTTTCTGTATGTATAGATTTCTGAATACATAGTTTAGAGGCAGAGCAAAAAGATTTCTTGGGCATTTATCAGAAATACAATGAAACCCTATTCACCCACACTTTCTGTCTGTCATGAGGTATGTTTATTTCACCGTATTTCAACTCGCACAACACAGGCAAACCAGTGGTTGATAGCATGTCCTTCCTTGGTTGAGGTAGAATATGATGGGTCTTTTCTAAAAACAGCTTGAAATTCAGGAATCTTATCACACATGTTCCCCAATTATAAATTCTAATATTTAATATTTAAGTAGGTATCTTTCTATAGTATATCTATAGTTGAGTTTCGCTCCTGTCTCCTTTTTTTATTGATTGGTTGATAGCATGTCCGTCCGTGGTTGTAATAAGAATTATGGTTAGCAGAAATTGCGATTCCCATGCATAAATTAACATATTAGCAGGCTATTACAATTCGTGCCCTTGGGCATGCCTACTTCTTGCCTAAATGTCTTTCCCAAACATTTCACGTAGTTCTTATCAATGAGGACGTCCAACATTTCACATATTTTCTCGGTAAACTTCAGGTGATATATTTACGGATTTATATGGAGCTTTGGAATCTGATACAAAAGATGAATGGACATGTCTTCAAGTTTTAGAGTCAAGTCAAAAGGTACTGATTAATGGCTTTGGCAGATTTCTAAGTCTTTCTAAGTACAGCAATTAAATTTTAGGCATCAATTCCCTTGGTTGCAAATTTCACATTCTTGAAAGAACATGCGGTCTTTGTCTTATTGAGTGGAGTATGTTTCTGCTTTGGACAGACGTTTCAAAGCAATATCATGAACTGTACTCTGTAGTCGATACTGTGGGCTTTTACTGTTTGCAGACGCATCCGTCAGAAAAAGTTGCTGGAATCGTTTAATTTCTTTCTAGGACACAGAGTACAGTCTTGTTATTCCTTGTGAGTCCCAATGGTATCATTTGGTCTTCATCCTTCCGTATGGCAATTGAGGCGCATTTTGTATCAAGAATAGCGCGAATCGCTCTCGTCTTCGAAATACTTAACGCATTACTTTGGTATTAAATCTTTACTTTAACCAGAATTGTATAATACACATACTTTTGGTAAATCATTAAGAAGATGCTATTGTAAATTAAGGATATCTTTTCATGATTGCAAGGTGAACCTTTCACGTGAACATGATAGCAATGGTGCACAAGAAAAATCTATGAATGTATTTTCGTTTTGTGATCTCTTTGAAATTAAAGATGAATGCCATGTATTCTTGCCATTCTTAATAGAACATATTTATAGACCGATTTCTAAATTCTTTCAGAAACATATTTCCAACTTACTGACACAACCATATAGATCCAAAACCATGGTAAAATAGAAGAATTCTTATAAACGTTGCCCTTGTATTCTTTGTTTGAATGTAAAAACATGTTATAAGCTAATTTAGGGAGCCGTTGTTCATGCATCAGAAGAATTATAAACCAGTATTTTAAACATTCTAATCTGAGAAATAATATATATTGGGTATCTACCACATTCGCTATAAACAATACAATTTGGTGTAGACAATCCGACACAATGAAAGTTTACATGCTAATAAATGAGCCTTATATAAAGCAGCCCCAGCAATAGACATTACACTTACTAATCCTTTCTTTGAACACAGGGATACGTCTCGGGCACATTTCGTTCATTGTGTCTGAGAATCAGATTCCTAAATATGAATAGTTGCCTACTATTATATTGACTAACTGATCGTCGAATAATCATCTTTCATTCGACGCTATTGGAACACCTGTTCTAAAGATCACATTGTTAGTTTTTTGCCAAATTTACTTATCTCCATTCTATTGTGTATGTATCTAAAGTATGTAAATTCTTTGTAGACCAACAACAATATCTGAAACTAACATGACAATGTCTGCAAAAATTAGCATCAAAATTTCTATCAAATCTGGAAACATTTGGCTCATCTCCCCAAAGCAAGGGAGTTAACTATAATAAGTGTAAATATATCATCTGAGGTAGATGTTTTTTCTAAAACCAGCTTGAAATTCAGGAATCTTATCACGCATGTTCCCCTATTAGAAATTATAATATTTAATATTTTAGTATCTATTTATCCTAAAATGCTCATTGATTAAATATATCTATAGTTGGTTTCGCCCCTGTTTCCTTTTTTATTCAGGGGAATTATTATAGAACATGACCAATTGCTATGGAAAACAATTGCAAAGAAAACTTCGGGGCAAAATTTCAAATTTCGCACACTTCAACATTTCGACAATTCGGCTACTATCATGGCCAGCTGTTTTTCCCTTAAAGGTGGCTTATCGCCTCTATTATTTCATTTGCAACAACGGGTGAATCTAAGACAAGGTCATCAGCCTCATTGTAGCGTTCTTTGATATCATTTTGCATATCATCAAGTACTGTATTCAATATTCTATCATTTAAAAAAAATTAAAATGACTAAGCCACTTTGCTTTTGTTTTGTTATATTACCGTAAGCCTAAGATCGATTTTGGAGGGATCGTATTTGTTTACAGAACGCTGAAGGGCTGTTAATAGACTTTTTCTGATAGACCCATCTGAAAACACCGAATTCCTGCCACCTTCCAACATTTCACCGGATTCCCGAATGGAAATTCGACAGTGAAAAAATCTAGAAATTCACGAGTGCACTGACATCTATGTTCGTACGAATTACTTACTTCCGCTGACACCTATTGACCCGGTGTATTGCTAAATGTAATTGTGACCCTAAAACTGTTTAAATATATTTACTGATTATTCATTGATCATATGTTGTCATTTCCTGATTTCACAATTTAGTTCACCGATTTAATTGATTATCAATTACGTTTCAAGTTGGACATCCCCTTGTGTTTGTTTGTTTGTTTGTTTGTTTGTTTGTTGTTTAACGCCGCACTCAGCAATACTGCAGCTATATGACGGCTAGAACCAGATAATCTAGTGATTGACATCATGAACATCGGTCCACGCAATGATGACACGCATTTACCACCTCAGCGAGCCTGACCACCCGATCCCGTTAGTCGCCTCTTACGGCAAGCATGGGTTGCTGAAGACATAAGCTATCCCGGATCTTCACGGGTACATCACCTTGTGACAAGAGTCATTCAGAAAAAGGACTAATAACTTTAGTCGGTTACAATGTTTGTTTTGTTTCTTTGTTTGTTGTTTTATTGACGCACAATAAAGTATTTTCAGCTTTTTGGGTGCTATTGCGGATTTGGTACTAAGAAGTTCAACATTTGAAACCTCCGGCTGTATTCCCAAAAAAATCCGCAAAACTGAAAATGCATAATGGTTGTCTTCTCATTGGCGTATTCATCCGACTGCGTCATACTGTTTTACATACTTAAAGGCGAATGTGTCTGTGGTCATGCTGTTATTCATCATGCTGTGATGTTTCTAGGAGCACGTGACTCAGCGCACATTGCTTCTTGTGTATGCGTACACGGAAGTATTTGTCGATGCGAAAATATGGAAAGCACCTAAGCTATTTATAAGCACACGCTGTTGTTTATATATGCGTGAAGCACGTGATGAGTGAGTTGTTGTCAACACTGCTTTGAACAGTATTTCGGTTGCTTCAAACAGCTTAAGATACAGTACAGGAGTACAGTTTGTTTATATAAGGAGGGTCCAGTGTGTGATTTGTCGATTCGGATATCGTGTAACTTTGTGGTTAACATATCACCAATTACGTTTGTTATAGTACTGTTATACGTCTTAGTATTATACCTAATTACCTATAACATCCCCCAATGTGTACATGTTAAACACCTTCTCAAAACGATGTGTCTCTGTGTCTTTCTCACGTGTCTGTCTGCGTGTCTGTGTGTGCCTCCCCAGGGA
The DNA here is from genome assembly GCF_022045235.1 of Haliotis cracherodii. Taxonomy (NCBI): domain Eukaryota; kingdom Metazoa; phylum Mollusca; class Gastropoda; order Lepetellida; family Haliotidae; genus Haliotis; species Haliotis cracherodii. The sequence goes on from NW_027266343.1 coordinate 7,105,433, forward strand.
GTTGAGAACGATGCTTGAGTGCAACACCGATCCAGTGACAGAGGTAATAATAGCGCTCTGAGCATGACCCTGAGTGATGTGGAAATATGCGCAATATGATTGGTCTATGATTATCATCCTGCCTCAAAGTAACACCAATTAAAGCCAGAGGAGTGACCATGGCATTAACCAAAACAGAATCTAATTTGGCTTCTTCCACCACTGTGCCACCTGTTTCCCATGTGGGAAGGAGGGATTAAATCCATCCTACCAAAGACAATATCACATACTGACTAAACCCACCCTCAAAGACATTCAACTGGTTCCTCTTCTCTTTTGGTCCAGTATGTGCCATATGCTTCGAAATCATCGATAATGATTTTACTAAATTGTGCTCCCGATTGGTAGGAGCCCGCTCCATATATCGGTCCATGTTTGAATAAATGACAAAGGTTGTTTTTATCAATAATAGAGAAGTCACTTGTTTGTTTGTTGTTCATTGCTGCGCCCAGCAATATTCCAGCTCTAGGAGTCTGGACCGGGGCAACATAAGCATCGATCCATGCAACTGGGACTTGATGACATGCATCAACCAAGTCAGCGAGCCTGACCACAAGATCCCGTTAGTCTCCCATCAGCAGAAATTGACTGATTCTTTTGACATTTTTCAACGACAAACAGTATAGTCTTCTTACTTTGTGCAGTCGCAATGGCTCATGAAGGAGAGGCAACACATCTTCCAAATGAATTGCATCATTTAGCCTTCGTTCCTTCTTGTTTCTCCAGGTCTTTGGGATGGCGGAATACATTGATGTTAGCGGCACGTTGGTTGTACTTGTAGGCAACTGACGTAATTCAAAATTAACGTATTTATTTTCAACAAAATCAGAAAATACACCATACTGTCACTGGATCTTCTGGTCCATCGATCACCTGATTGTCGGGTTTACAGGCCGCCGTCGCATGGCAGGAGTACTGTGGTGTGGCGTCAAGCATAATCTACATATTTTTGTAATGCAAATTGAATGGTGGGTGCTAGCGATTGAGAAGGACGTGCTCATCATATTCGCGAGCACCTGGTGTCATCACCGGTTTTCAGTGGTAAATTCATATCAGTTTTTGTAGCTATTTTGCTCTTCACGCCAAATGCAAATGAATCTGTTCTGGTGGATAATCAAGACTGGTTGTGCCTCATGTAATTGACGTCTTACAATTAGAACAACTGCTTACGTCGTTTATTTTGTCATAACACCCATATGGCTTTGCTGCACACAACAGTCGATTTCGATGATTTTCTCTGAACATCCTACTAGGTCGACTGTATTTAAGTCTATTAGATTAGCGGTATATTTTCTCCAATATCCTAACTTTTATGCAAGGGATTGGGTGATTTTCAGAATTGAAATGTGGATAGCCACAATTGGAAACATTTCTGTTGATGCCTGATCAAGCCTGGCTGACTCGTGTTGATAATTCCATTTGTGTCTCACCAATATGAATATCAATGCATAAAAGGTACATTCAATGTAATAGACGAGGTCGTCAGTTTGACATGACATGTCTTCAAAGGATTTTGTGCATGATTTATTTAACAAATGTCATATCCCATTGACTCAGCGCACAGTGCTTCTCGTATGAGTATGAGTAACTATGTATGAGTACGCGGAAGTATTCAATCGATGCGATTATGTGGAAAGCACCTAAGCTATTTATAACAACAAGCTTTGTTTATATATAGGTATTGCCCACTTGGAGAGCGACCTTGTGTCCTAGTCATGAGGCATGCTTCGCTTATATACACTTAAAGACACACATTTGTTTCTGATCATTAGTTTGTATAATTACACAGCCGAGATGTTCCCAACCAATCAGATTCCTTGTTACAACTGAAGGGGTCCAGGCAGCCATTACATAACACGAACATTCAGTTTCTTTTCAATGATGGCTGTTTTGATTGACTGATGGACAAGTTTTTTCTCTGATGCTTTTGTAAACAAAATACATATGCCTATTAGTATAACTGCAAACAATTGCTTCATACAGAAATATAAATATAAACAGAAGTAGAAATATAACATTGATAAACCATTGTGTAAACAGCAAATAAATGGACACGTTCACAATTGTTAAAACAAAATAAATGTATTCCTTGATTCATAAAAAACGTTTTTAAGCAAGGCAACTACAAATATGATATTCACAAATACATAAGCAATACATATAAACACGACTTTGTCGTATACAGATCAGTAGATTTAATTCATCCTACATATATAACTGGATATAACAACAGCATAGTGAAACTCAGCTGTCTTACAAATATACATCATGTTCCATTTAGGCACGGAGCTCTGCCACGGACAGATGTAATGCCTTTAGGAAAACAAAAATGTTTATGCCCAGCAAAGCTGTTACTTTCGTGTTGATTATGGGATGCGTTCACACAGTAATTGTTACATCCCTATATGCATCAATTACATCTGTCATCACGACTCAGCATCTCTGGCTACCATGTAGTCACGTGTGTACCACAACGCTGCCTGTGTGAACGTCTTCCGGGTGACAACATCATCGGTGATGGTGTATGTAAGACTTTGTCCATTGTCGTCAGCGGCGATCTTGCGATTCTGCAAAGGATGTTCTGCAAAGCGATTGAAGGTCTCCACGTCGACTGTCTATTCTGTTTCCTTGTCGTAGGTACATATCAAAAACAGGATGATTTATGCTGAAGAGCACCTGTTATCTGAAATAAAAAGAATGGAATGAGATAGGTGGTGTCAAGTTTGAAATTAGCATAAACAAATTCATGATTAACATGGTACTCGCTTCCGTTATCTGTTTGCTATGATCTCTAAAGTGTTGATTGCCATCATTATATTCATCTTATTCAACAGTTTATCATCATCATCATCATCATCATCATCTTAATCTTTGGTTCACCATTTGCACTATCAATAGCATCATAATCGTAATCATCATTACTGAGTGCTTTTTACTGTTTGCTTTTATTGGTTGTCATTTCCAATTATTATATAATTTCACAAATACAGGTAGGAGAAAGGCGATTATGCTTGTCGTGAGAGGCGACTAACGGGATCGGGTGGTGAGGCTCGCTGACTTGGTTGATGCATGTCGTCGATCCCAATTGCGTGGATGGATGCTAATGATATCAATCACTGGATTGTCTGTTTCAGACTCGATTATTTACAGACCGCCGTCATATAGCTGGAATATTGCTAAGTGCGGCCCTAAACAACCAACCAACGTGATGGAGAAGGCGTTGTGTTTCTCAACACCCACCGTGATATAGCTGGAATTTTAAATATAGCAGCGTAACACCTTGCTTCTCATAATCCTTCATGGGTCGCAAAATATTCGCGGCCTTCACTACCACCTCCGGTGGGGAAGGATACGCTCACCTATTCGCAAACACCTGGTATCGTCCCTACTTGATAGTGATTCATGAACACATGCTTATGATATAGTCGCAATCGTATAGTCGACTCTGCTTTAAGTAATGGAGAAACCATAACACCGAAGGAATGGTATGATTGTATAACCGGGTAGGCACAGAAAAGCCGAGGACGCGTAGTAGCGTGGAAATGTGGATAGCCACAATTGGAAACATTTCTGTTGATGCCTGATCAAGCCTGGCTGACTCGTGTTGATAATTCCATTTGTGTCTCACCAATATGAATATCAATGCATAAAAGGTACATTCAATGTAATAGACGAGGTCGACAGTTTGACATGACTTGTCTTCAAAGGATTTTGTGCATGATTTATTTAACAATTGTCATATCCCATTGACTCAGCGAACAGTGGTTCTCGTATGAGTATGAGTAACTATGTATGAGTACGCGGAAGTTTTCAATCGATGCGATTATGTGGAAAGCACCTAAGCTATTTATAACAACAAGCTTTGTTTATATATAGGTATTGCCCACTTGGAGAGCGACCTTGTGTCCTGGTCCATGCTTCGCTTATATACACTTAAAGACACACATTTGTTTCTGATCATTAGTTTGTATAATTACACAGCCGAGATGTTCCCAACCGATCAGATTCCTTGTTACAACTGAAGGGGTCCAGGCAGCCATTACATAACACGAACATTCAGTTTCTTTTCAATGATGGCTGTTTTGATTGACTGATAGACAAGTTTTTTCTCTGATGCTTTTGTAAACAAAATATATATGCCTATTAGTATAACTGCAAACAATTGCTTCATACAGAAACAAAAGGTGGACCCGTGTTTTATAGAACGTAACAAAATAAGAAAGTAGAAATATAACATTGATAAACCATTGTGTAAACAGCAAATAAATGGACACACGTGCACAATTGTTAAAACAAAATAAATGTATTCCTTGATTCATAAAAAACGTTTTTAAGCAAGGCAACTACAAATATGATATTCACAAATACATAAGCAATACATATAAACACGACTTTGTCGTATACAGATCAGTAGATTTAATTCATCCTACATATATAACTGGATATAACAACAGCATAGTGAAACTCAGCTGTCTTACAAATATACATCATGTTCCATTTAGGCACGGAGCTCTGCCACGGACAGATGTAATGCCTTTAGGAAAACAAACATGTTTATGCCCAGCAAAGCTGTTACTTTCGTGTTGATTATGGGATGCGTTCACACAGTAATTGTTACATCCCTATATGCATCAATTACATCTGTCATCACGACTCAGCATCTCTGGCTACCATGTAGTCACGTGTGTACCACAACGCTGCCTGTGTGAACGTCTTCCGGGTGACAACATCATCGGTGATGGTGTATGTAAGACTTTGTCCATTGTCGTCAGCGGCGATCTTGCGATTCTGCAAAGGATGTTCTGCAAAGCGATTGAAGGTCTCCACGTCGACTGTCTATTCTGTTTCCTTGTCGTAGGTACATATCAAAAACAGGATGATTTATGCTGAAGAGCACCTGTTATCTGAAAAAAATGGAATGAGATAGGTGGTGTCAAGTTTGAAATTAGCATAAACAAATTCATGATTAACATGGTACTCGCTTCCGTTATGTGTTTGCTATGATCTCTAAAGTGTTGATTGCCATCATTATATTCATCTTATTCAACAGTTTATCATCATCATCATCATCATCTTAATCTTTGGTTCACCATTTGCACTATCAATAGCATCATAATCGTAATCATCATTACTGAGTGCTTTTTACTGTTTGCTTTTATTGGTTGTCATTTCCAATTATTATATAATTTCACAAATACAGGTAGGAGAAAGGCGATTATGCTTGTCGTGAGAGGCGACTAACGGGATCGGGTGGTGAGGCTCGCTGACTTGGTTGATGCATGTCGTCGATCCCAATTGCGTGGATGGATGCTCATGATACCAATCACTGAATTGTCTGGTTCAGGCTCGATTATTTACAGACCGCCGTCATATAGCTGGAATATTGCTAAGTGCGGCGCTAAACAACCAACCAACCAACATGATGGAGAAGGCGTTGTGTTTCTCAACACCCACCGTGATATAGCTGGAATTTTAAATATAGCAGCGTAACACCTTGCTTCTCATAATCCTTCATGGGTCGCAAAATATTCGCGGCCTTCACTACCACCTCCGGTGGGGAAGGATACGCTCACCTATTCCCAAACACCTGGTTTCGTCTCTACTTGATAGTGTTTCATGAACACATGCTTATGATATAGTCGCAATCGTATAGTCGACTCTGCTTTAAGTAATGGAGAAACCATGACACCGAAGGAATGGTATGATTGTATAACCGGGTAGGCACAGAAAAGCCGAGGACGCGTAGCCGGTTATACAATCATACCATTCCTGAGGTGGAATGGTTTGTCCAACTTATAAACTGCTATCCATTAATCTATGTCATTTTTGGAACTTATATTTACGCGGTATACGGGTCGCAAATAAGCGCGGTATAACGAGACACGCTTTATAACAGTTGTTATCGCGGGCCGCTGCGCGGACTGCACGTGCAGAAGAGGGCTGTACGTGCAGAAAGAACCGCGTGCGTCGTACCACATGGCATTGTGTCGTTGACTGTTCACAAGAGAGGATGTCTGACGATGACGATGACGATATTTTCCTTACTCAAAGTAAGTTAACTGATGAAGAATCTGCAGAAAAGGATGAGGATGACTTTTGTTTCCGTTTTGGTGACCCTTTGTCAGATGATGAAGTTGCTAAAACTGCTCCTCAGGTTTTAAAATTGCTCCCCAGGTTTTACAATTGCAATTGTAAAACCTGGGGAGCAATTGTAAAACCTGAGGAGCAATTGTAAAACCTGAGGAGCAATTGTAAAACCTGCTGAGTGGTCTTACTACAAAAGAAAGGTCGTCTGGGTGATGGTTATAACGCCATGATAGGTTTATAAGTAGAGATAACTAATGATTATGGAAATATTTTTGTCGCTTCTTTTAATTTACCACTCGCCTATTCCCATAACCTCAAAGAAACATTCACGTCGTTACGAATGCTATTGAGGTGTAACCTCAGTAGAGCCGGTGTCACGAAATACATTCGCCCCCAGAATAAGATCTCCCCCCGGCGAATTTATACCGGTACAGTTCCGCCCCTCTCGAAATAAACTCTCCCCCACCCTACGAAATAAAATCTCCCCCCAGAATATTTCCTCCCCCGGTCGTTTTATAAATACTTGCCATGCAGTTGCCAATAGTTTTAATGTTAATTTGTTTGTGTTTTTTTATTCATTTTTTTTATCTCATTTATTATTTCTGAGTTTAACATTTAGTTACTTGTGTGTGTGTGTGTGTGGGGGGGGGGGGGGGGGGTATTTGTTGATTTTTACTATTATTTTATTGATTTTGAGGGTGTGGAAGGGGGGTTGGGAGGGGGGGTCCCACCTTTCCTTTCGTTTTTCATAATAATATATTTTTAAGTTGAAACGTATGAATCCCTTCTCAGGAGTACTTTATCTCAGTTCTATATGACGTAGTATTTAACATCTCTGTGTCGTTCTTGTTTCTCTTCAGTGTGAGGTTAAACTGTATCATTTTTACTATTTTCATATTTTGCAATATGTTGTGGTCATCAGTTATGCAAATCAGTTTCGGTGGTGTCTTTTTAACAAGATGTTCTTCATTAATATTCACCGCCAGCCCCATTGTAACAATTACATGTACACTTTGCTTTGACGATGCCGGTTTGATGTTGTTCAATACAGGTGTTTTTGAATCTATTCTACATGCTAATCATTTCGGGAAGATGATACACATTTATCTATATTTTGGGTTACATTGCTTACAAAGATTATACATATAAACGAACGCAGGCTTAGTCGATTTTAAAGTAGATTTAATCAGTGCTGAATTAGATAGTTATGATGTTGTATGTTTAACAGAAACCTGGTTGCACCATGATATTCTAGCCCCTGGTATTACACTGATACCATTTTCAAATCGTAGCCTGTATTAAGGAATATATTTTAGATCTTTAATCAGAGTATAACGGCGTGGATATGTTGACAGTTTTTACGTAGTTGTTAAAATCAAAACAACGGAATCTGTAAATAAAATGTGTAAGGTGTAAAAAGCTTGTACATAAAAGAGCAAAATACATGGGGGAGAGTAAATACATAATTCTATATAATTTTCTTGAATGGAGAAATTTGAGAGAAAAAAGATAATCCAAGCATATGCGATATTACCGTGTTGAAAGAATTATATCAGTCATATATTTCTAACTTAGATCACCGGTATGTAACCCATGTAAAGCATGCATATCGGGGAACATGGTAATGTTGGTACAGTTTATCATGTCTTCGGCTTTAGCATTACACATTGGCTTTTCACATTCCTCAAGGTTTTAATGTTTATTTGTTTATGTACTTTTATATTTATTTTTTTCTCGCTTTTATTTTTTTCTGGGTTAAATATTTATCTAAATATACATTTAGTTACTTGTATGGGCGGGGGTGGTTTAACAGACACCTTGTTGCACCATGATATTCTAGCCACTGATACGATTTTTAAATCGTATAGCCTGTATTAAGGAATATATTTTAGATCTTAAATCAGAGTATAACGGACAGCCTGAGCAGGAGGCGCGCGTGGATATGTTGACAGTTTTTAAGTAGTTAGTGTTAAAACCGAATGTTTGCGAGGATTAATCAGATTTCTGAATTCAGTTACAACAGTAAACGTACATGTATTTGTTACATTAAGTCATTCATTCAAATTTGTTTGGTATGATTATGTCTTATAAATATTTTAGGATGGAAGGTACAGTTACCCAATAAAATATACTGAAATATCAATTCATTATGACCATATTTCATAATCTATTTTTTAAAGCAACCCTCCTTACATTAAAGATATCTATTTAAAGAATATAGTCCGTAAAGACATTGCAACAAACCGAATAATCAGTGGGGAGACTTTATACTGAGGGGGGGCGCGAAATATATCCGCCCGGGGGAGAATCTGTACCGGTATAAACTCTCCGGGGTTTATACCGGGACACCGGTCGACTAGTCAGAATGGGGATTCTGAAATGTCACCGGAGAGTTTATTTCAGAATGTAGACTACCTCATGGGTATTGGTATAATGAACTGTAAAATACCTACCACTGACTGGGAGATTGGCCCCCTGGTGAACGGGAAGTTCGCCGGGTGTGCTGGTGCAGGATGAGCTCAGACATATGGGATACCCGGAGCTGAAAGAGTTATTTGCCGTGAGTAAATAAGAAGTACAGGGCTTTGGTGTCGACGATTACATTTCACACTTTTATACACCCTCACACGATTCCGTATTCATTCATTTAGATGTAACTGTTCTGGAGGACACGAGGCTAGAAGCCGGACACTGTCCGCTAGATCAATCGTCTTTCCCCAGATCAATACAAAATTAACACAGTCAACTCAGAGAAGATGACTTTGAAGTAAGTCAATGAAAACGTAATCATATAATAATTTATCATACATTTCTAAAATCTAAAAAAATAGAAGTCAAATCAAATACTACCAGTAAGTTAATTGAAATAGGATTTTTCTTTAGCGATAGGCGTACACAATATGTATGAAATTTCAGTTCAAATGAAAAAAAACTTAAACCATAAAATTCGTTTACCATTGAAGTGGTGTATATTTGCTCTTTAAGTCTAGCTAAGGTTTAAGCCTCAATTGCTGACCAAGCAATATTTTTTTCACTCTTGAAAGATTACTTGTGGCACTCGGTACTTTGAATGACCCAGGGACTAGATTCGAACCCCCACAAAAAAACAGCATCTGACAGAGGACGGAATGACAAATAAAAATGGCTGCACAAACTGCCGACCACAAGATGTCCAGATGAAGAGTTTACCCTGATCCTGTCAATAGAAGACAACATGTCGGTTATTGCGAATGACACATTTTATATCACTCGAATGTTGTCCCCGATCAATGCTGTCCCCGATCAAACTATCACATATACACATTTAACAAATGTGAAGCATGGTTCACCAATGACTTTCAGAAAAGTACATATCTTACCAAATATTTCGATCGGAATATCGCTATCTTAGAAAAGATACAGCTTTGATTCATTTCGAGCCTTTTTATATTCAAGCTGTCGGTATTTCTAATTGACAACGTTTCCTGTCAAATCACTAAATATAACCCGGTGTGTTCCCGCTCTACCCGCCGGCCCAAGGTGGAAATTGAAATTAACATGACCACATGGAGTGCGTGCCTAGAGGAAGTAACACTATGGAAACCAAGAGGAGAAATGTACATTAAATAGACAATACCCGGATTCAGTTTCTACCCTGTGTAATTCCTTTCTTAAAAATTCTCTAATGAGTGATTATAATAAATGACATCATATGTTGATTATGGAAATGTAATTTTAAAAGCGTGAATGAGTAGGACTGTGTGTTACTTATAACACAATTAGATGTATTGGTGTGGACACGTTTTTATAGTGAATGTGAGTGAATGAGTTGGGTTTAACGCCGCTTTTAACAGTTTTCCAGTTATGTCACGGCGTGTCTGCTTAATGTGGGAGGAAAGCCCGAAGTGATGCAGGTCTCATACGTTTACCACTTAGGTGAAACCCACGAGCACGGGTGCTGACAAACCTGGAACCGGGATTCGAACCCACAATCGTAGGTTTCTGGCACGCCTTAGACGACTGGGCCCCCCGTGCCCCCTGTTATCTGTGAAAGGATGAACCTGACAATTATAACAGTTTCACATCACACTTTTTTCGGGACAACCAGTATGCTCAGAGAGTAATATTTTCATCGGGTTGGGGGGAAGCATGTTATTTGTTGAACATGTGTTTGTATTTACATACATTCCATCTAATAAACCTCATCGGCCCCGACGGCGACCTTTGGGGTGCTGGCACTATGAGCCGGGTGGGACCAATACATGCGTCCACTGTGCCAAATCCTAGCATGACACGTCCTCTGTTCGTAGTCATCGTCCAACGTTACATATTTTATTACTTTGGGGCATACTAACTCACAAATGCTCGACCAAAAACATAATTTGAGAAAACGGAAATAGCCTAAAAGTAGACAATAAAAAATACAGACGAAATGCCTTGATGTGTGACGCATTGAGCAGTTTCAACTTTCGGGTCGGCGTCAAGTCTATCTGCTTCCGCCTCGCAGTATTGGGGTCTTTCTGTCTTCTCATCTGTTTGATTGCCATGCCCACCGCTTTTACAGGCTTTTGTTGTGTGTAATAGGACCAGGGGCAGCAGGGAACCCAAATAGGATGGTAGTCATAAATAGCTGGTAGTCATAAATAGCTGGTAGTCATAAATAGCTGGTAGTCATAAATAGCTGGTTACAGACAGGTCTTCACAATATCAAAATTAAAGGTCGTGTCACCAGCTCAGCCATGTATACGTTGTAAATTTTGTAGGATTAACAGAAATAGCACCACTTTTATATTTGCTATTGATCGGCCGCTTTCTGACTTATATGTGATGTTTCGCAGTGGAATTAAAAAATGAAAAATAAAGTTTTGTAATCACCTTTTATTATCCCACAATTAGTATTTGCATACCAAGCAATTAAAGGCAAAGCACTACACAAATATTGTATTTCCTTTTTCTAAAGCAGTCCTAATGTGACTGACGGTTAAACTGCAACCAACGATGTCAGCCTAACCATGTGTTCTAACATCTAGCCACCACGATGGTTGGTGCTAGACTCCTTGAAAGCTTAATTAACATGCTTTTATATCCAATATTCATGAAAATCACGTGCATTTCAATGTTATCCGCAAAGCTGAATGCGTTTTAGAGTTCATTTTTCGGAAACATACAACAGTCACTGAAAATTCCTCCGATACTCTGAATTCACGTGCACTGTAAACGTTATTCCGCGAAGTAAATGACATGGTTGTATTTTTACTACACAACCGACAATCCACAAACAGTTCTTCAGTCCATGTGATGCTGATAATCATCACTAGATAGATTATATAGTAGTGAGTGAGTGAGTTGTGTTTAACGCCGCTTTTAACAGTATTCCAGTTATATCACGGCGTGTCAGCTTAATGTGGGAGGAAAGCCCGAAGTGATGCAGGTCTCAGACGTTTACCACTTCGGTGAAACCCACGAGCACGGGTATGGTGCTGACAAACCTAGAAACATAATTGGGGCGAACCGGGATTCGAACCCACAATCATAGGTTTCTGGCGTGCCCAAGGGACGTAACTCTGCACAGCGAATTGCGGCGCCTTAGACGACTGGGCCACCCGTGCCCCCTGATAGATTATATAGTAGATAGACGCTGCAACCAAGTCTTTTCATATCAGCCAATGACAACGTTTGTCAGGCACAGCTGCACCGTTGCGCCGGTAGCTTTATGCCATTTAGGTGCTTTCAACACTTTCACTTGGATCTTTAAATACTTTCTAAGAATGTTGTGTTGATATTTCTCTCGGGAAGTGATTTGATGGATCTAGGAAAAATGATATTTCCAACAAAATCGCAATCACTTTCCACTTTACTTGCACTTATAAAACTTCTTAGCCAGCTTCCCTCGTTTGTTTTTGTTTTTGCCAATCAAAGCAGAAAATACGATTTATAAAAAAGCATTTCAGCAGGGGATTACAATTCGTGTCCAGCGGGATGCTTACTTCTCTATGAAGTACCATTCACTCTAGTCAATGCTCTGGGCTCCATTTATTGGCAAAAGGTCCTGGAGTCGCCTGATGTCTTTCAACGACACAGAGAAAAGACTTCTTACTTTGTGCAGTGCCAATGGTCACCGAAGGAAAGGTAACAAATCTTCCAAATGAATGGTTACATTTCGCCTTCATCCTTTCATGCGACCATGACTTAGTGGACGTCTTTGAGATGCCCAAACCACTCTCAACACATTTTCAATGGCAGTTCGTTAGTTAGTTAGGTTTGTTGTTTAACGCAGCACTCAGCAATATTCCTGTTATATGACGGCGGTCTGTAAATAATCGAGTCTGGACCAGACAATCCAGTGATCGATATCATGAGCATCGATCAATGCAATTAGGATCGATGACATGCATCAACCAAGTCAGCGAGCCTGACCATCCGATCCCGTTAGTTGCCTCTTACGACAAGCATAATCGCCTTTTACGGCAAGCATGGGTTGCTGAAGACCTATTCTACCCCGGATTTTCACGGGTCAGTTGGTTGGTTAGATAGATGTCTTTTATTTTATTACATCTATATGACATGTTTGAACAGAACAGTCGAATCCAATGATTTTTCAGTGGACATCCTACAAGGTCAATTCCATTTCAGTCCATTTGATATATGGTCTATTTTGTCTGATATCCTCGCTTTTATGCAAACGATTGATTTACAATTCAAATGTCGGTCGACAAAATTGGAAACATTTTTGTTGATGCCTGTCAATGCTCAGGTCGATAATTTCTGTTGTGTCTCTCCAACCTAAATCCCATAAAAGGATAGATTCAATACCCTGAACGCTTATTGTTTCACATGACATGTCTTTAAAAGGATTTTTACAGTTTCATAACTCACTGACTCAGCACACAGTGCTTCTTGCGGAAGTGGAAAGCACCATAGCAAGGTCATGAGTGCGTTGGTATTAATACAGTTAATACAGGGCGGGATTGTAGTTTGTTTGTATCTCTCTCTCTCTCTCTCTCTCTCTCTCTCTCTCTCTCTCTCTCTCTCTCTCTCTCTCTCTCTCTCTCTCTCTCTCTCTCTCTCTCTCTCTCTCTCTCTCTCTCTCTCTCTGCATGAGAGTGTGATGGGGTGAAGGAGGTGAGATTCACACCCCTGCCCTAAATTGAAGATTATACAACCTATGGAAACCGAATGGAAGGATTTAATGTTCACAAAGGATAACATATTGGCATGAATGTGTTCAGCTAAAGACACGTTTGATTCTGTATATTATAGTTTGTATAATTGAACAGCTGAGATATTTTCATCCAAACCAGATCCGTGTAACAATTGTAGAAGTCGAGACAGCCATTACATACCACGTACGTCCAATCAATCTGGGGGCACGGATGGCCCGGTCGTCTAAGGCGCCGCGATTCGCTGTGCAGAGTTTCGTCCCTTGGGCACACCAGGAACCTCTGATTGTTGGTTCGAATCCCAGTTCGCCCCGATTAGGTTTCTAGGTTTGTCAGCACCATACCCGTGCTCGTGGGTTTCACCGAAGTGGTAAACGTGTGATACCTGCATCGCTCCGGCTTTCCACCCACACTAAGCTGACACTCCGCGATATAACTGGAAAACTGTTAAAAGCGGCGTTGAACCCAACTCACTCACACACACCAATAAATCTTTTTCAATGGTGGCTGTTTGGAAATGGTAAAAAAACACCATTCTTCTGTGTTACTTTTATTAACAAAATATATATGCCGATTAGTATCAGTGCAAATAATTGCTTCAAACAGAAACAAAAGGTGGACCCTTAGCGCATGTTGTGTAGAACATAACAACATAAATAAGTAGAAATATAACATTGATAAACCATTGTGTAAACAGCAAATAAATGGACACACGTGCACAATTGTTAAAACAAAATAAATAGATTCCTTGATTCGTATAAAAATCCGTGGTAAGTGTTTGAGCAAGGTAAGTATTAAAATTAATAAATTAATAAATATAAAATAATATATGTTCATAAACAATACATATAAACACGACTTTGTCGTATACGGATCAGTGGATTAAAACAATCCTACATAAATAACTGTATAAAACAACAGTATAGTGAAGTTCAGCTGTCTTACAAGCAAACATCATGCATCATTTAGGCACGGAGCTCTGCCACAGACAGATGTAATGCCTTTAGGAAAACCAACATGTTATTGCCAGCAAAGCTGTCACTTTCGTGGTGTTTACGAGATGTGTTTACACAGTGATTGTTACATCCCTGTAAGCATCAACCACATCTGTCAGGTAAGACTCAGCATCTCTGGCTACCATGTAGTCACGTGTGTACCACAACGCTGCCTGTGTGAACGTCTTCCGGGTGACAACATCATCAGTGATGGTGTGAGTAAGACTTTGTCCATTGGCGTCAGCGGCGATCTTGATTCTGCAAAGCGTGGTGTACAGTGAGCGGTTGAAGGTCTCCATGTCGACTGTGTATTCTGTTTCCTTGTTGTAGGTATGTTTCATAAACAGGATGATTGTGGACACGGCATTATGGTCACGCTGAAGAGCAGCTGTTATCTGAACAAAATGGAATGAGATGGTTAATTCAACAGTTTATCACCATCTTCAAGTTCATCATTTGTGCTGCCAACGGCATGGTATCGTAATCAACATTCCTCCTGTGTCATTAGTGTTTGCTTTATCATTTCCTGTCACTGTTATCATGAACCTACCTTTATCATTTTGTTGTAAAATTCAAATTATTATCTAATTTCACAATTACATGTAGGAGATGGGCAAGGTGTTTCTGAACACCCTCCTTGATATTGCTGGACTATTAATAAAAACGCCGTAACAGAATAGCCTTATAGAATATTCTTTCACGAGTTACACATCTTTAAGGTATTCATTCCCACCACCGGCGGGGGAAGATACACTCATCTTTTCGGCAAAACCTGGTATCGTTCCTACTTGATAGTGATTAATAAACACATGGTAATGATATAGTCGTAATTGCACAATTGCACAATACCCATGCTCGTGGGTTTCACCGAAATGGTAAACGTCTGAGACCTGCATCACTTCGGCCTTTCCTCCCACATTAAGATGACACGCCGTGATATAAATGGAATACTGTTAAAAGCGGCGTTAAATCCAACTCACTCACTCACTCACTCTTACTAGAAACTTCTATTATAGAAAGGCTTTCTGTCGCTTCTATTTGCCACTTGCCCATTTTCGTAACCTCAAGAAAACATTCACAGAATTACCCGACACATCACGAATGCTATCGAGGTGTAATGAATGAAGAGCTGATCGACCAAATAGAATTAGGATTCTAAAATGTCACGGGAGGTATTTTTTCAGAATGTAAACTAGCATCTTGGTATTGATTCTACAAACTGTAAAATACCTACCACTGACTGGGTGATTGACCCTCTGGTGAACAGGAAGTTCGGCAGGTGCGCTGGTGCCAGGATGAGCTCATACATGTGGGATACCCGAGGCTGAAAGAGTTATCGGCCTTGAGTAAATGACAATATACATGGTACTGTGGCGACGATTACATGCTTTCATACAGACAATACAGGATTCATTGGTCTAGATGTAACTGTGCCAGAGAAGACATGGTGAGAAGAGAGACTGTAGTCCTTTATATATTGACTATCAGACCTTTTATGTTGGATCATATCGCTAGACCAATCGTCTTTCCCTATAACACTGACACCTCGGAAATGATGATAGTGAACCAAATAAAAGAAAATGTAGAAATATAAAAGTTAGCACACATTAAAATGTTGTTTATTGTTTGCCGTTTAAATAGAACGTCACCCCAAGCAATGTCAAGTTAATTTAAATAGATTTTACTTTAGCGATAGGCGTACACAATATGTGTGAAACTTCAATACAAATGAAAAAAAACCTCCTCAAACCATAAAAAAATCATTTACCGTTGAAGTGCCGGTATATTTGTTCTTTAGTAATCCAGCCAAGGTTTTAGCCTCAATTGCTGACCAAGCAATATTTTTTACTGCCTCTGGAAGGTCACTTGGGGCACTTGGTACTTTGGATGAGCCAGGGACGGGATTCGAACCTCCACAAGGATCACTCAGGGACTGACTTAAGGCGGAATGACAGATGAAAATGGCTGCACAGACGGCCAGGCTCACAAGATGTCCAGACGAAGCGTTTGCCATGATGCTGTCAATAGAAGAAAACATTTCGGTTATTGGGAATGGCACACGTCATATCACTCAAATGATTTTTTGTCTTAAAAAAGGAGCCATGAGTGGTCCTGCCGTCTAAGTCTCCGGAATTGTCTGTGCAGAGTTGCGTCCCTTAGGTGTGCCATCATCTTATCATAGTTGGTTCGAATCCCAAATTGATTATGTTTCTAGGTTTGTCTACGTGGTACTCGTGCTCAGGGGTTTCAACAAAAATAATAAACATCTAAGAATTCATCACTTCGAGATTTCGTCCCACATTAAGCTTACCCGCGTGATAAAACAGTAGTACAGATCAAAGCGGCGTCAAACCCAACTCAGTCGAAGTGAGGTAGGTATTAAACGTAAACCAGTTTAGTAAGTACGGGTATGAACACCTCTGTCTGTGGGGGCGGTCGCATAGCCTAGTGGTTAAAGCGTTCGCTCGTCACGCCGAAGACCCGGGTTCGATTCCCGACATGGGTACAATGTGTGAAGCCCATTTCTGGTGTCCTCCGCCGTGATATTGCTGGAATATTGCTAAAAGCGGCGTAAATCCATACTCACTGAGATGTCTGTGACACACGTGTGCCACTCGTTATGAAGATCAAACTATCACATTTTCATACATTTAACTAACGCTAAGGCATGATCTGCCTTTCAGTACTATATATCTTACCAAATATTTTGATCGGTATATCGCTATCTTATAAAAAAACACAGCTACATTGATTCATTTCATGAAATAGAGCTCTTTTATATATAAGATCTCCTTTGTACCATGTGTCACTATATCAACGCACTAAATATTACCCAGCGAGTTTACGTTCTTTTCGCCCCCATACCTAACAACGCCGGTCATACATGGATATTGAAATCAACACGATTTGTTACTCGAGGAAGTTATGTTACGGAAACCAACAGAACAAATATACCGGATCTAGTTTCTACTCCATGTAATAGCCTCATGGGAAATTCTCGAATGAGTAATTATTAGTAAATAGTAAATATTTATAAATGACAGGATATTTTGATCATGAAAATGTAATTTTAGAAGAGTGAGTAAGTAGGAGGACTGTGCGACCTTTAGCAATATTTGAGCAATATTATGTATGACCTGGGCAGACAAGATTTTGTCTGTGAAAGAATTAAACTTTAAGTTACAATTAAAGTTCGATTTTTTCACAACACCTTTTTCACGACACCCAGTGTGTCCATCGAGCAATATATTTATTTTATTTTTTTGGGGGGGGGGGAGGGGGGGAGGGGGGGGGGGGGGGGGGGGGGTCAACCTGAGCACACAACTTTTTTCTGGTCCAATTTGTTGTAATATTCTTTTAAGAATAATCGCAGAAAACAGAAATTGTTTTTATAATAATAATAATAATAATAGTAATGATGATGATGATGATGATGATGATATCTGCTAGCAGCAAGTCCCGGCTGGATACATTTGACATGGGTACATTGTACACCGTGTATGGCGAAGGCCTTGTTTGCCCCATGTGATATGGCTGGAATATTGCTGAAAGTTGCGTAAAACACAACTCGGTTGAGACAGCGACAGATCGGAGAAATAATAATAATAATAATAATAATAATAATAATAATAATAATAATAATCAAATGCCATATCAAATCGGACCAGACTCAGGGAGAAAAACAAACAAAACTAAATTAAAAGAAATCTCAATGAGTTTCAACTTACAGTTAGCTGTGACAATCAGGTTGAAATGTTTAGCAAAATCACTTCTTGTGAATATTTTCGAAGTTTGATACATAATGTTGACAGTAGATGACTTATATACTGTTATAGATGAGTGGGGATGAGCTATTTTTAGTCAGGGGAAGTTTACGAACTGCCTTTCCCGAAAACGGGTCAGAAGCAAATTCGAGCACAAAATCCAGGAATAGGGTTGGGTGAACAATTATATAAACTAGCATATATTTTATTTTATTTTTTTATACAGATGCGATGATATTGGCGAGTATTTGACAAACCCACGCTCTCGACAGTGACAATTGATTTTCGAGTTACGGTTAGATAGGACTTGATAAGATTAAACCCAAATGTGTGTTTTCCGTGTATCCTGTTACGTCCTCATCTTGAACATGTGTCTGTCACGGAGGAGGGGGCGGCATCGGGCGAAATAGATCTACAGTGACATCCTAATTTATCAGTCCCGTGTTCCTGCTTTTATTGGCGAGGGGTACCGTACCGAGTACCGTAGTCCACCCATACAAGTAGACAGCAGCGATACAGCACAGTTTCATATATCACGGAAGTACCTGTCATACAATGCATATATATTTACCTGTATGCAATTATGTCCACGTTCATGCGGTTTTCTAAACCAAGTTATGATCGAGAAAGTGATGTGAATTCTGATTTTCATCTGGAGATTCTGTCCGTCACGGCCTCATCTATTTGTTTAGTTCTTTTCATTCTTCAATTAGGGCGGTGAGGTAGCCTTGTTGTTAAAGCGTTCGCTCGTCACTCAGAACATCAGGGCCCGATTCCCACATGGGTACAATGTGTGAAGCCCATTTATTTATTATATTCCGCCGTGATATTGCTGGAATATTGCGAAATGCGGCATAAAACAATGCTCACTCATTCATTCTTCTATTCATCTTGAGGGTCTGTCAAAGTCTCATTTATGTACAGTTTATACATGTTGGTAAAATGTGACCTAAAACCTTACGCACAAATTCATTCAAGACTTACACACTCACTAACTCACTACGCTCCATGATGTAAGTAATCAATTTGTTACCTATTTTTAATATGTTAATTACTTTTAACAGCATTATTAAACACTGCTTATGATTTGTTACAGGTGTTCCTAATATCAAATTTAAAAATATCAATATCATCCTCATCTTTTGATATTGTTAGAAGCTGTATTGATTACATCAATTAATCAAACATGCACTCACTCACTCATTCACTCTGAGGGATCTTCCTAAGGCCCAGTCTGACAAAGACAGCTGTTACATACTTTATCACTGACTTACGGCAGTCTTAGCGCTAAGATCGCTTTGTGGAACGGGTCCCAGAGTCATTTATGAGTGAGGGAGTGAGGGAGTGAGGGAGTGAGTGAGATCGGTTTAACATGCTTTGAACAGAGTGATGCAGGTGTTAGATGTTATGCTTTGTCAGTCGCAAAGGTATGGGGCGGAACTCTACACAGTCGACCACCTGTAACCCTAATATAAGTAAGCAATTATTTATCACAACCAGTGATACCATGTACAAGTTTTATTTATTTGTAAGATAATCGCAGAAAACACGGCCTGTTTGATACACCAAGCTTGGGTATTTTCATTTGTGTCCGTGATAAGTGATTTTCTTTTTCCATTCAAACTCAACAATTACAATACTGAATAATAGTTCCTCTTGTCAAATCAAAACGGCCTCATCTATACCATCTTTAAGACGAACAATATTGTTGTTCATAGGAAGAAAATGAAAAAATTTCACTGTATTTTATAAAGTTTAATAAATACCCCCTTCTACACTCCAGTAAGGGGCGGTCGGGTAGCCTAGTGGTTAAAGCGTTCGCTCGTCACGCCGAAGACCGGGTTCGAATCCCGACATGGGCACAATGTGTGAAGCCCATTTGTGGTGTCCCCCGCCGTGATATTGCTGGAATATTGCTAAAAGCGGCGTAAATCCAAACTCACTCACTCACTTCACTCCAGTAACACAAGCAATTTTCAGTCAGCACAAACAACAGACGCATATTTTGGTTGCATTTTGTTTATTCAGTTAATAAACAGTATCCATGCACACACACACAGGCACAAAGACACACACACACAGACACAAAAGCGCGCGCACACACGCACAATATATTAATCGCACATTGCAGGAAAATAATGTTTGTGGCGACATAATTATTTATCGTGTGATAACATCTATATGTTGTGGGTAATATTTGTTGGGACCCAAATGAAATCGATCCAGGCAATTGGGATCGATGACATGCATCAACCCATCCCGTTAGTCGTCTCTTACGCCAAGCATGGTCGCCTTTTACGGCAAGCGTGGGTTGCTGAAGATCTATTCTATCCCGGATCTTCACGGGTCGCCTGTCAATGGCCGAGGCTAACCATGTTCCACTATAGGAATAACAGCTTCAACAGCTTCAAATGGGAAATTGTTACTTTATTTGAACTACACAAAATTCCCATGTCCAACTCTAAAACTGATCACGGTCACATACGCCTGGGGAGATATAAAAACAGGATCCGGTCAGATTAGATTAGGCGTTTACTCAACACTACGTCAGTGCGAGTATGCTTTATGAGGTGGCGATGAGCCAGCACAAATTATAACTGTCGTCATTCGCCAGACTCGGTGTTGAGCGGATGTAGCCTGTGTCCGCGTTATAGGGGGGACTTTCCACAGTGACGTAGGTCCTAGATGTTTAGCACTTGCAAGCTTGAGGTGATTTGAGGTGAAATTGGGTTTAACGTCGCGTCTAAGATTATTGCACTTCTATAGCGACGTGCATGTACGTGTGCGTCTGTGTGTCTGCTTGTCCGGACTGATGCCGATTTATTGACTTAACGTCTTTTGGTATGACGCGGCCGGGGATCGAACCCCGGACCTTCCGCTCTCCGGGTGGACGCTCTACCACTAGACCAATAAGTAAGGAATCATAAGTCTTGTAGAAATTTGCCATTTTTAAGGGTTTTGCTATATGTTATCATTCAAAGGACTAGTGGACTAAAAACGTTAGTTTCTTCCGCTGGACACGGGTCGTGACAAACCAAACATCACAAACACGTTGAAGCTGGGATTCGAACCAGCATCATCGAATATTGGGATTCTGTGCGGGAGAGGTGTGGTGGTGTTCTACTCCTGGAATAGAGAATAAAACTAATTCAATTATTGTCACATATTGTATGTAGGTGAGGTGAATTGCGTTTAACGTCGCGTCCAAGATTATTGCATTTATATAGCGACGTCCATGAACGTGTGTGTGTTTGTGTGGCTGCTTGTACTAGTCCGGACTGATGCCGATTTATAGTGCTGGCTCACTGAGATACCATGCCGCAGTTTAACATGAATACCCCACTCAGACACAGTATACTGACTCCGAGCCGACCAGTCCTTGTTTTAGCCCCTTAATGCCGAGCGCCAGACAGGGTAACAACAAGTACCATCTGTTAACGTCTTTTGGTATGACGCGGTCGGAGATCGAACCCAGGACCTTCCGCTCTCCACTAGACCACGGAGGCGGTCCCATATTGTATATAACACAGGTATGACATAAATTAATTCAAAAGCACTACTAATACCAAACACGTCATACAGATATTATGAAAGGGTCGAAAATGCATTTATTAATACCGGAATATATGTGGATATATTGTTGAAATGTTTAAAAGTGTTAAAGGAAGATGAAGAGAGAGATTGAGATGTCTGTGACTGATATTATCATTTTAAATGCATTATTATATTTTATGTTGCCTTTTGAAATTTGGTGCAACGGCAAATAGATCTTCCATCGGCACCGTCTTTGACTACGTTTGACATCTACTGCCCATGTTATACAAGTACGCAATGAACTTTGAACTGACACTCAACATGCATTCGTGACCGCTCGTGTTTTTCCGGGCAAGCCGGGTCGGGCGGGAACTAGTGCCCATTTTCTGATTGGTTTGTGGTGCGTTCGCACATGACAATACGTGCGTTCGATTATTTCCGTGACCTGAGTCAACAGAAGTTACCAGGATTCCGGAAACCGGGGTTGACTGGGTTCAACCCGAGTGAACCAGTGTTAATCATAAATGACTCCGGAGAGTAACCGAAGTATAACACATACACTGCAACCCTAAACAGTGTACAAAATTGTTGCTATAACACACAACTAGGAGAGTTAACAAGTTTTTATTGCTTGAGAAATCTGCCAATGTAGATTTTATATACAATGCATGTAAACGGACAAGAAAGTTACATTAAAAATGAAACAGATGTAAAGTCATCATACATGTTGCATTATTGAGTCTAAAGTATTTATTTCAAAAATCGATAGTCCCCCGTCGCATATCAGAATACACATATATATCTTACACCCAATCTGTGCAACTCCCCATTACGTGCAATGTGCAGGCCGTTTGCTCAGTGAACGCAATGTGCAAACAAATATCTACTCAGTGCACGCAATGTGCAAACAAATATCTACTCAGTGCACGCAATGTGCAAACAATTATCTGCTCAGTGCACGCAATGTGCAAACAATTATCTGCTCAGTGCACGCAAATGTGCAAACAATTATCTGCTCAGTGCACTCAATGTGCAAACAATTATCTGCCCATTGCATGCGATGGGCAAGAGTTGTGAATGAAAAATAAGTATTCAATAACTTTGTCCTTTTGGCTTCTGTAAATAAGATTTTAAAACTCATACACGTCACTGCCCATTGCACATATTATGTCATTCAGCTATAGAAAATGAAATTCATTTTACCTTTTTATGACCTTATAACTGTGATCTCAGTAACAAGTTTATATACCAGAACGTTATCTGTCAAATTGTCATGTGTCTGCGTAGACGCACTTTAATATGATGCTATATGAGGAGGGTACCAACCCCTTGTTACGACGGATGACAAGCCCTGTCAAGTGTCCAGTCTAGTATCTAAGACTCCGTCTTGGTTTTGCTGGAAATATGATGAGGGTACCAACCCCTTGTTACGACGGATTACCATTCCTGTCAAGTATCTAGTCTAGTATCTAAGACTCCGTCTTGGTTTTGCTGGAAATATGATGAGGGTACCAACCCCTTGGTACGACGGATGACAAGCCCTGTCAAGTGTCCAGTCTAGTATCTAAGACTCCGTCTTGGTTTTGCTTGAAATATGATGAGGGTACCAACCCCTTGTTACGACGGATGACAAGCCCTGTCAAGTATCTAGTCTAGAATCTAAGACTCCGTCTTGGTTTTGCTGGAAATGAATCCGAGACGCATTCTGATTCTTGTGTCAAGCTCTGAATTCTTACAAGATACAGTTTAATGGTTCCATCCGGAATTTCAGAATTTCGTCTTACACAATTGCCGTGTCCTAATACATCATAATAATTGATAATTAAAAACTAGGGGAACACAAGGGGAATTTTCAGGCGATAGGAGATGAGAAACGCACAATTAGATAGAGATTCCCTAATGGCCAATTCGTTGTCTCATTACGTCACAGTTGTACAAATACTAAAATGGGTTGTCGCCAAGGACTGCCTTACTATTCCAAATTTGCCAAAGCCCCACCCATAAATGCATTCCCCATGTTTTCTGGCGTCTACAGTACAATCCCTGAAGCTCATTTGGTTATTCAGGATAGAATGACCAAGATGATGTGTGTCGTGTACTGCTGACACTTACTTCCGTGTTTACAGGACCTCATGAAATGACTTAATGTCATATCACAGTGACGTTAAACGTTGACTCTCACAACAATGAACACAATATAAAGTCATTAGGAATTACTGTTATACTCGAGAAAAAGTTATCAAATGCAAAAGAAACATAACGTTTTAGAGAAAAATGATTGGAGTTCCCCTTAAATAATTTGTGATCAATTAAACTAAATATCATTCGATTCGTGTCAAATACTGCAAAGAAAAGATAGAAATGCTCTTCGTCTCTCGCGAAATGTATGATACAATAACAGAGATAGCTTAAGCAGGAGATTATCATCATGAATATGTATTGGAATCAGGGCCTATTTACTAAATACTTTATTCTATAATATCCGATAATTATACAGGTATACCTACAAGGTTAATAGCGTGGCACGCGCACTTGATACTCTCATACCCCACGTATGGCGTCACCAAGTTCGGGTCACTGAAGGTAGCACATGCGTTCCACTGACTCCAGTCAGACTGAGGCCGTGTCAGTTATCAGATTTCTCTTCCGTGTGTTTCAAGTAGCACTGCTGCGGGACAGTATCACCTTAAACAAAACATGTAGGATCGGTTTTGACAACCAGATTGTGATATTTCAATCAGATGCCAAATCATTTAGTGATTCTTCTATTGATGACCAATCGTTGTCATTTGGTCTTTTTTTATTCATTACATTTGTATATACATTTTTTATATTTGTGGAACTTGCCTAAACCGGCCCCCTCTGTGGATGTCATTTAAGTCCGGTTTAGACATAGACCCTGATTAGAGAGGTTTTAGCAGTCGAAAAAAGGATGGAATTGAAGGAAATATTATCTATAAAAGTATATTCGGGACCGTAAATGTTGACTGTATTAGTCCGGTTTGGACAGGTTGTCACTGTAACATTGTCTGTGTAAATACTTACAATACATAACATTGAGACCCGTGAAGATTCCGGGGTAGAATAGGTCTTCAGCAACCCATGCTTGCCGTGAAAGGTGACTATGCTTGTCGTAAAAGGCGACTAACGGGATCGGGTGGTCAGGCTCGCTGAAATGGTTGATATATGTCATCGATCCCAATTGCGTGGATCGATGCCCATGCTGTCAATCACTGGATTGTCTGGTCCAGACTCGATTATTTTACAGACCGCCGTCATATAGCAGGAATATTGCTGAGTGCGGCGTTAAACAACAAACAAACAAAAAAACAAAGCATAATAATGAACCTTGTCATTTCATTCACACTGATAATTGCGTAGTTTCTGAACGAACCTTATCGTCATATTAGTAACATAGATACGTGCTTATTTCAATGTTCAATTCAAGACAAGGTGAACTGGAAAAGCATTCTGGAATAACATTAAACATGTATCTGTTTATGTAAACATCTATTGACTGTGCATTACATTATGTTAAACCTGGTCAAATGACCTCAAATTGATAATTATATAAGTGGGTATCTTCAGAATGAACCTTATGGTAATACTAGTAGCATATTTAATAAAATAATAACTAGTATGTAATGCTGGTGATATAGGGCTAGGCCCATATCGACATTTATGTATATACACTTCTATACAGTGTGAATTGCAAACACTTTCTTCAATAATTTTGTCATTTTTTTGTCTCACTGTTTTATTAATCAAGGCAAGTACAATGCAACGAAAACGAAAATTCACTCGACAAACGCATGGTGTGAAAATGAGGAAGTGTCAAAAACTGGAAAATACCTAATCTATTAATAGAATTAAATCGTTGCTCGACAAAAAATGCTGCCTACAATGAATGTTCTACCTACGCTACGCTTATTTCCTGTTTTATTTGATACGATTGAAGGTTGATTGTTACAGTTCACTATATGCTAGTCGTGATTACGTTGAGGCTGTTCATGGTTACTAAGCGGATGTTGACAAATAGAAAACATTATGATGGCATTTGAATAAGTTGATATCAATACGTTGTTATAAACGTTCAATCTTTCGAAACTAACAATGGAACAATTTTTTTTAAAACTTCTGTCAGGAGAGGTAACTGTTTTCTGATTGGAACTACGCGTTAAAATGTCACCCACACAAAGTCACAAAGTTTATTCGTTTTTTCAAATGTTGTAAAACATCACGTCAGTAACGGCGTCCGTTACATTTGAAGAGGGTGTGGATACAATATAGGCAATGGCGGTTACGTTTAAATCACAAAATTTCTACACGTATAAGATGCATTAAAATAGTAACTTAAAACGTCTTCAATAAGAAATTCGTTATGAAGTTGTTTGACATTCTTATATGACATTCTAAACATGTTGAAGCTAAAAGATTTGGAATTTTCATATCATCATATCATAATTATTATAAAATAATAAATTATTTCCAAAATGAACATGGTCCGGACTTATCAAGTTTAAATGTGCAGGGTTTTCGAAAACCATCTTTTAAGGTGACAAACATTCTGTGAGGTCCCTACGCAGCTACGATAAGTTTTACAAATTTTACGCGGGTTTTCTGCGGAGGCTTCGTGGATATTTTAAGAATAAAGTTTGTTTGTTTGTTTGTTGTTTAACGCTGCATAACGCATATTCCACCTATATGACGACGGTCTGTAAATAATCGAGTCTGGACTAGACATTCCAGTGATTGGCATCACGGGCATCGATCCAAGCAATTGGGATACGATGACATGCATCAACCAAGTCAGCGAGCCTCACCACCCGATCCC
Source organism: Haliotis cracherodii (assembly GCF_022045235.1). NCBI lineage: Eukaryota > Metazoa > Mollusca > Gastropoda > Lepetellida > Haliotidae > Haliotis > Haliotis cracherodii. The sequence continues at coordinate 7,131,825 of NW_027266343.1, forward strand.
GTTAGTCGTCTCTTACAACAAGCATAGTCGCCTTTTACGGCAAGCACGGATTGCTGAAGGCCTATCCTAACCCGGATCTTCATGGGTCAAGAAATAAAGTAAAAGACTTTTGCGTTGTGGTGCATTAAGCGTTTAAATCTTATTTCACCTTATTTCTCGAATGACTAATTGCTTCACGTATTTAACATGTCGTAACACAGTTTCGTGTTTTAAGTTTCCCAAACTTTACACGCCTACCTGTCTTCACTGCTTATTTAAGTACTTCAACGCCACACTGGACGGGCTTGATTGCGTCACAGGTATTCGTGTACTACATGTCTCAGGACCGACTTCGTCTATTGTAATGTGGAGCATGACACATATATTTCCCGGAGAATCTCTTTGAACTAAGCGTCTTGTTCAAACGGCATGTAAACACAGCTTGTGAGCATGAATGAAATTTCACAACCCCGTGATACACCCGCGTTGTACCAAGAGTAAGTGCGTAGTTGTGAATGAGAACGGAAACACACTACCCGTACAACTGATAAACCGTTGTGAGGTTTGAATGGACAAAGATTCATGCAATTCTATTTTGTACTAGATGTCTTGATGATAGAATATACATAAAGTCCGTGAACATTTTAGGGGATTTTAAGCAGTTAATGATATGTAAATAAAGTCGCGATATAACGAAAAGGTGGATATGACTGAACCGAAAATATATAACATTGGTTGACGCCAGGAGTGTTCTCGTAAAGCAATGCATGTCGCTTATCACGAATCATGAGATGGTATCGCATCGTCTGTGCTTAGTGTCGGGTACTAAGGTGTGATTCATTGACTATCTGGACTTTTCTTTGATAAAACATGCTATTATCAATTCCCGGAGAATTATTTCATACGTGATTCCATGCCATAATTTCTCGAGAATGAACGCTACAAGAACCCCAGTAATGGACATTTTCTATGAATCAAGCTCCTTCATCGTAAAATGCTCACAGCTTAGGAATGTCTAATTGGTGTTGTAACTTCTGGGTCCTTTTTTATCACTAAGCTCTTTACAGATTACTATGATTACTATGGCGTGGGTGTTTTCATGAAAACTGGAATTGTACAACACGTGGGAGATTTTGTGCACGGAAATTATTAGCAAGAACTGCAGGTATCTAAAACGAAGAAATGCCCCAGCTATATATACCATATTGTACTCTGTGCTTGTGTGATACGTCATCCATATTCAAGTTAATCGTGTCGTATTTAGTTAACCTGATACGATGTAAATAAGCGAAATCGAATGCAGGCTGTACATAATTAACTTTTCAGTACGAAAAGTTCAAAAACAGTTTCTAAAATAAAGTTATACATAAATTCATGAAAACATACATACTGTATATGATTATGTGACTACGTTTGCCCGCTTGTCTAGCATTAATATTAAGCTATGCAAAATTTATTTCAATGGGTTTTTTTTTTTATTAATTTGCATTTATGCTCCATGCATCCATATTCCAGTTAATCGTATCATATTTTACATATATAAACTTTTTTTTTTTCTACGTTACATCATTTCGATTATGTATACATTAACGCATTTATAAAGATAATCTTAGATTTATACAGCAGAATTTCTGTATTGATAAGTGTAGATATTCTACATCACGAGTACAAAGGCTGGTGTGTGTGTAACAATGTATCTATTATATATTTAGTTCACTATTTCTTTCAAAGAACTGCGAAAACACAAAGTTTACGTTCATGGGTGAGTGAGTGAGTGAGTTTGGTTTAACGCCGCTAACAGTATTCCAGTTATATCGCGGAGTGTCAGCTTAATGTGGGAGGAAAGCCCAAAGTGATGCAGGTCTCAGACGTTTACCACTTCGGTGAAACCCACGAGCACGGGTATGGTGCTGACAAACCTAGAAACATAATCGGGGCGAACCGGGATTCGAACCCACAATCATAGGTTTCTGGCGTTACCAAGGGACGCAACTCTGCACAGCGAATCGTGGCGTTACGTTCATGAACTGTAACAAGGTGAGGTGAGGTGAAATGGGGTTTAACGTCGCGTCCAAGATTATTGCACTTACATAGCGACGAATAGAATAGTACATAGTATTTGAACATAAGGAACTAAAGAGCAGCGGCACGTTGACAGAAAGGTAAACCGTCTAAGGCTGTGCAAGATGCGCTCCTTAGGCGTGCCAGAAACATATATGAGCGTGGGTTCAAATTCTAGTTCCCACTGATCATGGCTCTTTATTTGTCAACACGATACCCGTGCTCGTGGTAAACGTCTAAGACATGCATCACTTCGGGCTTTCCCCCCACATCAAGTTCACAGGCCGTGAAATAACTGAAGACCCTCCAAAGGGTTAAACCAAACTCACCCAATAACCATAACAGGATATGTGTTAAAACATGTCAGAATATATACATTGATGAACTGCAAAGTTTTATGTTGAAGATGTGTATATACTTTACAGAAACTGAGATATCGTACACAGTCTCAAGTTTTACTTTCTCCTTAAATGATTAGTACACATTTTGATATGATTTTTACTGTAAGTCAGATGTTTCCAACGATAGTAACGCTAAGTCAAATGTTTCCTTCAAAACAAAGCATTTGGTGTATAAATGTCCAATAAAATCGTGAAAGAAATGCTATTACTCTATTACAATCACAAAATGGTGAAACAACGCTGAAGCCTTTATGTACGATATTTATTGACCGTTATTATTAACATACTCAAGAACTTTCTTTGTGGAAATTACACATACATAAATATCAAGTTCTACTTCACACACGTGTTCTTGTTACTCAGTAGGTAAATACTCAGCAGACAATCCTGACACAGATGCATGTACATTTAAAACATGTAAGATGTAAACCAGGCCTCTGGACATAGGATTGATGCAAATACACAAAATAAATCACCATCATCCAGAGTGTTGTTCAACAATGTAATGTTATACCCGGACCTGAGAGAAGAAATACAGTATGTGATAAGGATTGGGTCCAGAAGCAGAATATTTAAGGAATGTACGGAATGTGATACTTTTGCTGATGGTTGTCATCACCCTATCATGTTAAACTAGGTACAGTAAACTTCGGTTATAACGAACTCAAAGGGACTACTAATTTTAGTTCGTTATAACCGTAGTTCGTTATAAACACATATACAGCATAACTACAGAAAAGTAGTCGGGACCAAAAAAGTGAGTTCGTTATATCCGTCAGTTCGTTATAAGCGTGTTCGTTATAACCGTAGTTTACTGTACATGTACTTTAAGGGAGAGATGTGTTCTTTTCCAAGTTAATAATAAATGTTGATGTTGAAACGTATGTTAAAATAGTGATGATGGACGACCATGAAATGTTAGCATTCTTTCTTGGTGCAGATAACGATGATATTGATGAAGTAACGTGGCATTTTACTATTATAGAATTCTCAAAGTATGTACATAACATAAAGAAAAGCTTGACCTTCTTGTGGCAATGATAATACCAATATTTCTCATTGTTTGCAGCTTGTAACACTGTTCCCACCTTTGTGGTATGTAAGTTTGAATAATTTGTATGTAAATAGTTACATAAAAGATGTTTTGAGAATCTTCCGATTTATCTGGAAGCAATAACGATATTCATTCATCCATCCATCCATCCATCCATTCATTCATTCATATAATCAAAGCTCCGGAGAAAAGTTAACATACGTTTGCGTATTTCCGCAAAATATCACCGGTTCCCAATCAGTAGTGAACTGCTTGCGTGCAAATGCACATACAAACATTAAAAAACACAACCCTGCGTAATAACCCAATCGTATTTACTGGTGGAATGCAGACATGTGTATCGCTATTGTGCGTTTATGAGACATGTTACACCCGTGGCGTAGTACACGACAAGACACAGAGTAGAAATCACCCAAATACCCAATAGCCTAAGGGAGTAGATTTTTTTGAATATTCAAAGCAAGCTATCTATAACCAGTGTAAATGATAACATGTGCGTAAATATTCAATGGCTAAAAGAAAATATCTGAAGCTTTTGTAATATTTTTAAAGTTTGAAAAACACAACGAAAAATAGATGAAGACAACTTAACTCAAGATTTAATAAATACTTCACAAAAATGCATATACTCTACAGCCATGGTGCAGGACTAAATCAATGGTTGAATATAGTATCTGTATCCCTGAATGATATTTCATACATCCTCAGGTATTAGCTCAGACATACTGACCATGACCGTGAGGTTAGGTCTTTGTCCCAGCATAAATACAACGTCAGTAGATTAACCGCGTCCACCTACAGGACATTTCAGGTTATAAATCCCCTAACAATACCAATGCCTTTATGCAACCGGATCTGTTCCTTGTTTTTAATTTAATATAAATCATTTAAATTGAAGAAATACCTTCCTATCATGTTCCTGAAGTTCGTAAATAAATATATCTCTATTGCTCAATAAAACCTTTACTTTGCGTAGGTTCATTTAACACGAGACATGATCTTCTTCCATTCACGCTCATGCGGAAATACAAACCAGCCGTGTTTAAAATTTGACCTAGATTTTGGACGCCTTCTTGTTCATGCCCTGATGACTCATCCTCACTGATAAGGCATTTTCATTCAGTTGAAGCTATTGCCCCCGATATTTGAGGGAATCACAAGCGTTTGCGTGACGAATAAAGGGAGACTACTCTTCTGTCTGCCGCTCATTTTCAGCCTCGCTCAACAGCCGCTGTCATAAATACTTTGTGTGAAACTGAGATACTGTCTATGGACATTTAATTTAATCATTGGCTGCTAGATTGATATATTATGATAGAGGTTTTCAGTCAAAGTGAAACAGTTTGTAAGACTTATATTACAATTGCTAGGATTGACTATGAAACGAACCTTGTCCCCTAAAATCTGAGTGATTGAATTGGGTTTAACTCAGCTCTTTCCTTTTAAGGCTATAGTTTCTCTGTGGAAAACTTTGCAAGGTGGAAACCATTCGCCGAAACATTGCAAACGTAATGTCCAAAACACAACTTTGATACCCATATCAATACATCTCCATCGAATACACATTTCTTGTTCGTTCATTTTTACCCATCATCAAACATGGTGTATACCTTCTTTTGTCCGGTAGTGTAGTTCAGCCATTGTACCTCTGATACTACAATACGTATCATTAAGTTTCTGTAACCAGTTTATACGATCAACGTGTACATGATTAATTATCGTATAGTTAATTTATATCATTAATTAGTAGATGATCAATGTATATTCAATTACAATCTAATAAATTTCCATATGATCCTTTTATATGTCGAATTATTTGTGCCCTTAAATATACAAACATGTCGGGACAGTGTGTGCATTGGCTTCCACATGGAATATCTCGAGATATTTTAATAGCATTTAACATTTTGGAGAAAAAATCATTTCGTTTTCGATGAAACTGAGGGAATATATTTAGAAGCTCGTCTAATCTAAAAACACTTGTCATCGTTATCACAAAATATTACCCCTTTTTCAAATAGTTTCTGTGTTTATCCCATTACAATCATGTGGAACTTTAGAGGTAAATGTTTTTACATTTCGCATCCTCTGGATGCTGATTGGTCTGCCTCTCCTGCACGTGATTAAGGATACATCAGAAACTCGCCTCGTGATCTGTTCATTTCACAGCAAGCGGCTATGACGAAAGAAGGTATGTCCTTGTAGACAACAGCTGGGTATATCAACGACGGGTCACGAGCGCAACTCTACGTACAAGCTGATGAAGCGTCATAAGTCTAAACAAAGCAAATTTGGTTGATTATTTTTTCTCATGATACATGGCCCCTCTTCGTGAAATTCCCAAGTTACAGATGATGATTTTTTTTCTCACTTTGTCGTTTATACAAAGGTTATACTCTTTTAATCCTGCAGTTTTGCTCGAACATGTTGTCACTAAACACAAATTTTTTATCCACTAAACACAAACGTTTTATTTACCAAACATGAACGTGTTATTCACTAAACCAGAAACTTTTATTTAGTAACGCGAACATTAAAATTACTAACACAGACTCTTTATTTATCAAACATAAACGTGTTATTCACAAAATATATATAAAATTTCTATTAAATACGAACATTTTATTTACCAACACAAACACTTTATTTATCAAAATAAACGCATAATTCACCAAACACGCACGTTCTTTTTCTCAAACCTCGTACATTTTACTACCCCAAAAGGACGCTTGTCGTTTGAAGTGAGATCCAGGAAGGATATTGGCGTTAGCTCTGCGTCGCTGGGAACAAAGATTTTTTTTTCGACTCAACAATATTTTCATGACGGATATTGTGAAAAATGTCAGTGCTGTGTGATTGGCCACGATATAGTGACCGCGGAAATCGCAGTGTGTCGAGGATGGGTGTTTACTCATGCCAAACCGACGCGTCACCGTGACATCCGGTCGTCACGCTCGTTATTGAGGTTCAACGTTTTCTGTTGTCATCACACTAAAAAGTCATCGTTATTGTCATTTCAAATACTGGAATTCCAGATGAAATTACCAATAGGTAATTCAATTTTAAGCCATGAATAATTGCTATGCGTTCTGATCTAAATTCAATTTACAGGTAACCTTTCAGGTAAGGCTTTTTTCATTCAGTTTATTCAGTATGCAAGACCATATGACAAGTTCAGTTTTAACAGATACATATAAATCAACGTGATCTTGAACATGGTATAATATATTCACCTAAGTCTAAATACATGTTTCAAATATATTGCTAGCGATTTGATAACTTCTTCATTGGTCGAATTCAACAAATTGAACATCAATTGATTGTCTTTGTGTGTAATATCTAAATTTGGTAGAAACTTTAATCTCAACGTTTGACATTTTTCACATATAAAAAGAACATGAAACTCGTCTTCAATCTCCTTGTCGGTACAGTTAGAACATATATAATTTTCAAAATCACTATCCTTGGTTCTTCGATATTTATTGACAAGTTAGTTATGGAGAGATATTCTAAATTTACAAAGAGCTCTCAATTGAGTTTTAACTTGTAATATGCTTAAATGTTTTTCTGGTTGTAACAATGATTTAATACCAGCATAATGCTTGAGAACGTGTGGAGAGGACATTTGTTGGTGCCAGTTTTGCTGAAACATATCTAATAATCTTTGTTTAAATTTAAGCAAAAATAGTTTTCCATTACCAGGGTCTTGTGAGATCCATACAAAGGAAAATCCAGTTTGTACTTCTTACTCCAGACACCCAATTCGTTTTCCCTTCACCATCTAATTGCTTTATAATTTTGTAACATAGAAATTGGGTACCTTTGAGCTTCCATCTTTAATAATTTTATACAATATTTAACAATACGCAGATGGCTATGTACATATAAACTACACCGACCAGTTTCAACAAGTATTGACTTATTTGAAGAATATTTACCAATGCATAAAAACTGCTTAAAATACAAAGTGTAAACTTTCTCAATGGATTCAAAATATTTAATGCCCCATATTTCCGTACAACAAAATGGGTAGAATTTTACCATCAAATATCGAATTTGCTGTTGAAAATGAGATACACATGTATTTGTTTTACTTGAATAATTTATGAACAGGAAACATTGCCTTAGATGCCTGTAGCGCTAAGTTCTTACAAGCCTTGGACCAATTTAATCTTGAGGACATTAATAGACCTAAATACTTATAATAAGTTGCAACTTTCAAATGTTTATCACCATATTTCCAATTTTCATGCTAAAAAAGATGAATAAGCCTGGGCTCAAGATGCAACCTTGACGAACACCACAGGAAGTAGTAAAACAAGGAGTTGTACCAGAGTCAGTTTTAATACATGCTTTGACTGAGGAATACATATTCTTAAGAACTATTGACAGTTTACCACGACATCATTGAGTGATAAATAGGTACAGCAGGTGTTTTTTCTATCAACGTAATAAAAAGCTTTGCGGAAATCAACAAAGGTCGCGCTCGCTGACTTGGTTGATGCATGTCATCGATCCGAGTTGCGTGGATCGATGCTCATTGTATTCTTCTTTACATAACATGTATATCGGTCACGATTAATTTCACGTTCGTTTATAGGCATATTATAGACATTAACTATATTGATAATACCTGTGACCTAGTTAATCCACGTCTCAACTTCTCCTTAAAAGCGAAGTAAGGATAATCAAGGTTCACCAATTTGGGTCCTATAGCAACTATTATGTAAGTACATCCAGTGAGGGGGGAGTGACTTTCGGACATACACTGTTTCACTGATTATGTGTAGGTTTATTTATTTTTTTATTCAGTATCAATTTGTTATTTTACTGATTTTCTTGTCCAAAATTCAAATGTCAAATACCAAAATTGACTGACTAGAGGATGGTCATTTTGATGAATAAACATGACGACAGATATGTACACTAAATACATGCTCGGTATTAGAAGGCTTCTTTCCTTTAATAGGCTTAAACAAAATCAATTACACTAGCAAACGCTTTAACCACTAGGCTACCCGACCGCCCCTGTATGTCTTATAAAGCGTAGGGCTCCTTTCGCTACAAGAATGGACGCGTGCTGTAAACATGCATACGAAACCGCAGTCATAAAACCGCTGGGAATTCGAAAAACGGTTGATTAAGGGGATTTCGACGATACAACGAAATATGGCTCTCGGCCCCAAAATATAATTCAACTAAAAAACAGACATGACATTTTTTCCAGGGCCATGTGTATATATATATATATATATATATATATATATATATATATATAGTGAGCCTGACCACCCGATCCCGATGACCTGATGATGTCTTGATGATATCATCGTTATGGTTGGTTGGTTGTTTAACGGCGCACTCAGCAATATTCCAGCTATATGACGGCGGTCTGTAAATAATCGAGTTTGGAACAGACAATCCAGTGATCGATATCATATGAGCATCAATCCACGCATTTGGGATTGATGACATGCATCAACCAAGTCAGCGAGCCTGACCACCCGATCCCGTTAGTCGCCTTTTACGACAAGCAAAGTCACCTTTTACGGCAAGCATGGGTTGCTGAAGACCGATTCTACCCCGGAATCTTCACGGGTCTCATCGTTATGGCAATTAATCTTCATGTCATATCCCATATCAACACGAGATTCTCATATCAGCCTGAAGGACGAAGGTCATGGGGTAATTAAGATTGGAAATCTGCAATGTGATAACCTCTTTCGCAAATACATAAGTTGATAACATCAAATTGTGAATAGTATCCATTCCAACACACATAAATGCATGCCGCTGTCTGTTTTACCCAGATATCTACCATGCTCTCGTTTTTCAATTTGTTCACAAAACCTTCGATCCTTGTCCGTTTCTTTTTAAATGTATATATGTGTCCTCAGTTTTGTCCAAGAGATTGTATTTGCAAGTGGATGTTATACATTTTCACCTTGTTTGGAAGACATTGTCACGGCAAAGCAAGCCGAGCAGACGACATTCCAAGGGACGTAACTCCACTTTCTTACCACCGAGGATGATATCGACCGCCTATGTAACACGAGCCTGTAATACGTACGTGCCATAATTGTTATTATACCCCCTGTGATATGCCCGTCTCTGTGCTGGCTCTGTCGCAAATGCAGAGTATATGATCCGTTCATGACAGTTGTTATTACCACACTTACAATGACTGATTATTTAAAGTTAAAAGTCTACAGTAACCTAAAATAAACAACATTCAACAGACGCCTTCTCTCTGTCACAATACTTATTTTACTATTCGTCCCCAAGTAGTATCTCCACGTCGAGCGTATCAAAGGTCGGTAGTCGCTGCAACTTGGAGACAGATATTTAGATCATCATGCCACTGAAGAAAATACCTAATATCATTTCACCGGATTTACTGCATGTGCTTGCTCTCATGGGTCATGGAGACGAGATAGGTAAATATTAAAAATGTAGATTTCCGCAACCGGCAGTGACTGCAGGTTGTCTGCACTGAGGTCCGTGAACAGGTGCATGTCGCGGTGTCGATAGGACACTGATTTTCTGCGAAAGCGAGACAGGCTCTCATTCAGAGCGCGATCATAGCGCTACGTCTGTCGTATTCTATGTTGAAATGTTGCACTAGGCTCACAATCTATCTGTGATATCAAAATGTTAAACACTTTCGGTATATTTTTGTTTGGTAAAGGAGCCCAGAAAATCTCTTCAGTTTAAGATTAATAAGAAGAAATCTAGACTTGCCAAACTGTTATAGACTTGCACGGGTGTTTCAGATATTTTTGTTTCAGGGTCTGTGTGCATGATCTTGCATAGTTTGAGAGACTAGAATAAGATTAGTGATCGAACATTGCTTTTTATTGAAAAAAATATATTGTTCCCAAAAATTCTTGTAAAAAATAATAATGCTTCAGACTGTGAAAAAAGAAATTGTCTGCCACAAAAATTACATTGATGCAAAAAGATTCAGGCTCGTAGTTTTAAATGAAAAAGTATCTGGTTTTGTCGCTGTAGCTGAAAAATATCTGATCTCCATACAAAATCCTAGGCTCCCCACAAGAATATCAAGGGGTCGGTCCCTTACCACAATCAGGGGGCACGGGGGGCCCAGTCGTCTAAGGCGCCGCGATTCGCTGTGCAGAGTTTCATTCACTTGGGCACGCCAGAAACCTATGCCCGTGTATGAATACTGTTACACCAAACTCACTCACTCACCTTACCACAATCAAAGGACTAATTATGAGATAGGTTTGTGGACCATGGTCATGATTGTTTTAATGGAGCTGGTGTTTTATCAATAAACCATTTCAAAGAGTCCTTCCATTGTTCATGCATCCCTATATATACTGGCTAAATGAAATGAATAGTATTACCGTATTGGACATAATAAGCACTCAGGGCACTCTCAAAATTAAAAATAGGGGTCTCTTATTAGAATATTATTTTGGTTGAAAGATTAATTTTGTGGTTTATGCTGACAGCCTGAAATGTTTAAATACACCAGATATATTCTTCCGGAATTTGATTGCCCATATTTAAGGGTGCATATAACGCACGAGTGCGTATTATACACAAATAAATAAGTCTTGTGTACATTGATCTATTGGAAGGGGTGCTAATTGGGATTGTTCATTAGCCAATATATTAACAAATATCGTCATGGGCACTTATTAGAGCGGGAGGCTTATTACATCAAATATGGTACAGCCAGGATATTTCTGACTATGATGTAGTAATCCCTCACTCACTCACTCACTCAGGGGGCACCGGTGGCCCAGTCGTCTAAGGTGCCGCGATTCGCTGTGCAGAGTTGCGTCCCTTGAACACGCCAGAAACCTATGATTGTGGGTTGGAATCCCGGTTCGCCCCGATTATGTTTCTAGGTTTGTCAGCACCATACCAGTGCTCGTGGGTTTCACCGAAGTGGTAAACGTCTGAGACCTGCATCTCTTCGGGTTTCCTCCCACATTAAGCTGACACGCCGTGATATAACTGGAATACTGTTAAAAGCCCAACTCACTCACTCACTCACTCTGCTTTGTTTCAGTATTTGCTGATGCCCACTTCCCCTCGTCCTCCATCTGCCGAAGCGGTCCAAGGGAGCTGCGCGCTGATGGTCAGACATATTTTAAGAAAATTATATTGCATGCATTTTTAGCTCACCTGACTGAAAGTGTTGTGCATCATAAACAACTTCTTACAAACTGCTGGACCAATGAAGCTGACATTTCGCATGCGAAAAAAATTGTGCGCTCCAGTGACGACACCTGAAAATATGGGTTGAATTTGTTCAAGGGGTTTGAATCAGATTTTCAATATTTCCTCCATGGCAGGCATAGTGATGAAGCTATTTATCGTCTTTCCTCAGCCATTTTTGACAAAAAGTATGAAATTTGGTACATGTGTAGTGGGTCTGAAAATATATGTTAAATTTTTGGTGATGTATTAAAGTTTGACCTTTGTGATTTGACCATTATCTTAAATTCTTTCAATTGGGTCTGTAAGCTTCTATGATATTGTCAGACTCATGAAGTGGAACTTTGGCATATATATGCCTTTTCTTATTATAGTACGTCGTATAAGCTCACCTGAAACAAAAACAAAATATGGCTTTTGTGAAGGTTTTGCATCCACACAAACAATTAATGTTTCACATTATCTGCGACTTTAATGGTGATAGCTTCTTATAGCTGCTTATATGTTGGTGTTTATGTTTCAGGTCTAGATATCCCGTCGCTGTTAGAGGGAGTCTTAGAGCTGTTTACCCTGGACCAATATGTAGACAAACCGGTAAGATGGAAGATGAAGAAATAAAGGACATTCATTGTCAGTCAAAACCTTTATGAGAATACAATTGAGACTTTCAAGTGTTAAGATATATTGCACTAGTCAAGCCTCTAGCAGCAGCCTATTATGAAAGTATGCCAGCAGGAAAATAGTATCTGAGCTTCCACGACTTTTGTTACAGCTGTCCTGATTGGATGATATGGCTCCATGAGGATCAGGGTTAGAACTGGTCCTGGGCACTCAATTCCTTGTCAGACAGTGACTAAATTGGACTAGTAAAGATTTGGTTTGGTTTGTTTTTTGTTTAACGCCGCACTCAGAAATATTCCAGCTGTATGACGGCGGTCTGTAAATAATCAAGTCTGGACCAGACAATCCAGTGATTGACATCATGAGCATCGATCCACGCAGTTGGGATCTATGACATGCATCAACCAAGTCAGCGAGCCTGACCACCCGATCCCGTTAGTCGCCTTTTACGACAAGCATAGTCGCCTTTATCGGCAAGCATGGGTTGCTGAAGACCTATTCTACCCCGGAATCTTCACGGGTCGACTAGTAAGGAAACTTGCATGGTGACTTGGTTGATTGTGTATGATCATACACTGAAGATGTTTGACATTGCTCATTATATCAACCACTGGTTTGTCTGGTTCTGACTGATTATTTACAGTCATTACTATGTATTGAATATTGCTGAGTGTGGCGTTAAACCTGACAGCGAAAAAGAAAGCCCTTTTTCCTCCCATTGGAATGTGAAGTTTTCACTAACAATTTAAGAGGCACTATGATAATGATATGGGTGCTGTTGTACGGAACAACCTTAGCGCTACGACTGTCATAAGTCTATGTTAAGGAATGGGAATTACGGTGACCTTAGCGCTACGACTGTCATAAGTCTATGTTAAGGTATGGGAATTACTATCGACCTTAGCGCAACGTTCACTTTGTACAACGGCACCACTGACCATATGGCTTTAAAGAGAGGTCACATGAATTAGAACACAACAAACTGCTTGTCATATTCATGCACATCTTCCCGAGGCAAGCGAGTTAACTGACTATAAAAGTCCAGTTTCCATCCTTGCCGAACTAGGTGCAAGTGATGTAATCGGATTGGTCCATAGGAGAGGCTCAAAAGGGACATAACTCATAATAACCACTGGTCGGCAACGATCCAGCCCAGGAATTCCAGCCTAGTTCGGCAAGGATGGAAACTGGACTTTTAAAGTCAGTTAACTCTCTTGCCTTGGGAAGATGATTCATGCGGAGTATAGTTAGAGATCATAAATATTTTTTAAATATTTTTATGAAATTGTGTGCTCATTCTTCATTATGCAATAACTTTTTTCTTCAGTACATTTGGGTAACATAAAAAGTTATGTGTCATAATTTCTTAGTCCTCAAAACAGCTTATGTGAGTAAAAAAACATGAAACTTTTTTCCATGTGTACAGAATACAGATGTCTACGTTTGAAATTTACAAAATTATGGATAATAATGTGCAGTAGTATTTGAACTGGTTCAGAGTCGTGTGTCATAAGGGGTGGTAGGGTAGCTTGGTGGTTAAAGTGTCTTCTCGCCCAAGTTTGATTCCCGTCATGGACACAAGTCTATTTCTGGTGTTCCCTGCCCTGATATAGCTGGAGTATTGCTGACAGCATCTTCCCAAGGCAAGCAAGTCAACAAGCCTATATCAAAGTCTAGTTTCTACCATTGCCAAACTAAGGCCACTTGTCTTGGCTCGACCCTGGTGCCACCTCGTGTAGATCACGAGTTGTGCCTCTTGTAATGAAAACGTGATATCCAATCAGATCACTGTTCTTATTTCGTATAGCTTCAAAAGGTGGCAACTACCTAGTCGATCAGATAACTAAACCATTCGCGAATTCATCCCTGACACAAAAACATAGGCAATCGTTGGGGGGGTTTAAAAGATGAAAAAGACGTATTCGTGTCATCAAGAACAGGCAGCAGTAAATCACTTTCGTACGAAGGTGTACAAGTGGTAGATGTTGATTTTGTGAAACGTTCTGTGATTGGACTAGCGATATGTGCGACAGTCCAATCATATTTAGCACAGGAAAGTGGGCTTGATGTGGCAAGGGTGGAAACGAGACTTGATGAAAAGGATAGTGGACGCTCTTGCCTCGGGAAGATGTGCTAAGAGTGGCTCACTCACTGATGTGTGTTAACCTGAATGCGTGAGCTTGTTGTTTCAGGTGGGCAGAATGGATCTGGTTGATTCCGACAAGGCAAAGAAGCTCCCGACCCCAGTCTGGGACAAATACATGGCCATTATCAACAAGGCCGAGGGCAAAGAAGTAAGTCTCCCTCACATCAGGACTTGCGTTAGTTAGCGGGTTATGTGTAATGTAGTCACTTGTGAATAAGCTTCAGTTATGGTGGGCACTCTATGGCAGATTGTTGATTTTACGGCTTTCTGATTTTACGATTGTTGAGGTCTTGCTCCCTCATTTACTATTGTTTGTTTGTTTGTATGTTTTTTAACGCTTGGTTGGTCGGTTGGTTGTTTAACGTTGCACTCAGCAATATTCCACCTATATGACTGCGGTCTGAAAATAATCACGTCTGGACCAGACAATCCAGTGATTGACATGAGCATCAATCCACGCAATTGGATTTAATCACTGGATTGTCTGGTCCAGACTCGATGTTTACAGACCGCCGTCATATAGCTGGAATACAAAACGTTAACGTTAAACAACAAACCAACCAACCAACTGTGCTATTTTAGAACTTAAGCTCTTTTTACAAACTTAACCCACTCTCCACCCTCTTTTATCCTTAGCGTCAGTTTATTTGAGGAGGGAGGTGATAGCAACAGACATTTGGGAAGGGAGGTAGTGAAAATCTGGGATTCAAACTCCACATCAAATTGCGGTACCTTAAATGACAGGGCCACCCGTGCCCCCTATATACCACTGAAGTGATTGAATATGTTCCACACTTATTGAACATGTTTTATTTTATATTTCAGGTTCCCGTGGAACTCATTGAGAGATTTGAGTTTTATGAGCGAGCCAAGAAGGCTTTTGCCATTGTGCATACAGGGTATGTATAAACAAATAATATGTCCTGTCCTCTCACTATCAGTATAGTGATGTCAGCCTTATGAAAATCCTTATCCTCTGTCCAAGGCGGGGCGGTGGGGTAGCTTAGTGGTTAAAGTGTTGGCTCGTCACGCTGAAGACCCAGGTTCGTTTCCCAATATGGGTACAATGTGTGAAGCCTATTTCTGGTGTCCCCAGCAGTGATATTACTGGAAAATTGCTAAAAGTGGCGTAAAACCATACTCACACACCATCCACAGATGAGGCAAATTCATGGCTAAGGGGAGATAATTAGTCAACCATCCACGCCTCAGGTAGCTTTGCACAGACTATCCTATCTGATTAAAAAAATATTAAACTACTTTTAATAGTCTTGTTTTACAGTCTTGCATTTAGTGAGTGAGTATGGTTCCACGCCACTTTTAGTCTTGTTATCGACTGCCTCTGTGGTCTAGTGGTAGAGTGTCCGCCCAGAGAGCAGAAGGTTTGGGGTTCGCTTCCTTGCCGCGTCATACCAAAAGACGTTAAAAGATGGTACTTGTTGTTACCCTGGCCAGCGCTCGGCATTAAGGGGCTAAAACAAGGACTGGTCAGCTCTGTATGCTGTGTCTGAGTGGGGTATTCAAGTTAAACTGCCGCATGGTATTTCAGTGGGCTAGCACTATAAATCGGCATCAGTCCGGACTAGTACAAGCAGCACCACACACACACACACACACACACACACGCATGTCACTCTATAAGTGCTGCAATCTTGGATGAGATGTTAAACCCTGTTTCACTTCACTTAACACTTATAGGTTTGTATTCTGTTTAAGAAATAAACAACGACTGGGAGTTGTTTATCATACAATAAAACACTGCAGGGAGAATAAACCATGAGGGGCGCAGCATTTTATTTACAATTAACGACTACGATTCATTTATTTCTTTTATGAGAGATCAACATTATGTAAGTCCCTTTTAGAATAATGATCAAATGTACAAGCTGTAAAAATATTTACCCGTATTTGAATAATTACAAATCCCTCAATTAAATCCGACCTCAGCAATATTGGACAAGTCTGATATATGTGCACGTCAATTACCTGTACCTTTTCCATCCCTTCTCACAAATAATGTTGTCAAAAATATGACATCAGCAAGTTGCAAGCACATGTTCGAAACTCCAGAAATGATAGATCAATATTTTATCATGAAATAAACCATGCTTTGTTTTTTTTTGTTCTTTGCGATTTATCTAGCTAGCTATAAGTCTGGAAGGTAATTTAAGGTACTGACGTTTACTACAATATCTGGAAAACTATTAGACCTACTCCGGTCAAAGTTGGTATGAGATTATTAAACAGTCATACATTACTAGATATTACATTTAAAGACAATCGGTGCATGAATACAAAATCCGTCTATTTAGCTATCACTATATTTCAACACAGTTGAACTAATCAACTCAACTCGGAAGGGTGCACGGGAATCACGCATGCATGAATATGGTGTAAGCGTTGGGCGTCTCAACGTGCGTGATTCCTGTGCACCCTTTCGAGTTGAGTTGATTGGTTCATCTGTGTCATATGGCCCTGTGACGCAGGGGTAGCATTATGCAGATGGCTGTTACAATGAATGCTCCTTCCACCCGTGACGAACAGGTCTGGTTGTTGATGAAATATAGTGATAGCTAAATAGACAGATTTTATATTCATGCACCGATTGTCTTTAAATGTAATATCTAGTTATGTATGACTGTTTAATAATCTCATACCAACTTTGACTGGAGTAGGTCCGATAGTTTTTTAGATATTGTAGTAAACGTCGGTACCTTAAATTAACTTCCAGACTATATCTTAAATGTGCCAATAATGATGTTTTTGCCTTTACTTTTTCAGGGAAACTGCCCAGTACGGCAACATCATACTAAAGAAAGGCGTCTGCTTGTAGGCTAACAACTTACAAGTATCCAACATACATGTGCAATGAAAGAATAATTCCAAATGAGATATATAATATCAAATTTTAAGAATTATTTCATTATTTAAAAAATGATTGATGCTCAATCAAATGTGGGTTTGAAACTATTAATTTCATCAAAATGATTGGCCTGTGTTCAGACATCTCTCAGTAAAGTAGCATGAAGCTATTGGGGGTAGATCTTTCTGAGCAGGCAGTGGGTGCAACATTTTACTCGAGGCCAAACTCAATTATTTGTTTTACAGACATGCATGTCATTTTTTAGCCATTTGTCAAACTAAAAATGGGAATCTTTGGTACGCCATGCCTTTCAGTTGGGTAGCAAGCCGTTATCAAATTTGACATGTTTGTTTGTTGTTTAATGGCACAATTTTCAAGCAGAATGATAGAGGTTTGAAAATAATCCAGTCTGGACTAGACAGTCCAGTCAATGACATCTTGAACAACGATTCACAGAAAGAGGGAAATGATGACAAGCAACTCTAGATAGCCGAGGACCTATGGTCTTAACCCGAATTCTTGCTGGTTTTGACATGAAATGATCTCACAGTGAATTACATTACCTTTGAAACTGGAATACAAGACTGTAGAGCTCACATGGTTGCAAGGGATATTTGTTTGTAAATGGGCATTTAGTTTTGTGCCACACTGGAGTAGTTTTGTTATGTTTTCTCACTTGCTACGAGCACTGCTGGGCTGGTAGTGTTTCATGTGGACTGTATTATGTGTGGGTGTTTGTTTGAGGATTGTATGTCTGAGTGATTATATTTTGGAATAAAGATATTTTATTAAATCAGTTGTGTTTAGGTGAATTACAATGCCACATTTCCGCTCTGTTGAATGCTGATGCTATGACCTACATCTATACTATACATGAAACAGGCAAACAAGTGGTTGATAGTGTCAGCATTGGTGCACACCACGATACTTGTGTGTGGGAAAGTAGTTTTTTTTGTTAAGTCAGCAATATTCAATCTGTTGTTTAATACTGCAATCAGCTGTTTTCCAACTACAAAAGGGCACCTTATTAAAAATCAAATCTGATTCGTTTATTCTTTAACACAACAGTCAGTAGTATTCCAGCTGTATAATGATAAACAGTAAATAACCAAATCTGTACTTTCAGTTTACGCTGCAGTCAGCAATATTCCAGCAACGTGCCAGCTTGACAA
The DNA here is from genome assembly GCF_022045235.1 of Haliotis cracherodii. Taxonomy (NCBI): domain Eukaryota; kingdom Metazoa; phylum Mollusca; class Gastropoda; order Lepetellida; family Haliotidae; genus Haliotis; species Haliotis cracherodii. Next base: position 7,150,315 of record NW_027266343.1, read on the forward strand.
CGTTACAAGGATCTAAACGTCTCATACTAATAGAATAAAGAAGTAAACATCCATAAAATATCTTATCTTTAGTGATATGACTGATCATATTAGTAAAGATCCGGGTTAGAATAGGTCTTCAGCAACCCATACTTGCCGTAAAAGGTGACTATGCTTGTCGTAAGAGGCGACTAACGGGATCAGGTGGTCAGGCTTGCTGACTTGGTTGATGCATGTCATCGATCCAAATTGCGTGGATCGATGTTCATGATGTCAATCACTGGATTATCTTGTCCAGACTCGTTTATTTACAGACCGCCAACATATAGCTGCAATATTGCTGATTGAGGCGTTAAACTACAAACAAACAAACAAATACTATGACAGCAGCCTGTCAATAATCAAGTAACAGGACAGATATTATTTACAGTCTACTGTGATACAGTTGGAATGTTGTTGACATTGACATAAAACAACATTCACTCATTTCCAATTGCCGCATCTACCCACCATGATTACCTATTTCAAAAACCACCTCCGTCATGTGGATAGAGCGTCTGCCCGTGGAACGGAGGTTGGGGGCTCGATCTCCATCTGCGTCATACCATTAGACGTTAAACGATAGTACTTGTTGTTACCCTGCCTGGCAGTCAGCATTAAGAGGATAAAACAAGGACTGGCCGGCTCTGAGTGGGATTTCTATCTCAAAATGCGGCTTGTATCTCAGTGGGCTAGCACTATGAGAAAGGCTTAAGTCCGGACTAGTACAAGCAGCTACACACACACACACACACATGCATGTGGCTATTTTATATATTTGTATTTATTCATAATAAGGCCATGACTTGAAGACATTTAACAATACACAGTAGGCCAGTGACAACACTGTGATAGAGCTCCACTCACTTGACAGGTCCTCAACAAACACACACCAGTGCCAGGTTATACAGGGCCTAGATTTTCGAAACAATATTTCAGTATAACAAGATATCGTAAGAATGTCGTAAATCTAACTTCTCTGTCAGAGTTAGGATAGTACTTAGTACAATACGCGACATATTTAAGATATGTCGAAAATGTATCTTATCTTAAATTTAAGATACATTATCTTTGAACGTAAGTTAAGATTAATCTTAGCTAAGATTGTTTCGAAAATGTAGACCCAGAATTCAAAGAGTTGAAAAAGACTTAATCTTCTTCCCAGTGTGTCCAAGACTAGTGTTTTACTGTTGATATATCGCTTAAAAAAGAACTGTGTTTCATGTAACTCACTGAAATCATCCTTTCACTTGCGACCTAAAATGATCTATAATATCTGTAAATTAAAATATATCTTTTCTGAAAAAATTGTAATTTCAATATTTATCAGCTTATATATTCTGAAATGTTAAAGAAACAAGCTATTCATCTTTGACAAGTGTATGTTATCAGAAAACACAGTTAATTCTTTTACAAACATCAAACATTTTCAGATTTACAATCATATATAGCACCTTGAAAGTGGCAATCATAAATTCAGACATGTTGGTTGGTTGGTTGTTTAATGCCGCACTCAGAAATATTCCAGCTGTATGACGGCGGTCTTAAAATAATCAAGTCTGGACCAGACAATCCAGTGATTGACATCATGAGCATCAATCCACGCAATTGGGACACGATGACATGCATCAAACCATGTCAGCGAGCCTGACCACCTGATCCCGTTAGTCATCACTTACGACAAGCATAGTCGCCTTTTTCGGCAAGCATGGGTTGCTGAAGACCCATTCTACCCCGGATCTTCAAGGTCACAATTCAGACATGTGATAGGCATGTACACACATACATCAACATATTGCAGCATCAACACGAGCATAATCCCGAGGCAAGCATGCGCACTAGCCTACATCCATTTCAAGCCTACCAGGATTTTTCTTATTTTCTTTGCTTGATAGGAGTGGACTATATCACATATCGATACTCTAAGCAGAGAACTTTTTATGAAATCAACATTTATGTTCCGCAGCTATTGCCACAGACATATCCTGTTGAATTTGTGCTGAATTATTCCAAAAATATTTTCGAAATGGTTCTATGTCTTCTACCAATTCGCCCAAATACTTTTATATATTTTAGTGCAAATTGTTTTTTAAACTCAAAAAGACTGAATACCCATCACAGTGACTATTACAGTGAGATGCAGTGCTATTTTTAGACACACACCCCGCTGAGTGTTTCATGTTGCCACGATGTACAGTGTAACTGGTGTAGTTTCCGATGGTCTCTATGTTTCTGTTATTGTCAGAGTGAAAATCGGCAGTAATAAGTATCTTTACTGTGGTAATCTGTCATTTTGTGTCTGTCAGGGATGAGATCTAAAAATAATTCATAATCTGTACACCAAAACATATGGTATGGTAGTCATCTTTGTGAAGCCATTCAAAATAAGAACAACGATCTGATTGGATGTGGCAATTTCATGACAAGGGACACAACTCATGTCCTATACAGGGTGGAGCCAGAAAAGAAAAGTAGGCTTGAAATGTCAAGGGTAGAAGCTAGGCTTTGATATAGGCTAATGGACACGCTTGCCTGAGGAATATGTAACACAAGTTAACCAGTAACATTCCACAAGCATGCATGCACAGAAGTATTGATCAAGCAATATTTAAATAACTCAATTATATTAAGAAAGTCACGATCACCATGGTTACTACTATAGTAATGTTACTGTAGCAATGGAACGCAAGATGTATCCAACACATCATACCATATTTCCTCTATTATAAGCCTGGGTGTCTATTATTTTTCGCACAAGCCATTAAGACCTGGTATCTATTCTGTTTAATTCAGGCACAATGGCACTCAACATGCTCTCTACCTTAACGAATCCCAAATTCTTGTCAAACAAAGGGAGTAATCATTGCATGTCATTAGTTAATGTGATAGGGATCATTAATTTTATTAAAAGATGGGACCAGCTTCTATTTTTAGGACAGAGCATACAACTTGACGTTTTTTAATAGAGACGAGCATGTATTGATATCCTGGCGTCTAACAGAAGAAATACTGTAAATACCATCTGCTCAGTCTGTAACTATATAGACACTAACAAGCTTGAGAAACTTTCAGAATGGATGAAAGCTAAATGTACAATTCATTAATATTAACAAATTTTCAGTAAGGGACCGACTATTTGATAATTAGCACAGAGGGGCTGAGATTTTTGGAAAAAAAGCTGGAAAAACATAATTTTGCCTCAAGTAAATATACAAAAATAAATAGATCGGTAGACATGTTGGTGTCAAAACAATCTCATTAAAATCAGATCTTAGTTCTGGCTATCGCTAAACAAAGATCTGAAGACATCCCATTAGGGGTCACGTCAGAACGACCTTTCATCCAACCAATCAGAGCGTCGCTTAGCAGATCATGAAAGTGACAGTCGGAATGTGTTTCCTAATCATGCAACCACGAAATATTTAACACTGGGAATTCCGAACGACAGTTATGGGTTTTATGATTATATCCATACAATCTAGGTCATCTATTAGCAGTTCAAGAATGTTCTTCTTATCAGTCTTAAATTTTTTAATCGAGAATAGGTCAAAATATGTTTCGAAGCGTAGTTGCCAGTTTGATACAAGTGTCGTAAAGCTCGAGAAAGCTGCCTTCTGATTGGCTAATGTCGATTTCTTGTCAGTCATTTCATTGGTCGGTCAAAATTCGCGAGAGGTCGTTCTGACATGACCCGTAATGTGATGACCTCAGATCTTTGTTTTAGCAGTAGCGAAAACTAAGATCTGATTTTAATGAGATTGGTGATAAAAAAAATTACAATGACTAAATATGATTATTTAGATTCTCCTTCAGGAAAAACTCCCAGGCCCCCTGCCACAATATTAAATATTTGGTCACTAATAACAGTTAATATAACACCCCATCAACATTCCCGAATAATCCCAACCTGTATTTGGTTGGTGCATGGATCACAGATTGATTCTAGTGAGGTATTTATCTAAATCCTACTGTCAAATAAAGACATCTCTGAAAAATTAAATGTGAGAAATACTATTTACAAGTAAATGTGTAGGGTTTGTATTTTAGCTATACAGGAGACAAGGCGATCAGGTGGGATTCTATATATCCTGTACATAATCACATCAGAATCTACACACATTTGGTGTATATTTTCATGATTATCTATATCGTGTGATTATGATGATCGTGATTATCAGCTGCACTGCACCTAAAAAGTATCCATAACAACCTCAATATTACATTTCCTTCGTTCAACAGACTCAAACACGATCAAGAATCTGATCCTTTTATAGGAGACTTTACGGCATACAATTGCGTTCCTCATGTTCACAGCAGCCCTAGATAGTTTTCTTCTTGCATGGCAATGTACTTGTCTCCATGACAACAGCACCACTGCAGTACACATTCTTTTTTCATTGATAATTCAGCAGTTTCTCATTTCCATGGCAACAAAACTATTGGAACACATTCATGACGTCTTTTGCATCAGATGATTTATCTTTCATGATGTTACTTTACGGTGTATGTTTCAAATGTTATAAAGCTGCAAGCTTAGAGCTATATAAGTTAAGGTTCATCTTGACGTTGTGGTTGTGTTATCCATTGTACCAGTCGAGAAAGAGGAGAGAAAATGAACACACCACCAGGAAGAACAGAATCCAAACTCGAAACTCAGCCTTCTTCTTGATTGCCTTGGAAAAGAAAAAATCTTTGATCAAATAAATAAGCATAATGTTTTCAATAAACTGGAACAATTTACATAAAATGTGACATTAGAGGCAGCATTGATTCACATTTCATGACGTTAGACAGCAATGATTCCCATTTCATGACAGCGGCAGCAATGATTCACATTTCATGACAGACAGCAACAATTCCAATTCATGACATTAGCAGCAGCAATGATTCACATTTCATGCCATTAGGAGCAGCACTGATTCACATTTTATGACATTAGAGACAGCAATGACTCACATTTCATGACATTAGACAGAAATGAATCACATTTAATGCCATAAGAGACATCAATATTTCACATTTAACATGACACTAAAGACCATTTGAAAATGATCTAAAATTGATTTTGTTACTGAAATGTTCTCAATTGCTCTGGGTTTTTTCAATAGTAAACATGGTAAATGGACTTTGAACTACTTTTTATACATTTCTGTATTGTTTCTCGTTCCAAGTTTCCAGCAGTGCAGTTGATGCCAAATATGTTTCAGATTATTTCTATTTTCTTTTGTATTCAAATTTTCAATTTTAGATCATACCATTGTGATCACCAAATACATACTTTAAATCCCTCTTAAATTATTCATGGCGGTCTGGTAGCCCAGTGGTTAAAGCGTTCGCTCATCACGTCAAAGACCCCGGTTCGATTCCTGACATGGGTACAATGAGTGAAGCCCATTACTGGTGTCCCCTGTCGTAATATTGCTGGAATATTGCTAAAAGTGGCATAAAACCATACTCACTCACTCACTCTTAAATTATTAGAAAAATCATTCCAATGTGAGGAAGAAGGGATTTCTTTTTTGCTGTCAGGTTTAATGTCACACTCGGAAATATTCCAGCCATATGACCGCAGCCTGTAAATAATCAGGTCTGGCCCAGACAATTTAGTGTATGATATCACAAAAACAATCCACATCCGCAAGACACAATGACATACATTCAGCCAAGTCACCAGGCCCGACCATCCCATCCATTATATGTCGCCTCTTATGCCAACAGAAGATGCTGGTGAACAATTATGACCCACGATCCGAGTGGGACTCACCGACTTGATTATCATAATAAGCTGTAACCATGGTAACATACCTCTCTGATTTCCTCGTTGGCATCTTTAATATTCTCCGTTGATCCAACTGCTGTATTGGCTATCCGGTCTATATCTTTCTCCTGTAGCCAAAGTCATTAGAATTTTAACCATGGTAACAAAGCAAGCACAACATCAATGTCATTAAACATCAAAGTTTACACCGCCATCACACCTCTCTGTGTGAAAACCACACCTCCATAGGTCACATCAGCTGAACCCTAGGGGAGGATGTGTGGGTCCTTGAGCCAATCAGATGTTAGCTTTCTAAATGCGTCGCCTCCATATCTTTACCACAGAATCTCAGCACAAGAAAACCACAGCAGAACACAAACATACCTCCATTAGTACCCCTTACAGAAAATTTTTTGTGTTTTTTTTTTTTAATAACGCCGCACTCAGCAATATTCCAGCTATATGATGGCGGTCTGTAAATAATTAAATCTGGACCAGACAATCCAGTGATTGACGTCATGAGCATCGATCCACGCAATTTGGATACAATGACATGCATCAACCAAGACCACCTGATCCTGTTAGTCGCCTCTTACGCATGCATAGTCGCCTTTGATGGCAAGCATGGGTTGCTGAAGACCAATTCTACCCCGGATCTTCACGGGTCCCCTCAGAAACAAGATGATGTACAAACTATACACAAAAATATAACAGCATGGCTTTTATTTTTTGTATTCAGAACTCCCCAATCATATTTGTTTTCAGGTTACAGAAATCTGATATGATTGGCTGAATGCTTCGCTCACTTGCACCAAGAACTTTGCAGCCTCAGTGCTGATTAGCTAATTAGAATCTTTTCCTGATGTGGCCTCCTATAGAGGTGTGCACAGATCTTCCACAGAGAGGTAATGCATTGGAATAAAATATCTGATTTTAATGAGAATGACTTAACATACTCAAGTTTCAGGTGACATGCCCTTTATCATGTTAATACAACTTGTCAGCAGGAATTTCATTTTGTGTTTTAACTCTTTCAACACCGCAGGCTGGTACACCGGCCTTGACGACATGAGTGCCAAACAGACTTACAGGGAAGCCAACCATTAGGACTGACATGACTTTCAGAATGAACATGTCACAACAAAATGACAAAGTTTTGAGTAACTTCAAACAGACATTTGAAGCGTTCCAAGAAGGGCCTCTTTACATACAAGGTGAAGGTTGGGCTGTCAGGGTATGTTAACACATTAATACAAGTGTCACAGCCCCGTCCCTGTGCTTGTCATGACATGCAGATTTGGAAAATGATACAGTCAAAGGGAGATAATCTTACACTCATTTCTATAGTTCACTCAAATCAGATTTTTACTCTGATGGGTAACTGGGATGGGTAACTCTGGTCCTAGGTTGGTTGGTTGGTTGGTTGTTGTTTAACGCCGCATTAGCAATATTCCAGCTACATGACGGCGGTCTGTAAATAATCGAGTCTGTACCAGACATCACAAGCAATGATCCACACAATTGGGACACAATGACATGCATCAAACAAGTCAGCGAGCCTGACCACCCGATCCCGTTTGTGGCCTCTTACGACAAGCATAGTCGCTTTTTATGGAAAGCATGGGTTGCTGAAGACTTATTCTACCCTGGATCTTCACGGGTCTCGGGTCCTAGGGATGGTGGGTACTGAGTAGGACCTTCAGGACTACCCAGACCAGTGGGTAGTCACGTGATATATTGATGAATGACAAAAATTACCTGGGCCTTCCTAGTCACTAATGTTCGTATTTGTTTCTGACTATGCATCCATTCCTTCTGACCTTATATGTTGGAAGATAGATAAAACTTCAGTCGACTTCAGTGAATGCATGACCAGATCGTCTTACATGTGTATCTGTATATATTTTCACAGGGCTACAGTCAAACTATTCCCAATCTGACATTTTTCACCTATCTCTAGAGACCTACAGCGGCTACCTTGGTGGGGTTGGGCAATAGGGGATTGGAGGTGTCTAACTTCTCAGTACAGTTGAGAAAGCATTTGAACCAGCATATCCGAACTCTGATTTCGAAAATAGACACAAATGGGCAGTCATGAATGAATAATAATAAAGGCAGTGCTTTATATTCTGTAGATTTTGTACACATTATTTTGTTCTTTAGTGACATGGCATCTACATTGATATGGTTTATTATCAAGGAAAAATAATTTGTGTTATGATGAAGCAGAATCATCTTAGAAAGCTGACATCTGATTGGCTGATCAACCCAAGTATCCTTTACTTTGATAGGACAGTCAAAATTTCTCAGAATTCACACAAACCATGTACACAATAGAGTGACTTCTATAAAGATGAAAGATTTTGTCATCTGTCCGAAGCAAGGGAGTTAACTGCCTGTAAAAGTCCAGTTTCCACCCTTGCCGAACAAGGCTGCAATTCAGGAGTCATATTTTGGCTAGCCTAACTGCAGAATTTGCAAAGATTGTGTACCGTAAACTGGGCATCAACAGACATTTTCCAAATATTTTCATGATGTTTCTTTTTCATCAGTGTGCTCAAGGGTTGTGCTACAATCTACATGCACGGGATGTCTCAGAGGCAGTCGCCAGGTTGTACACGAACAGGATGTTAATTTCATATGCAGTTTTGATTGGACCATGCATTAGTCCAGCCAAAATATAACTTGGAAATTCGGCAAGGATGGAAACTGGACTGGCAGAGCTCCAGATACGCTTTTGGTGTTGTGGGTATTTTACCCATCCATTTTAAAGTCATTGGGTATCAGTAATTCTATCTGGATATTCAAATTTCTGTTACCCACTAGTTTTTACACATGTGGGTGTTTAAGTTAAATATTCAAAAACACTATTCATTTAGTCCCTGCAAACTGGTGTCGTGTGGGTTCAAAAGCTTTATAGGACTCAAAAATACCGCGATACTTCCACAAGAAAGTGTGATGGCAAATGATCATGATGTAACTGTCATGTGGAGTTTGGCAAGGTTGACGGAATGTCCGTATATAATTTCAAAATAAGTTGCTGATTTGCTAATCAAATACAGAGGGTTACTTCACAATATTTTGATGATACGCACAAGTTTTATTTTTGTAGCATATCTGTCATGTTCGTTGCGTATTTGATACGCTTGAATTTTATTTCACTGCATATTTCTGCATTTCTGATGCGTATTTTACGCAGATACGCAGCTTATTTGAAGCTCTGACTGGTCATTTAACTCCCTTGCCTTGGGAAGATGGGTTCATGTATCATGACACTCTTAATCAATACAACATTAATGACACACCGTGACCTTGACCTGCTGCAAGATACACACAGGTATTTCACAATTTTCAACTAAGGATACAATAAGCAAGGGGAACATATACATTTCATCCACACTCCATTAGAAGTTCTAAAAGTGTTTTCTTGAAAGAAACTCTTACCTGTTCTAAAACTTTTTCTGAAAATATTTCCTGTAGTTTTGCTATTTCAACCACCTTCCCTTCTATTTGTCTGAAACATAAACAAGGAGCACCACCAACTTTACTCACCATTACTCACCATTACTCAATTTTATTCACCATTTCTCACCATTACTCCACTGTACTCACCATTACTCAACTTTACTCATCATTACTCAATTTTACTCACCATTACTCAACTTTACTCACCATTACTCAACTTAACTCACCATTACTCAACTTTACTCAACCCATGACATCACCCTCCTAATCTTTACTTACACCAAAGAATTTGCATTAAACATTATGGGTAGAATGGTCATAAACATATTGTTTTCAACATAGATCTATGATACCTGTACATCTAAAGGCACTAAATGTTTGTTATGCCTATTATTTTGACTTAAATATGCGAGGGCCGATTACCTACCTTACTTCATCTGACATGCTGTTCATTTCGTTGTAGATTGTCTGATTTTCCTGCTCAAACTGAAATATAAAAGCTATAAAATCATATCCTGCATATCAGATGATGAAATCTGTCAGGCAACGGTTAATGCATGGTTGGTTGGTTTGTTGTCGTACGCTGTACTCAACAATATTCCAGCTACATGACGGGGGTATGTAAATAATCGAATCTCGACCAGACAATCCAGTGACTGATATCATGAGCATCGATCCATGCAATAGGGATGCGATGACATGCTTCAATCAAGTCCTGACAACCCGATCCCGTTAGTCACCTCTTACGGCAAACATGGCTTGCAGAAGGACATCTTCCTAAGACAGGGGAGTTAACCATGTTAACTGACCATAAAAGTCCAATTTCCACCCATGCCGAACTTGGCTGGAATTATGGAGTTACATTTTGGCTGGACTAATGAGTCTATGCATAGTCCATTCAAAATCTTGCAACGAAATCAAAATCCTGTTCGTAAACTGTGATGCAGATTTTGGTCGATTGCAGGATTTGCAAAGCATGTGCTCCGCCAACCAGTTATCAACACATATTTTTCAAATGTTTTAAGCAATGTGCTCACATGATTTGATGCACTTCGCGATGTAAGACTCGTTTTATCACAATATGGACCTTGATTATCGATCAGATCGTGAGGGTGATGGAGGAACGTATAGTGTTATGAGGATCCTTTCACTACCGACCATTATGAGAAACAAATCTGGATTTCTGTTTTTCTAGCTTACCATTTGTGCTTCCTCTGGGGAAATTTCATCATCATCGTCAGCATGGCTGCTTTTCTCCAGGGCAACTCGAGACTTTTCAGACTTCTCTACAAACAAAATATGAGTGAAACCTAAATATTCTTTTCACATTTGTACACTTATCCTGCATTTCACCTCAATGCATTTACTGCTTTCTTTTAACAGCAAACGAAGCTGTATGAGGTCCAGTTGAAGAAGACGTTGTTACAACCAGTTGTGAGGCAGACCCCATCTCACAGCCCCCACGGAATGATGACGTCACATGTCTTCACATCACTGCTTGTCACCTGGCTGACAAGTTGTATCAAATAAATTTGTTCAGCAAGTCTATGTTACATTAGTAGTGCTCAACAAGTGATCACTGTAACATAAATACTTGTAATTATTGTGTCTCTCATACACCTAGAGTTAACCATGTGTTACTCTGTGATATGCCTTCCTAGAGCTAAGTATTGTGCTCAACAAATGAGTGAGTGTGGTTTTACGCCGCTTTTAGCAATATACCAGCAATATCACAGCGTAGGACACCAGAAATGGGCTTCGCACGTTGTACCCATGTCGGGAATCAAACCCGGGTCTTCGGCGTGACAAGCAAACGCTTTAACCACTAGGCTACCCGATCGCCCGGTCAACAAATGATCACTGTAACATAAATACTTGTAATTATTATGCCTCTCGTACTCCTAGAGAAGCAAAGGAATGTGTCACTCTGTTGTGTGGCTTTCCTAAAGCAAAGTACTGTTTCCAGGCTTTCAAAGATCACTGAAGTGTCACACTACCTGATTGTTTAACATCAGCTTGTGGCCTTGGGTCTGCGTTGTCCTCCAGATGTTTGGCGATGTGCATCCTCCTTTCAGGCTCCAGACGGGATCTACATAAGACAGTCAGTGAGTGAGTTGGGTTTAACACCGCTTTTAACAGTATTCCAGTTATATCACGGCGTGTCAGCTTAATGTGGGAGGAAAGCATGAATTGATGCAGGTCTCACAAGTTTACCACTTCGGTGAAACCCACGAGCACGGGTATGGTGCTGACAAACCGAGAAACATAATCAGGGCGAACCGGGATTCGAACCCACAATCATAGGTTTCTGGCGTGCCCAAGGGAGGCAACTCAGCACAGCGAATCGCGGCGCCTTAGGCGACTGGGCCACCCGTGCCCCCTACATAAGACAGAAAGACATGACAGTGAGTGAGTGAGTTGGTTTAACAGAGCTTTGAACAGTATTTCTGCAACCTTACAACGCGTCTACTTGATGTGTGGGGAAAGCCCAAAGTGATGCAAGTCTCAGATGTTTACCACTTCGGTGGCGCCTTAAACAGTAAAATTAAACTTAAATATTTTTTTCCATCAATATATATCCCAGTTGCCATGGTTACTTTTCCTCTGGGTTGTCAGCAGTAGACATGGTAGATGCAGTCATTTCTTTCTCACAGTTTGTGCAAAATCTGAGTACTGTTTGATTCCAATCTTAACAAGGAAACTCAAGTGAAGGATCTGTGCCAGAAGTTTTCTCCCATCTAACAAATATTGGCACCATCTGATTCTACTGATGGAGGAAGCAGCAGCTTGCTTGTTCCCTCATTTGGAGTGACAGCAGACTCAAAGTGGAACCCTCCGTCCAACTCTTAATGATCAGTAGAATCTCTGTCACCGTTCAAAACACAGTTAGACATCTCTTCCAGACTCTTCTATCCCAACCTATGGGCACAGTGAGCATGTGTCAAGTGGCTCCCACAGGAGATATCGCTTGGATTAGATCAAGCGATATCTACACTGTAGATATCGCTGATATAAAATTACATCACAATGCTTTGCAGACCATTGTGACGTCACTGGTTACCATGATGTCACAATCAAATGACATCACTAATGGTTCTGCTACTGAAGCTGTTAGCAGTACTTTTTACACCGAGGACACTGCTAATTACTGTCTACAAATTGAAAAAGTTGGAAGAATGATGTTGGATGATAAATAAAATCTCACCCTCGTGTCTTTTGTTATCAAATATATCAACACTCGCTGATAAAAGTGGAAAAAATCCTCGGCAAGCCTCGGAATTTTTCCACTTTTATCAACTTGTGTTGATATATTTGATATCAAAAGACACTTGGGTGAGATTCTCTATATTAATGGACTTATTGCTATTATTATCACAAGACCCTACGAATGCTACTTACATCCTCTTCCTGTCCACGACTCTCTTCACTCTCACAGCTCTCTGCTCACTGTAGATCTTACAGACAACTGCAAGGTAAGGCACATCATCAAAAATACTGTATTTGACATAAGCACCCAGGGCGCTCTCAAAATTAGAAATAGGCGGCTCTTATTATAATATTATTTTGGTGAAAAACAACAGAGTTGAAAAATCATATATTTCGTGGTTTATGCTGACAGCATGAAATGTTTATATGCGACAGATATATTTTTCCAGAATTTAAATTCCCATAATTAAGGATGCATATAACACACGTATCATACACAAATAAATAAGTCTTGTGTACATTGATTAATCGAAAGGGGTGCTAATTGGGATTGTTCACTAGCCAATATATTAGCAAATATTATTAGAGCAGGGTGCTTATTACTTTGAATACAGAACAACGTAACTTGGGAGATGAAAATCTGAAAGAAAGGAAACTGTGAAGGAAAGATAAGTGGCCCTTTGGCAGAAACTTTGGCAATCTTTGCGCTACAACTGCCATAAGTCTTTGTTCACATGGCTAAAGACTGATTTTGTGAACAGGTCACAGGTTGGTTGGTTGGTTTGTTGTTTAACGCTGCACTCAGCAATATTCCAGCTATATGACGCTGTAAATAATCAAGTCTGGACCAAACAATCCAGTGATTAATATCATGAGCATCGATCCACGAAATTGGGATCGATGACATGCATCAACCAAGTCTGCAAGCCTGACCACCCGATCCCGTTAGTCGCCTATTGCGACAAACATGGGTTGCTGAAGGCCTATTCTACCCTGGTTCTTCACGGGTCAGGTCACAGGCGGTATGTCTGATCTGACCTTATGCACATAAAATCTGATGGTTGATGTAACAATGCAAAAAGATTAAAAGGACAGAAAAAATAAAAACTGTCTTTTGATATTTCAAATATCTTTGTTAAATATAAAACTATTACCCTTTAAATAAGCTCCAATAAGAACCATGACAGACTGTCGGTGTTCCTTGACCTGAGGATGAACCCGCTGGCTGTTTGCCTCCTGTCGAAACATGGCAATCGTCTCCTGGCACTTTTTAATGATCTGTTGTGAATCTGTGTCAATCTGATCCCGATCTGAATCAGTCATCTTTGATGATTCTGTTGCCAGGTGACTAAAGACAATAAATAACATTAATGTGCAATTGACTAGACATGTATAATATAAAACTGCAATGATTACAGAAGTACAATACGTTCCACACAACATACTCTGTGGATGAGTTGGTAAATGATGTTTAAACACTTTATTCAGCAAATATTCAAGCCTGACATTTGTCCGCCTGATATAGGTAGCGTGTAAACAATCACATATGTTTGTTTGTTTGGTGTCGTTCAATACCACTCTCAGCAATATTGCAGCTAAGTCATATTGGAATGTAAATAATCTAGTCTTGGCCAGACAACCCAGTGATTGACATCATGAGCACCAACCAGGTCTCCGAATCTGACCACCCAATCCATTTCTTACAACCAGCACAGGTTGCTGGAGACCCATTCCAATCTGGAATCCCCATGGGTTCCAGATGTAGTAGCAATGGCAGGGCTCGAATTACCAACATAATTAAAAAAATAAAGATAGAAGGGGTGGGCCTTTATTTGGACCAATTCAGAGTCAAACTGGCGTAAATTCATCAGTAAGCCTTAAGTCACAAATATCTAAAATAAACAGAATACAGTCATGCCCCGTTTATGCAGACTTCAAATATCCGGAAACCTCAGTTCCCGGACGATTTACATTTAAAACGAAATAATTACTATATACATTTCCAGGGTGGGGTTGGGTGGTGGACGCTTATTGGGACATGGGCACTTATTGGGTCGAATACGGTATGTGCACATGTTCCTATTATGTTTTACAGCTTTATGACATGAAACAGGTCATCAGAGAACATACTTATTTAGACAAGTTTAAGCATCTATGTTTCAACTTGGATACATTTATGGGACCAGGGTGCAACCTGTTTTTTCCTTGTGCAACTAGGTTTTCATGTCAGCATGCAACTTAAATCAAGTTCCACAAAATCGAGTCATGAACAGGACACATTCTATCCTGGGTCCAAAAGGGTTAATCATTTAAGGACCAGACAAACCCGTGCCAAAATATGAAGAACAATACCAACTACGACTCCAAGTCTGATTCTATCTAGTTGGCTCTTAAGACAAGAATTATCACATGACACTGGGAACTATTGTTCCTCTGAATCACACCGGGATCCTAGAATCCAGACAGGGTTCTTGCTTTGAAGGTTTGGTTTTGATCAAATGTTCATAGTAATTGCATTGGGGTGACTTTAAATAGTGCTTTACTTTCGCGGAGGGTGATAGCACAATCACGGTGATTGAATTAACTAGTATCAAGCGCTTCACTGAGGACTGTGGACTGCACCTGTCTTGCGTACAAGAGACGGCAGAGCTGTTTCGCGTACACATTACGTCTGCAACTGCTAATTAAGGCAGCTCCATAATCAGGACATCACACACACCTGCCAGCATTGACGTATTCCTTCCGATGCTGAAGCAGGAAATCCCGGAGCTTGGTTATGGTATTAACCTGCAAGGAAAGTTTTCAGCATTAACCATGAAAGCAGTAAAGTTTTTGTCCTGTTATCAGAATCAGCCTCCTTAATATTCTAATACCTATCAGTGTCCGAAATAACTGCCTGCCCGCCTGCCTGTGGCTGGTAACTTTCCTGCCGGGCTGCATGAAATTTTCCCCTATCTGCCAAACTGACTATTTACATATTCAGTTTTATTTATAACTCCTCGTTGATTCTCATGTAATTGTCAGCATTATTTCATCGGAATGAAGATGTGATTTGTCTCTATTTTTCATGATTTTTCAATACTTATAACGTCTAAATGCAGGCAGGCAAATTTGAAGATGGGCAGGCAACATTTATGGGTCACCTGACTGACTGTCTTGTTTAATTATTTCAAACACTGATACCTATGCCTATAGTCCCTCACTGTTTTTGATTACCAAAAACTTGGACAGCTTTAATGTTTAGTGTTCATGATCATGATGATAATGGGTACAAGTTCCTTATAATCATTTACCAAGTACCGTAATCGACGTAATAAGCGCCCAGGGCGCTCTCAAAATTAGAAATAGGGGGCCCTTATTAGAATACAATTTTCGTGAGAAAAATAACAGAGTTGAAAGTTCGTAAATGTCGTGGTTTATGCTAACAGCCTGAACTGATACAAAAGAAAAGTCTGTGCGTATTATACACGATAGATAATTTTTCCAGAAATTAATTGCCCATAATTAAGGGTGCATATAACACACGAGTGCGTATTATACACGAATAAATCAGTCTTGTGTAAATTGATCAATCGGAAGGGTGCTAATTGGAATTGTTCACTAGCTATTCAATATATTAGCAAATATGGGCACTTATTAAAGCGGGGCGCTTATTACGTTGAATACGGTATATGTGCCTTCATGGACATTATAGTTTCTGGAGTGGATTGTTCATTTATTGCATTTCAATTTCATTCATAAATGTATGTAACATGGTGAATGGACAATACACAGTGTAAAGGCAAACAAATCAGTGATCAGCTGGTGACTGTGACAATGGCAACTGCACGTTTTAACATGTAAAATATGGGTTTGTTTTGCACATTAATTTTTTTCCAATGAAGCTACACAAATTAACAGTGTTTAACAAGTTTAATGGTAACTATGTTTAACTAGTAGGCCTACGGTTATGACTGTTTTACTTAGAAGAAAATTGTGAGGAATACCACAAAGTCTTGACATTAATACTGTGTATTGTTTCGTAATATATGTATCAATCTAGTGAAATGCAACATGAAAACTGAGCCAAGGTTTATGTATACTCGGTTTTGTACTCTCTATAGGTAGTTACCTACTTCATCTGTACATGATACCACACTTGTGCATGATGCAAACGGTAATACGTAATCTACTTGCCACATCTTTGGCTTTCACTTCAAAATCTCCTTTCTTCCTCTTGGTACTGAGAATGGTGCTTTTGTCATTATCCGGTTCGCCGATGACCTTGTTGCGTGACTTGACAGCCTTCACTGTCGCTTTAAACAGATTTGTGATATCCATGTTGGCAGTGTTGACGAAAGTGCGTCACACGCGAGACACTCGTCGTAACTTCCGGTTAATTAAGTAAAAAGTAAGATTCATTGACGAAATATGCTTGACACAATTTTCTTCTGTGTATTTCTCAGATGCAAATACTTTACTTTGCTGACACCGGTTGCAGATGTATGTTCTTTAAATAGTATTACAAATATATTGATAATCAGAAAAACTATCATACAACCAGTAGAGATCGTAATGCTGCAGTATTCGGCTCCCAATATTCCATCTGGTAATTCAGGATTTATATTTGAAATAGCAAGTAGTATACATCCGTTTTCTTTCCTTGTTTGTTTGATGAACTTATATGAACTTAGGGTCTCTGTCAAAAGATGACATAAAATAATGTTGCATCGCCATACAAAAAGCTGTATTTTTACATTATTTGTTGTGGTTTTAATCTGCCCACCTTCGGTGATTGGGGGTAAAGATGGACCTGCTCTCGATGACAATTATTTGATGGACGAATCGACAGGGTACAGCTACGATCCCTATGGCCCACTGATAAACTGCTCCTATTTGTGAGTGCATTTTGTTTCATGTTAAATACGAAATAGGCCTAATACCCAAAAGTGTCATTCCCCGAACTAAAAGTGTGGGTGTTGTTCATTCATATTGAAATCAGAGTCTAATGCATTAAGCATAGAGTCAATGGAACATTGGTTATCTAACCCGTGAAGATCGGGGGTAGAATCGGTCTTCAGCATTCCATGCTTGCCATAAAAGACGAATATGCTTGTCGAAAGAAGTGACTAATGGGATCGGGTGTTAAGGCTCGCTGACTTGGTTGATGTATGTCATCGATACCAATTGCGTTGATCGATGCTCATGATATTACTCACTGGATTGTCTGGCCCAGACTCGATTATTTACAAACTGCCATCATATAGTGGGAGTATTGCTGAGTGCAGCGTTAAACAACAAACCAACCAACATTGGTTATTTTGTTAGGTTGGACCAGACAATGATAAAATGATACATACAACAGGCATTTCCAACTGGTCCACTGCATATTCTATGCCGCCAAAATCCATATGATATAATTCATTCACTTTTTATAGATGGAATGGTTACAAAAGCTTACCATCCTTAATTTGTGGGACCCCAATTAAATGTATGTAGTTTGTGGACAGTTTAGCATGTTTAGGTAAAATATCCATTGACCCTGTAGCCAACTGGTAGGTGTGTAAGTGGACAGTTTAGCATGTTTAAGTAAATGTCCATAGACCCTGTAGCCAACTGGTAGGTGAGTAAGTGGATGGTTTGGGTGTAATTCATGCAGAACTAACAGTCTTTGAATAACTGTAACCGATGAAAGGAAATACACAGATATAAAACAAGATCACAGAGTAAACATGGTGAAAGCAGAATAGGTGTAGGTCAAGTTACTGGGCACATGTTTTGTTTTCTAGTAGTGCAGTCAGTGCCAAAAGCTTTTGAACTCGAATTTTTGACATTTATTTCCGTAGCTATTAGTTTTAAGGTATGGCCAAGTCATGCTAGTATAAACTGATCATGTTTTACTTGGCATGTGACTAGTCACAAGTTGCTTGTGCCATATTCAAAGCAAAGCTGTCAATAAAGAATTATGTCACATTGAGATTTTGAGAAAGAAATGACATTACAATTCTTTTCTTGTAATCATTGGTAATTTGTGGTTCTCATACCTGCCTTGAAATGTGACTGACTTGTTCCAGACCACTACAGTTCCTAAACTGCTCCGAGCCACTAGATCTGAACGGAAATAACACGGAGAGGAAGCGTCTTGGATATGGATGCTCAGAAGTAATTTCTTGCCATGTTTTTTAAACCCTTTTTCGTTTCATTAGCTGTCTTCAACGTGCCGTTCAAGCTGAAACATTGCTTACGACAAGTTGCTGTATTTGTAACATCTTAAATATTTAAATTGATTCATGAAGTTGCCAAAGTCAGGTGTATCACTAGTGTATGGTAGCTTTGTTAATCATGGCAATCAAAGTGTTGTTATTATTTGATATGTACTCTGAACTTCTTTATCATGTTTCTCACTGTTTATTCTCATCAATGATCTAATCCCAATATCGGGGGTAAAACATACAACCGGTATGCAGGGTATAATCATTATCAGTATTTACAAACAATCTCATTAAAATCAGATCTTAGTTCTCGCTCCCGCTAAACAAAGATCTGAGGACATCTCATTACTCAGACAGAACTTGCGCAAACTTTGATCGACCAATGGAATGACTGACCAGAAGTCGACACTGGCCAATCAGAAGGCAGCTTACTTGTGCTTTACGGCACTAATTTCAAATTGACGACTACGCTTCGAAACATATTTTGACAAATTCTCGATTTAAAAATTGAAATCTGAACAAAAGAACATTCTTGAATGGCTAATAGGTCTAGAATGTATGGATTCAGTCGTTAACCCCGTAACTATCGTTCAGAATACCCCGTGTAAAAAGTTTTCGAGGTTGCATGATTAGAAATCACATTCCGACTGTCACTTTCATGATCTGGTAAGCGACGCTCTGATTGGACGGATTAAAGGTTGTTCTGACGTGACCCCTAATGGGTTGTCCTCAGATCTTTGGTTAGCGGTAGCGAGAACTAAGATCTGATTTTAATGAGATTGTATTTACAAACTGATGATATATGTGAAAATCGGCTTCCCATTGGCTTCCCATCAGCTTCCTATTGTTCTGTTATTATCTTTATACATTAATCCTATGTCATTGGCTTCGTCATTATGTTGTTATCTGTGTACATTAATCCTATGTCATTGGCTTCGTCATTATGTTGTTATCTGTGTACATTAATCCTATGTCAATGGCTTCGTCATTATGTTGTTATCTGTGTACATTAATCCTATGTCATTGGCTTCGTCATTATGTTGTTATCTGTGTACATTAATCCTATGTCATTGGCTTCGTCATTATGTTGTTATCTGTGTACATTAATCCTATGTCATTGGCTTCGTCATTATGTTGTTATCTGTGTACATTAATCCTATGTCATTGGCTTCGTCATTATGTTGTTATCTGTGTACATTAATCCTATGTCATTGGCTTCGTCATTATGTTGTTATCTGTGTACATTAATCCTATGTCATTGGCTTCGTCATTATGTTGTTATCTGTGTACATTAAAGGGGCACTGATCTAACGCCATTCCCCGGACTGGTTGTTGCCTTTGTTATTGTTTTTTCCCCCGTGAGTACCCGGATGATACGCAACGCAACTGAGCGTGACCAGAGACTGGGCTACCGTCTGCAAGGACAGCTAAATAAACTTGGAGGCTGGAGGCAATATTTGTTTTACGCATTTTTGAATAAACACTGATTGGTTAAATGTGATCTATAAAGATTCGACAAAGGGCGCATGTTAATTAATTTCTTCAGCCTAAACAAACAGACAAAAAGAACGGCGGAGCTCATCGGAAGTCGTCATTTGGAAATACCCCAGATGGTTATAGTTTAATTCTAATAAAAAGTATCCTTGCAGTGAAAGCATTTTCGGATTTCGGATTGCGTCGATAATACGATTACTACTCCCTTGTTGTCATCCACGTTTTCTCGTATAACCCTACACTTGTGTATTTGTCGTCATTCACTTGATGCTCAGTTAATGAATTTATTACAGGTACAATTAGTGGTAGCACCACTTAGATTACCTGACAAAGGTTCTCATTTGGCATTTATTGTGTCTGGGGTAATTATTCAATCTAAATCCAGGTTTGAAGTGAGGTGAAATGTGCGTTATGTAATATGCACGTGGCAGCCCAGCAAGAGATGAATAATCAGTTGATTTACTTTTTTAGGTAAATCAACGGATCGTTCCTAGTCATCAAAGGATTAACAGAAAATACGTTGATTGATTAATCACTGTTATCTTGCACAGAGGATATGTCAAAAGTGAGTGTTTACATGTCTAGGTTTACTAAAACAAAGGGAATACACTCATATCATGGCGTGAAGTGCCGATGTAAAAACAACATACTTTGGTCAAAGGGTTAACTGATAATACGTTGATTGGTTGCTCATTGTTATCAAACTCAGTGGATTTTTTAGGAACCGTGGACGTAATGAAAATAGTTGTCACGTGGCCTTTCTCAGCCAACCCTTGAGACTTGACACCTATGTGAAACACCTGAAACAATCCAAGTGATCAGTTGAGAAACGAACACTGGTTATAATATCCCGAAACGATATATATCTTTTAGAATATTTGATAGGTACAGAGGCACGTGACATCGAATAAGTTATTTTGTATAGCTGCAGATGAGTGGCACATTATTCCTTTGTGTGGATATTCACGGATACATTCCTCGAACAAGGAAGCAGCCTATTTATACACATAAATTTGGTAAGTTGTAATTATGGTATTTGCATTTTGTTTTCCTTCATTTGAACCGATTCGTTCTTGTTTCTCTACGTCTTGGTTGGGAAATTCTTCAATGCGCGATAGACGTTGTTTTCACAGGTCATTTCCTTTGTAAGCGTGTATAGATTACCGTCAATTTGTAAAATGTGATTCTCTCAGGCAATTTATAAAATGTGTAAATATTTCAGTCATTTTGACTAAAAAATCTGTCCAGATTGATTAAGACGATCAAAAGGGCCTACAAACATCACAACAGATTATTATGTAGGATTAGAAGCCAAACAACATAGAAATGTACTTTTCAACGTAACATTTTCAGTCTCTTGGTGATGACATTAAACATCAAAATGTTTGGAATTCGTTATCATAATAATACAGATGGAAATGTTTTTCAGTCACTTTGTAAAATAACTGAATATTTATACGTTTAATAAATGTGTTACACATTTTGACAGTAAAAAAATATACACACTATAAAAAAAGCAATGCTCAGGTGAAATATTTACTTTGTGTTGCAAGTCAAAATAGTGTAAACGAAAATCGCAAAATTACCAAGCAAGTGACTTATCAAAACTTCGTCACCATTACCGATGCTACCCACAAAGATACCTACATTTCCTTATTATCTCGAAAACTGTATTTCATTTTGTTGATCAATGTGACCATACGCTCTTATTACTACCGGTATCCATAAAAGTGACTGATGCGCTTACGAATGGCGCAACAGAGGTCGCGAGCTAGTCTAGATTTCTGCTCTACATCCGGGTACTCAATGGGAAAAAACAATAACAAAGGCAACAACCAGTCCCGGGGAATTGCGTTAGATCAGTGCCCCTTTAATCCTATGTCAATGGCTTCGTCATTATGTTGTTATCTGTGTACATTAATCCTATGTCATTGGCTTCGTCATTATGTTGTTATCTGTGTACATTAATCCTATGTCATTGGCTTCGTCATTATGTTGTTATCTGTGTACATTAATCCTATGTCATTGGCTTCGTCATTATGTTGTTATCTTTGTACATTAATCCTATGTCATTGGCTTCGTCATTATGTTGTTATCTGTGTACATTAATCCTATGTCATTGGCTTCGTCATTATGTTGTTATCTGTGTACATTAATCCTATGTCATTGGCTTCGTCATTATGTTGTTATCTGTGTACATTAATCCTATGTCATTGGCTTCGTCATTATGTTGTTATCTGTGTACATTAATCCCACTTTGTGTTGTGTAAACATCATGATTTATATTTATATTGTACTCTATGCCCTTACTAAGTCCATCCATCCAAAAAAATCGACAGAGTAATCACTAAACTCCAAACAGGACACACCAACCTAAATAACCACCTAAAAAAATTTAAAAAACACACTACAGGTAACTGCCCACACTGCAAACAACCAGAAACCCCAGAACACGCACTCATCCACTGCACACACTACCTAACACATCGAACCGCATTACAAACCACCCTCAATCTAAACAAGGCTCTCACTCTAGAAGCAATACTAAACCCACAAAATAAACTTGAAAACTTCAAGGCCTTAGGCGTATTCTTAATAAAAACGGAACTAATAAAACGCATCTAAAACCATAATAACCTATCAAAATCACAAAAACAAACAATCATCCACCATACCCAGCTCCCTTAGTTCTCCTCCCCAACCCCATCGGCATCTATTCCAAATCTCAAAATTCCCAAATTCTATATAAGCAACCCCTAAAGCCCCCTCTTGGGTTGCACAGACCACCCTCGCCCCTTTCGGAAACACATTAAATGGCCTGGCCGGGCCCGTGTGCGAAATACGCATCAGTCGGAAAGCGCACGTTAAATCTCCAAAGTAAGTAAGTAAGTAAGTACCTTACTAAGCATTTATTAATCAGATCTCAGTGCTCGCTACCACTACACAAAGCGTGTATGGCAAGCAGGAAGATCTGAAGTTGAATGAGACTGCATAACTCCCTCCTGTTGGTATTATGTTTCAGTGGGGCAATGAAAGATACGAGGAGGTGCAGCGGACCAGTGTAGTTTGTACGGCTCTTCCTGGCATCGAGTGCTTCGGGAACAGAACATTCCTCAAAGACGGTTTTCCATGTATCAGGTAACACCAGGGATGAAAGTCACCATTGTCTGCTGCCCGTGTACAGTAACATTTACAAGTCGGGCAAGTTTGTTTGTCGCTGCACTTGGCCCTGGTCCACTGATATACAGTACACTGTACATTCAGTAAAATCAAGAACATATAAACAATAATAATAATAATATTAATAAAGTAACATGGACCCAAAAGATCATCGTCATAGGGTGTTTTTTATATAGTTCTTTTTTTTTTTTTAAATAATCAGAGATTGTTGTTGAACAGATGTAACTTCCAGTGTTTCTTGAATTTTAGGTCCAAATAGGTCCTATCATGATTAGGCCCTGTTGTTGTCTACAATGGTGATGTGTTAATGATTGACATTAAGGTATTATTATTGACATATTTATTAAAAAGAATTTACTTCAATATGTTTTTGCGTTACGGAGTTATAAACTATACCGATTTGAACAGTTTGCTCACCTTTTTTTATATTTAAACATCATCGCAATTAGTATTGAAGTTAATTCTTCATTGATTAAGTAATATATATACACTTATGTCACTATATATTTGACCCCATCTGTTACCGTGGTAGCTGACAAAAATGAACTGTTTCAGGTACAATGGCCACTACTTTGTGACAACACTGTTATATTCTGTTCTCCTTGGGTTTCTGGGTATGGACAGATTCTGCCTCGGGCACACAGGTCAGTTTTAGGAACAGTTTTCTTTCATTTTGATTATTATTTTATTGGCTCAGATTTGACCTTCACCGTTTTGGACATACAAATTCATCAAAGCAGTTGTTGTTCCATTATCAGGACTTCACGGTATACACTATGTTCCTCTGTCCTGCGTGAAGACATATGGCTGCGACCCGTGAAGATCCGGGGTAGAATAGGGCTTCCGCAACCCATGCTAGCCGTAACAGGCGACAATGCTTGTCGTAACAGGCGACTAACAGGATCGGGTCAGGTTGCTGACTTGTTTGGTGCATGTCATCGATCCCAATTGCGTGGATCGATGCGCATGATATCAATCACTGGATTGTCTAGTCCAGATTTGATTATTTACAGACCATCGTCATATGGCTGGAATATTGCCGTGTTCGGCGTTAAACAACAAACAAACAAACATGAAGGATGTGTGTATCATCTGTCCTGGCTAGTGGGTTGTTTGCTGATGATATCCTGTCCTCTCCCCTCCAGGTACAGCTGTAGGGAAGCTGCTGACGGTGGGAGGCGTTGGGATATGGTGGATCATCGACATCATCCTGCTGGTCACTGGGATGCTGAAGCCAGCAGATGACAGCAACTGGGTTCCATACTTCTGATACAGGGTTCCGTTTGGGAGACAATTGTGGATGAACTTTACAGTGTACATACAGAAGTCAAGTTGTGCTTCTTGTCAGACGACTGCTCCATATTGTACATGGTTCACAACTGCTTGAAAAGTTGTTGAATTAAGTAAGGTCTTGAAAGGCGTGAAAATCGACAATATGCTGTGAGAAGACCTTGAATTTTCCTAACCAGTAACCATGTGAAACAAATCACCTAAACATTAATATATCTTATTTATATCATTATACATGTGTAGTTTGAAAAAAAGCCTGTTTAAATCTGTTAAAAACTGTTTTTTAGTCTGTCAGCATAGAGTTATCTCCCCTCAATGATTGGCTGCTTCCCTCAAAAGTCGAATACCCCCAAGTCTGTAAAAAATGGAACTGGCCAGGTTTTTAAGTTGAATTTTGAGGAGGGTGAATTAAAAAGGCCATAAGACTATAATTCTTAATGAACACTGTTGTTCATATTTCTAAATGTTAACGGAAATGAAATATTTGAAACTGATGAAATCATGCAGTATATTCCCTGCTCAAGTCAGTCTACAGGCGCAAACCAGCCCCCATTGTATTGTCGATATACGTTGCTCCATTTTAGGTTTAGTTCTAAGTGCCAGAACACAAGCAGCCGAGGTCAGGGTCATCTTGTTGGTGTTTTAGTACTTGAACATGTCAAGATAAGGGGTCCTTATCATCCCAAGTTGTAAGGAAAACATTATGGAGGTCCTCAGAAAGTATGAAAGTACATAGTGTCAGATCTTAATTCCCTGGCATGCCTGCACCCCCTTCCATTTCCAACATTGTAAACTCTCCCAATAGTCTAAGTACACCATGTGTATTTATCAGTCAATGGAAGTGCCCATCCTCGATTACCCAGGGTATATAGACTGCCTCTGTGTTCTAGTGGTAGAGCGTCAGCCCGGAGAGCAGGTCAGGGGTTTGATCCCTGATGCTAAAAGATGGTACTTGTTATCCTGTTTGGGGTTCAGCATTAAGGGGCTAAGGACTGGTCGGCTCAGAGTCAGTATACTGTGTCCAAGTGGGGTATTCATGTTAAACTCCGGCATGGTCTCAGTGGGCTAGCACTATAAAATTGGCATTAGTTTGAGGTAGTACAAGCAGCCACACAAACACACACACACATGCATGCACACACACACACGCGACGTTGAACCCCATTTCACCTCACCTCAGCACCTCCAAGATATAAACCAAAGCATCATGTCAGAAGTGATCTCATCCTCTCCATCTCTCATCACTCACTCACACCAGAAAGCCGTTTAATTGGACAGCTATCTTGAGCATTGCTCATTTTGAATCAAGACTAAAAATGAAGCAGTGTTACTCCATCTTCCTCTAATGGAAGCTGAGACTGTTGTTACTAGAATCTGTTCAAAGTCATCTTCGTGAGGCAAGCGAGTTAACCGACCATAAAGTCCAGTTTCCGCCTTTCCACCTAGGCTGGTACTATGGAGTTACATTTTGGCTGGACTAACAAGTCAATGCATAGTCCATTCAAATTCGCGCAATGAATCGAAATCCGGTTAATAAATAGTCGCGCAGATTTCGGTCAATTGCATGATTTGAAAAGCATTTGCACCATCAACTCGTTGTCAACAGATATTTTCCAAGTCTTTTCATGTTTTTGATCAAGGTGCTCTCGTGATGTGATGCACTTCGCGATGTAAGACTCGTTTTATCACAATATGGATCTTGATTATCGATCAGATCGTCTTAACTGGGCGCTGCCAATTTGGTCGAAGCAAATGCAAGTGATACGAGAGGTGGAATCTGATTGGTCCATTGGCAAGGCTTTTAAGGGACATAACTCGTAAGAACCTCTGGTGGCGCTATGATCGAGCCCAGGGATTCTAGCCTAGTTCGGCAAGGGTTGAAACTAGGCTTTTAAGGTCAGTTAACTCCTTTGCCTCGGGAAGATGGTTCAAAGTTGCACACAACTCATTGTCTTAATCCCGAACAGGATTTTTGTCCCATCATTTTTTCATGTGCCTGTATGTGAAGTTCATTCATTGTATGATTAAAGAGTGAATGGATGCAACAGATCATTTCAATTTTTCACAAGGTATTTAGGAATCACCTCTAGCATATACCCAAGGGTATAATTGTATCATATTGTAGCCAAGTTAGGGAAGTATTGTAGTTTGATGAATCAGGTCGTTTATGGATCAATGTTGAGAAAATTACTACCAGGCAAATATTTTTTTCCGGTAAATCATTTAGACTTGTGGCCATGAATTTGTAGATGCAGTTTTTATTTGAATAAAAGTGAATGGCCGTTCTGTTGCTGTAAATGTGAATCATGTTTGTTTCATTCTCCAGGCTCTCTAGCATCTCTGATCACCATCATCAACTGCATGTGTACATCATCATTTTATGTAAATATATGAAGAATAAATTATGTTTGTCTGTTCCCATTTCCGGTTGTCATTGATTCCCGATCATAAGCTGGTCTGACCCACATCCTCTGTGGCGATACTGTTACAATAGGTCCCCAGCAACCTACACTCGTTGTAATAGGTAATTTAGTGGATTGGTTGGTCAGGCCGCAGTCATATCATGGGAATATTCACAAGTGCTGTTTTACACAACAAACATTCATCGAAAGGATAACTAGGCCTGATGCTTGTCCATCACTCATGGGTTTACCTGCTTCAGGAATGGTGATGACTCACAGGCTGAGCTAAATATAGCACTGCCAATTTGTCAGTGAGCTGGACCAAAAGAAAGTATACCTTATTCAGTGTTTTACTTACCCGCCTGCCTGATAGTCCGAGACTGCCTGTTTTGCTGATAGTGTCAGTTTTGAAAAGTTGCACGCCCTAAGGTTTGTAGGGCTGGGACGGGCAATTCGGGTTGGGTGGGTACTCAGTAGGACCCAGATACGCACAGGGACTACCTGGACCCATGATTAGTCATGTGATATATTGAGTGAGTGAGTTGGGTTTAACACCGCTTTTAACGTTATTCCAGTTATATCACAGCGTGTCAGCTTAATGTGGGAGGAAAGCCCGAAGTGATGCAGGTCTCACGTTTACCACTTTGATGAAACCCACGAGCACGGGTATGGTGCTGACAAACCTAGAAACATAATCGGAGTGAACCGGTATTCGAACCTACAATCATTGGTTTCTGGCGTCTCCTGGGGACGCAACTCTGCACAGCAAATCGCGGCGCCTTAGACAACTGGGCCAACTGTGCACCCCATGTGATATATTGTTTAATGAAAAAATTTATCTAAAACTCTATGTTTAAACTACAAATCACTAAAGTTCACAATTCTCCCCGACTACTAAGCCCATTCCTTCTTACTTTTATATGTTTGAATAAAAATTAAACTTCAGTCAACTTCACTGTATACACAAGAATGTTTCATACATGTATCTGAACACATTTTACCAGTACTTCAGTCAAAATTTTCCCAATCGGACAGTTTGTACCTACCTCTTGAGCCCTTTGGCGGGTAGGGTCGGGTAATTGGGGTGGGTTCCTGGGTAGTAAATTTGGACTCATCCCTGCCCTATATCATGATATGTCGGGAGTTAAAGTTACTGAGATGACAATCCACCAGTTTATTGTTACTTTCTGAGAACTAACGTTAAACAGTACTATTCTTATATTTACCCTTTTGTTACTTTCTAGAAAATTCTCCACTGGCAACATCTTATCGGGTCTGGTAACTTTGCAAAGTTGCAGGCCAGTTGTCTGACTGAAACGTTTGGGAATTTTATACACTGCCTAATTCTGTCAGACCTTTTCCTGAAAATAAAAATCTAATTATAATCTAGCTGCTGCTGCATAAGACAAGATCATGAACTGTAGAGTTCTCTGTTTGCTCCTAACTAGGGAAGAAAAAGGTTGTGTGGTTCGATCCCTTGGCCGTGTCATACCAAACAAACAACGTTATGCTTCTTGTTGCCCTGCCAGCGATCAGCATCAAGGACCGGTCGGCTCAGAGTCTGTACACTGTGTCTGAGTATGGTATCCATGTTAAACAAACTGATGCTAATTTTCCCCCCGATTTCTGTATTTTTGAAGTATTGATAATGACCTCTAAAAACAACAAACACAATCTTGAAGTGGTAGTATTTTCATTACAAAAATACATTTGTAGACAGTGGAAGCAAAACCTATGTTCCCTCAACCAAGCATCCAACCTGACTCCCTTAACAGAAAAAGCATAGTAAACAATATTATTGTATGAGACTCCCACTGTAACCATGGTAACACTGTAATCAAGAATCAGTATCACTTGTACGGTTCATAACATGACACATGATTAAGACCTAATCCACCGAATAATTACCGTTTATTATATGAGTAAGTGAGTGAGTTGGGTTTAACGTCGCTTTTAACAGTATTCCAGATATATCGCAGCGTGTCAGATTAATGTGGGAGGAAAGCCCCAAGTGATTCAGATCTCAGACGTTTACCACTTTGGTGAAACCCGCGAGCACAGGTATGATGCTGACAAATCTAGAAACATAATCGGGGCGAATCGGGATTCGAACCCACAATTATAGGTTTCTGGCGTGCCCGAGGGACGCAACCCTGCACAGCGAATCGCGGCGCCTTAGACGACTGGGACACCTGTGCCCCCGTTTATTATAAGAGCATGCGTGTTATACTGATTTAACAAATCGTGTGTCAGACTTCTATTTCCCGAGTGAGAGCAAGGTAATACATGAATTCTTACACAAGTTTTGTACAATCAGTATGACACACATGCGAATGTAATAATTCGTTTATTATCCATTATTTGTGACCAACCATGAGATGAGGGACCTTATGGGTGAAAAATCACATTTTGACGTATTTGAAAACTACAGTATCTTAGGACCACAAAAATACAATTCATGAGCTTCAATTCATATTTATCACAGAGATACATGGCATCAAACATTTGGACTCATTTTCTGCAAAGTCCCATTTTGAGACGTATACTGTTGATGTAATGATCGCAGATTTTAGATATAATGTCAGATTAATTGAATGTAGACATGTACGATGGAATGGGTTTTTTTTAATTTCGAACAAACGAGAGAAAAACAAGATAGTTTTGTACAGTTCACACACATGTCGATTTATACGGAAGTTGGTCGACATTAAACATCTTTATGACGTCACAGCCTAATTGTATGTTAGCACCCATTAGTCCCTTTTCTCCTGGTGGCTCACATTTCATCCTTTTTAGCTCCCTTCCAAAAAATGCACCAATCATGACCGCCGTCTAAGAAAAACACAATTGTTGGGTAATATTAGAGCTATGACACCATTTCTAGAATGACATCATTCTGACCTTACGTCGCAATAAAAATCGAATGATGTCAAAAATGCCATGGATTTTAATAAACTGGGTTATTTCTAACCCTAAGGGTAATAATTCTTCATAATATCCTTGTTACTTCCCCAGACTTCTTATTAACTTGCATACAATATTAAAAACTATTATATATGACAATACATAAGGCGGATTCTGAGGACCAGGAAAACGATAATGTAGAAAGGGGTCGGCCTATGAAAAGGTTACACTTTCATGAAATTATCAAAAGATACATCAAAAACAATTAGTGGTCCGGCAAAAAACAAAAGCATATGGATCTCGGGCATCGACCTGTGACTTTAATTCTTATGGGTCAGTCATTTTTATTGTCAATACAAGAAATGTTTTTGATATTTCCCTTGTCATGGGAAGCAGATGTCAAATATCCATGCTTAACACAGACACTGTATTAAGAAGCCAAGGTCAGTGCATACCCAGCTGTGTTTGTTGTTATTCTTGGCGGGATACATATATGAAGTGTTTCTCCGTCATCAATTTTTGTTTCCAATGAAAATAAAAGAATATCCTACCTTCCTCACTTTTAAAAAGAAATTGCCAAAGAAACCTGTTTTTTTTTATGGAAATGTTCATTGACAGCTTCCAGTACTAAACATACCAATGGATAAGGATTCTATTCTGTGTACAGAACAGTGCAAAAGTAACAAGTGTTATATGATAACTCTGCTGTGAATATGATTGGTTAAAATACAGCCAATATTACATGTTAGAAAGCCCATGGGCCCATCAAAGCATATCGCAATATCCCATATCTTCCAATTTTTTCATAAATTGCTAATTAATATTTGACATGAAATATTGTAGATTGGTAGAGTGATTATTTGATCTTTTGATATAGTAAATGTTTACATCATAAACAAGCAAATAAATATATATTAAATAAATTGTGTTAATACTAGTTCTTGGACATCATATGGCACCAAGTCCTGATTATGTAAAGATGCAAAATCATTTATGTCATTGCTGAGTGTATGAATCTCCATAAGCTCCGTACTGGGACACCCCTGTCCATACAGAGAACATAGAAAATGTGAAGGTGCTGCAATTGAGCTCTTCTTACATAGACTGGTTCTGGGATGTTCTTGAATTGCATCACTTTTTTTTCTCGACTACAACCTGCTCAGGCAGGGGAATAAATGCAGTCTGAGTTTGTACCTCCTGCCCAATATGAGTCCAACTGATACAAAGACTGACCATGATAATAAGGCCACAATACATTAATTATTAGACTTAATCCAAAAATTTCAAAAAATTAGAGTAAGGTAGCATTATTTTGTATATGTTATTTTCTCAAACCAACTGTTCAAGGCATGAGTGAAGGTCTAATGTCATCTAATGTGTTTCACATGAAGCATTACTGTTTGGTTGCACAAGGTGTGTGGCATATTCCTATCTTTTTACAACGTTCATTTAAAGAAAGGAGGGGTGCCCTATTGATTTTCTTTGTCAGTACTTGGAGACAATAAATGATGTGAGGTTGGTGAGGATGAAAATCTAATAATTAATTTATCACAGCCTAATGTGTCAATTGCATACTAACATAAGATCTATGAAACATAATACAAACTGGTTCTGATAAAATTAGTAACTCAAAATTCTTGTCGGAATGAATCTTCCCAAGGCAAGCATGTCCACTAGCCTATATCAAAGTCTAGTTTCTATCCTTGCCACATCAAGGCTACTTTCTTGGCTCAACCATGGCGCCACCTCGCGTAGATCACAAGCTGTTCTTATCTCATATAGCTTCACAAAGATGGCAGCTACCATAGGCAACGAGCTAGTCGATCTGATCCCTGACAAAAAAAGATTGTCAATCGTTGGGGGAATTAAATGATGAAAAAAAACAAAGACAGGCATGGTAAATCACTTTCATACGAATGTGTACCAGTCATCAATGTTGATTTTGTGAAACAGTCTCTGATTGGACCAGGGGTCCGGAAAATTTAAAATCCCAATCGGACATTTGCATTTAGGCCACGCCCCCTTCAAACAGCATATTTTAGTACGACTTTTCACACACATTACAAGTTGTTACGTATTCATAATATGATGAACTATTTCAATTTAAATTGTTTATTTCACCGTCCACCAATCTTTGGACTATCGACATGTCCATATTTTAGCACAGGAAAGTGGGCTTGATGTGGCAAGGGTAGAAACTAGGCTTTGATTAAAAGACTAGTAGACGCTCTTGAAGATGGTAGGAATGATAAGTGTTTCTGTATTGGCAACCCGCAATATCGTTGTGAGAGGATATCACTAATAACAAGATCATCAAAACCATCAAGGTTCAGTAATTGGAATCAGATGAGTGTACTGCACAAGCTCCCAGTTACAACTACTGCTAACTAACAACGCCAGTATGTTCCATGTGTTAATCTGGTTGAAATCAAATCTTTTACCCGACTATGACACCTTTCAGCTTGATCTGACAGCAGCTCCACAGGAGGTCTCATCAGGTGAGCTTCATAACCAGCCAATCGGCACTGAGGCTTGGAAATTCTTTGTATGAGTGAGCAAAGAATTCAGAGCAAAAGACTCGAAAATGAACTTAAGCAGACAGTTCAGAATGTAAATAATAAAGGCCTCCTTATTCTATTGTGGATATTATTAACACCCTCGCATCTACACGAGAGGCAATACCATTAAATGAATATTTGTGTTCTCTGTGGTTTTCTTTTGTAAAAGTTGAAATTTCTGAATCAAGATGGTAAATGAAGTCAATCTTTGTAAAAGATCTGATTTAAATGAGATTGTTCTGTGTGTAAGCTGGTGTGCAGATGCTTCTAGCACAGCAGTGGTCAAGGCTTGACGGGCTTGTCTCCAACCCCAACGGCCAACTCGTACACCTTCAGACCCACTTCATACGCCAGACTGTCTGCAGATTCCTGTCACAATTAAAGATATATCATATTAGGTGGGCGTGTAAAATGTGAGCAAAATGATTAATATCAAAGTCCGAATCACAAACATTCAAGTCTTATTTTGTTTGTTTGTGTGTTTGTTTGTTTTACATTGCACTCAGCAATATTCCAGCTGCATGACGTGGACTGTAAATAATCAAGTCTGGACCAGATAAAAACTTGTGATTGATATCGTGAGCAACGATCAATCTCATCGGACTATGCTGACACACCATCAAACAAGTCACCGAGCCTGACGACCACCCTATCCATTCTGTCGCCTCTTACAGGTGAGGTGAAATGGGGTTAACGTCGCTTCCAAGAATTTTGCACTTATATAGCGACGTGCATGCACATGTATGTGTGTGTGTGGCTGATTATACTAGTCCGGACTGATGCCGATTTATAGTGCCAGCACACTGAGATACCATGCCGCAGTTAAACATGAATACCCCACTCAGACACAGTATACTGACTCCGAGCCGACCAGTCCTTATTTTAGCCCTTTAATGCCGAGCGCCAGACGGGGTAACAACTAGTATGATCTTTTAACGTCTTTTGGTATGACACGGCTGGGAATCGAACCCCGGACCTTCCGCTCTCCGGGCGGACGCTCTACCATTAGACCACGGAGGCGGTCCGTCGCCTCTTACAACCAGCATGGGTACTTCATTCTGTGGGACCTTCTGGAAGCACCATGGACAAACATCATGTCAGTGAGTAAGGGTTGCTTGATGCTGTAGTCAGCAACATTAGATCTACTTCACCAACTCTTATCATTATTCAAGTTTGGACCAGGCAAACCAGTCGTAAGGGAATACTTCCCACTGGCTGGGTGAGTGAGTGAGTGAGTGAGTGATGAGTGAGTGAGTGAGTGAGTGAGTGAGTGAGTGAGTGAGTGAGTGAGTGAGTGAGTGAGTGAGTGAGTGAGTGAGTGAGTGAGTGAGTGAGTGAGTGAGTGAGTGAGTGAGTGAGTGAGTGAGAGTGAGGTTTTAACTTTTACGCCGCGTTTAGCAATATTCAAGCAATATCACAGCGGGAGACACCAGAAATGGGCTTCACACATTGTACCCAGGTGGGGTAGAAGGCGACTAACGGGATCGGGTGGTCAGACTCACTGACTTGGTTGAAGCATATCATCGTATCTCCAATTACATAGATCGATGCTCATGATGTCAATCACTTGACTGTTTGGTCCAGACTTGATTATTTACAGATCGCCGTCATATAGCCAGAATATTGCTGGATTCAGCGTTAAAAAATAAACAAACAAACACTCTCACCACCAATCCTCAAGTTGGCTGTTACAACAATTCTAGTTACAATGGGACTTTTCCTACCGTATGGGAGCATCGAAACAAACCTACAATACAAGGTGGTATAAACAGACCTTATCACAATAATTTGCATACAAAATTTCATTAAGATTAAACTGATTTTGAAAAAAATGATGAAATGTCACCAACCCTTGTGTC
This sequence comes from Haliotis cracherodii, assembly GCF_022045235.1. Taxonomy (NCBI): domain Eukaryota; kingdom Metazoa; phylum Mollusca; class Gastropoda; order Lepetellida; family Haliotidae; genus Haliotis; species Haliotis cracherodii. The sequence continues at coordinate 7,184,641 of NW_027266343.1, forward strand.
TGCCTCTGAGTAAACTCGCACCACATCCTCTGTTCCCGAGGGCCTGGAAAACAAACATCACCGTTAAGAATATTATTATTACATATTTACATACCACAGGTATCTAGGTACTAGTATCTGCTTATTTAATTGCTCCCCGACCAGTGGGTCTGTTTGCATTCATGGCGTTGCTGTAGAATTCAAGCATACATTTCAGCAGATGTAAGCCTGCCTAGGTACATCCATCAGTGGCAAACAGTGTGTCCTAATAAAGCCATAACGAAAGAATTTGGTTCAAAATTGGACTTTTTAAAGTTAAGAGGTATTTACCAAGGCATGGATTGCAATAATGTAAAACTAAGCTTTACTGGCCGGGACCCCCAAAATAAGTTTGTTATATTCGTCAATTCATTATAAACGTAGTTTACTGTATATTGAATGCTTTCACACCTGTATTTTCTTACAAGATCTGAATTTCCACACTGAATGCAGCATGAACTCTACTGCAGCCAACAATACACAAAAGCTACTTCTCGCGTGTTGAAACTTAGACATGTTAGACATATATGTGGGCATATCCAGCATGTGACACACTTGGGGAAGCAAATGAACAGATTTCAGATTAGCAGTCAACTGTTTCAGTCAAACAATATAAATACCCAAAGAAAACTATCAATGCCACGTGTGAATGTTGTTGTGATTAAACACTCAATGGCATTCCTAATTGAGAGGTTTCCATCTGAATCATTGGGTGTGTCTTGACCGAATCACCGGTAGATTCCAAGAAAACGTGTGTACAGCTGATTGCTGTTTCTGGCTTAGTTTAAGAGAAAATACACAAGGTAATCTTAATCCCTGGATGTAAAACAATGCCTAGCAGAACAAAAAATACAATTTAAACGGTAAATAAACATGTCTGGTGATTTTTTTATCTCAAATTTCGAATTGGTACTGACCAAGTTTCACCCGTTCGTTTACTGGAATTCGCTGAAGGGGTAGATCTACAGAGTAATTTTTTTCTGCGCTTGACATTCAAATTTTTTTTCCTAAATACTGAATCCGCTAGAGGGGGGTGCGCATTATACATGGGTGCGCACTATACTCAAGAAAATACGGTATGTGTAAACTCCTTAACATTATTAAACATTGCACACTGCACCCTTGAGAAGTGACTGTTGATGAAGTGACAATGTACACATCACCCATCACTGACCACGGTGACCATGTGACACAGTTAGTGTTATACCAATGCCATGTTTGTTCTGTTGGACATGAAGGCGAGGTTACGGATGGGACTCACCTGACGAAGGAGCGGCCCTTGGTGTAGCCGGCCACCAGTTTGTCTACTTCACCCTGGAGACCTGCTGGAGTGACTACTTTCCTCTCTGCATCCGCCGTGGTGATGGCTGTGCGATCTGATACCTGGAGGAGCAGAGAGATCATGTGTATGATCATGTGATCACACATATTGGTTGTCTGAAGAAAGACCATTAATGTTGGGCACACAGAAACAGCTCTTACTAATTGATCCTACTTGTGGTAACCAGAGAGCACTAATAGGAACAGTTTGGGAACTATTTGGTCAATAGGTATTCAATTGACCTACAACCTGTCTCACCTTGACCTTGAGTTGTCTGTTGGGAAGATCTGCAACTTAGCACCACAACTCACCTTGACCTTCAGTTGCCTGCAGAACTGATCATGTCTCTGACCAATGACCTGACTTTCCTTGACTTTCAGTTGTCGGTTGGACAAATGTTCCTGAACTATGACCTGATTCACCTCAACCTGTTGAGCAGATCATGTTACTCAACTATGACCTGACTCAACTTGACTTTGATTTGTCTGTGGGCAGATCGTGTCACTGACCTATGACCTGGCTCACCTTGACCTTCAGCTGTCTGTTGGGCAGATCGTGTCGCTGACCCATGACCTGACTCACCTTGACCTTCAGCTGTCTGTTAGGCAGATTGTGTCACTGACCCATGACCTGACTCACCTTGACCTTCAGCTGCCTATTGGGCAGATCTGTGTAACATTTGTCCCAGTCCTCAATACTCCAGCCTCTGGCAAATAGTATTGCCTCCACAACCAACATGTCGGATATAGCATCGCCCACAGTCTGCAAGGAGAATATATTCATATCAATACAATTGTAAATGAAGTATAATATGACATTCAATGATAAAAAATTAGACGTAGGCAATGCAATTCAGGATCTGTCTATTTCCCATTTTCAGAGAGTTCTCAACCCTTTAAGAACTGTGCAGAATATTAAGCAGACGGATCAGTTGTCATGGAAGCATGTGACATCATCCTTTGTGTGATGGTGCCATGGTACAGCAAAAGAACAATGATGTAAAGCTGCACTATGGTACCATGAGTTTCCACATTTGAAGTTGTCATTCTCAGACCCCTGATGACGTCATCGGTTTCAAACATAATTCCTTGGCTTCATATAAGAATGGCTACCTTAAAACATATACTCCTGCCACACTCAGGGTCAAGCATCACACTTCAAGCTGATTGGCTATTCTCATTTTCCCATTTTCTCAGAAAAAAGACCAAAGATAATAAAGAATAATCTCCATGCAACTCCGACTCACAGATTATCTGTCCTTGTGAAATATGCTGAAAGTGACTTGCCAGCACCTGACTTACATAATAAGAAAAAGCTGTACTTCCTTGTTGCTCTATCAGTCTCAATGTAGCAAAGGTACCTGGTTTATAACATCCATTAAGACGGACAGCCTCTTAGCAGCCAGCTTTTGTTCTTCAGCACTGCTGCAATACAATCAGACACACACCATGAGACATCACATCCTTCTTGACACAGTGGGGGCACGGGTGGCCCTGTCGTCTAAGGCGCCGTAATTTGTGGTGCAGAGTGCTCCTGGGTTTCACCAAAGTGGCAAACGTCTGAGACGTGCATCACTTCGGGCTTTCCACCAACAAGAAGCTGACACGCCGCAATATAACTGGAATACTGTTAAAAGTGGTGTTAAACCCAACTGCCTCACTCACTCATCGACACAGTTGTACACTACAGTCATATATCACCTTCAACTGTGGACAGTTATGTCCAGCAGTTAGACTAGCAGCTTGTATTGTCCACTGTTAAACTCTTATTTGAATATTCAAATATAAGTGACTGCATGAGTAAGTTAGGTTTAACGCCACTTTGAACAGTATTCCAGTTATATCACGGTCTGTCAGCTAAATATGTGGGAAAAGCCTGAAGTGATGCAGGTCTCAGACGTTTACCACTTTGGCCACAACTATGCCTATATTAACTTGTCTGTTACAGTAACGACAATTTCAACATGTTTTGAATTTTGATTTGTTTGTTTGTTTTTTTGTTATCGGCACACTCAGCAATATTCCAGCTATATGACAGCGGTCTGTAATTAATCGAGTCTGGACCAGACAATCCAGTGACTGACATCATAAGCATCGATCCACGCAATTGGGATACGATGACATGCATCAACCAAGTCAGCGAGCCTGACCACCCGATCCCGTTAGTCACCTCTTACAACAAGCATAGTTGCCTTTTACGGCCATCATGGGTTGATGAAGACTGATTGAAATGTGGCAGCTCTAGTGGTCTGGGTCTAGCATGCTGACAGAAGGAGCTATCAGTCAGGTTTACCTTTCACTATTAGCAGCGTTCAAAATTTGATCTGTGGCTTTGTCATTGAAGATCACCTGGAAACAAAGGACACTGAATGTTATTATTGTGCATAGTAGACTCTCTACAAACTGGACTTTGTCTAATCTGGATGACGTTCAGGCCAAAAAAAGTATTTCTTGTTTTCATCCCTGGCCGTCTCACAAGCTGCCTAATGACATTTTATTGTACAACCCATAGCAGAATGATTTCATGTCTTACGGTTCCATGGCCGTTGGCTTCAAAGTAGATGCCCACGTCAAAGTCTTTAGCTTTGTGGTGAAGATGTTTCACGCCTGTTGGGACACAAGCGATGGGGACTTTCTGAAGAGACAAGTGCAGGATATATTATCATGACCCCTTAAGACTCCAGAGTACGAGCTGTGTCAAGCACCTTGCTTGTTGATGGAGCTTTCACATCAACCTGAAACTGGAGTACCAACCTGAATTTTCTTAGCTCTTTCAAATGGACTCACCACTTATTTTTCAATAAGTCAATATGAAACAATAAAAACATTGAACAATGACTCAAATATGAATTGTTAATAAAAAAGGATTGAGATTTAACTAATATTCCTAAGATTTTCTGGATGGTACAAAATTCCTCTTTCACAGCAGTCAGATCATGTTCAACAAACTCTGGTTACAAACATGTACAGTGGGGACTGAGGAACTGGCCAATTAACAGTGTAGGGGGAACAGGGACTTTGTTTGAAACAGAATATTTTTTCATAAAACTTCAAGACTGAAATACTTTTCTGTGAAAGCTCTTCAAACAGTTTCTATAGGAACCACACAACATTTAGTTTAAGGATATACAATGTTATACATTTTCTTTGAAGCAAAATTATTAATAAATTAAAATTTCTTTTTTTTCAAATTCCTATTTCCCAGACCAGATTATCAAATGGTTAGTCCCCTATTTTGGAGGCTCAATTCTTCAAACTGAGTAGGCAAGACTTACCATTTGTTCTGTGATGTAGGTAGTTGAGTTGCCATTGGCGTAGGCTGTCTGCACCAGCCCTAGGTTGAGGCTGAGCCCGCTCTGTGTGGCCAGCTCCTGGAGGTAGCCGGCTATCTGTGATAGGGGGGGGGGACACAGGGAGGAGTTACTGGAGGGTCATATACACAGGAACTCTAGGATTCCACACAAAGTGCCCTTGACATGCCCTGTAGTTGTTGGTTTGTTGTTTTACGCCGCACTCAGCAATATTCAAGCTATATGACGGCAGTCTGTAAATAATCAAGTCTGGACCAGACAATCCAGTGATTAATATCATGAGCATTGATCCGGGCAATTGGGATCGATGACATGCATCAACCAAGTCAGCTAGCCTGACCACCCGATCCTGTTAGTCGCCTTTTACGACAAGCATGGGTTGCTGAAGACCTCTATTCTACCCCAGAATCTTCACGGGTCCCAATGACATGCAACTGGGGAAGCAAATCAATAAACCTGTGAAGATCCGGGACAGAATAGGTCTTCAGCAACCCATGCTCGTTGTAAAAGGTGACTATGCTTGTCGTAAAAAGCGACTAATGGGATTGGGAGGTCAGGCTTGCTGACTTGGTTGATGCATGTCATCATATCCCATTTGAGTAGATCGATGCTCATGATATCAATCACTGAATTGTTAGGTCCAGACTATTATTTACAGACCAACGTCATACCGCTGGAATATTGCTGAGTGCGGCATTAAACAACAAACAAACAAATAATTGTTTCGTTCAAAATTGGGATTTTAAAGTTATCGAGGTATTTAACAGTGCAATGATTGCAATGATGTAAAACGAAGCATGAAGGCTTCTTCCTCGGTACTGGTTCTATCATCATTGAAGTACAAGTCACCTCTAAAGAGCCATAACTCTAGTTTTAACTGTATAACATAATTAGTAATACTTTCAAATCCAGTTTGGGAGCTTTCATTGCAGGTCTCAATAAATTAGTAGTAAAGTCAATTGTGAGTTCACCTGAGGAATTATGCCACTTACCAATGCTGCTTGTTTATCCCCATCTAACATATGAAACTTGCCAGCTGAAAAGTAAATGCTTAGTATCTATAGGATATTTGATATCCACACATCATTCTTTTCCAGGAAGCATTCAAGCATACTGAAGCCCCTTAAAGTAATTAATCAAAATAGGTCTTTAAGCATGAGGAAACTGACAGATATTTTTACATTATATGTAAAAGGTGATCATTGAACTTACTCACATAAATAAAAAGCAAACCCCACGTGTTGATAAAGAAAGTATTCATGGCAATAAATAGGCCTACTGGTGTAAACTATCAGGGTACTTTTTTAACAACTAACCCTATCACAATGAGGGTACTTTTCTGACAACTACCTTTATCACAATGAGGGTACTTTAAAAACAACTAACTCTATCGCAATGAGGGAAGTTTCCTAACAACTAACTCTATCACAATGAGAATACTTTCTTAACAACTAACCCTGGTCCTGGAAGAAGAACATGATTCTGTCGGCGTCACCATCATATGAGATACACTTCCTCCCTGCCTCAAGTGTCATTCCTGTGAAACAAGAAAGTAGCATGATTTCAGTTAACAAACCCTGACCAGATGACACAAGCATCATTCTTACAGGTTCCATTTTCTTTATTTGCTTTTCAGATCTCTCAACCCTAAATATCACGAATGTTGAGCATTAACCTGTAATGACATACCTGTTGGGGCTGTCTGCTGCATTTTAACAAAATCTGCTCCACACTGAAACACAGGATAAGAATAATAATGTCCAAACAGTGTTACAGGCTTATCACTCTTCTATCAATAGTACACATGTAATCAAAATGATAATTTTTAAATGAATATTTAGGTTCACAATGGAATGTCAAGAGACATTATGTGATGTGATGTGATGCCTTGATATACCTCTTGAGTAAAGTTCCTCTGCACCTTTGATGAATAATATTCAAATTTGCTAAACCAATGGATCACCTCCATGGTCTAGTGGTGGAGCGTCCGGCCTGAGAGCGGAAGGTCCAGGGTTTAATCACCAGCCGTGTCATACCAAAACATGTTGAAACATGGTAGTTGTTGTTACCTTGTCTGGCACTCACCTTTAAGGGGTTAAAACAAGGGCTGGTCGGCTCAGAGTCATTATACTGTGTCTGAGGGGGGTATTCATGTTAAACTGCGGCATGGCATCTGGTAGCACTATAAAATCAGCATTTGTCCGGACTAATACAAACACGCACGCACGCACGCACGCACGCACGCACGCACGCACGCACGCACGCATGCACGCACGCACGCATTTCACCTCACCTCTCCTTAACCAATTTAAACATGGCTCAAAACCAATAATCACCTGGTAATTAAGTTTTCCACTACTGCCATCATTGAACAGGTTAATCCGGAGAGTGTCATTGAGGTGTTTGAGGATTAGCTGTACTTTGATAGCACCGACGCCATTGGCTGCGTCCAGGTAGAGGGTGTCTTGGTACGCACCTTCCTTCCCTCCCTGAAGCCGAGAACAAACACCAACATAAACTCGGTGTTCATCAACAACCCACAATTCTTGATTACTAAAAACATTCCAACATAGAGTTTTCCTGCATTCTGATTGCTTTGCCAGAGGTATCAAATATACATGAGATCATGACTTAGCTGATGATCGCATCACCACAAAAGCAAATATGTGTTCAGAAGCAATTTTTCAAATTCAGATCTTACTTCATAAATGTTGCCAAAAAATATATGTTGCGGTCCTTTGATTATTCAAAGCAAGTGTGCTGACATTTGGGGGAGGGGGGGGGGGGGGGGGGGGCAATAGGCAACTCGGAGACACCTGTCTGTAGGCTGGACACCCTTCTGTAGGACATTATGATGTCATAGTTGTCTTACTAAGGTTTACAGTTTGAGCAAGACAAAAAGTCAGAAGGGCTCACTAACACCCCCGACTTAAACTCCAACATATTTCTAAGTTCAAAACATGTGAAAATGCAATATGTTCTCAGAAAATCTACTTATTGAAATTAAACCTTGCACTGCACCTCTCCTATTGGGACAAAAATCACATGCTGGTCAGAATGCTCTGTTCGATCATACAGAGAAAGTTCACCTGACAGAGCCACGGATGTTGGTCATTGGGAGGGTTATTAACTAAGAGGCATCGCTTGGGAGTAAAAAATCTGATTTAAATGAGATTGGCTCAGGATCTGATCAAATAGATGCTCTCACCATTTCCTTGAACTTGATGAACGCTGATGACAGTTTCTGGTAGTAGCCGTCTTCTGTGGGGGCTCCGTACTTGCCATTGGTGTTCTGGCAACACACGATGTAGTGGAGCTGAGGGGTGGACAGGAGGCCTGAAAGAAAGACATAGGGGTCAGAGGGCGTGTCACAAACAGGGGGTCAAAAGGCATATTACTCATAGGGGTCAGAGGACGTGTCACACACAGGGGGTCAGAAGGCACATCACACACAGGGGGTCAGAAGGCGTATCACACACAGGGTCAGAGGGTTTGTCACACAGGGTCAGAGAGCATATCATGTCAGGGGTCAGAGGGCATGTCACACAGGGGTCAGATGATGTGTCACACAGGGGTCAGAGGGCATGTCACACAGAGGTCAGAGGGCGTGTCACACAGGGGTCAGAGGGCATGTCACACAGGGGTCAGAGGGCATGTCACACAGGGGGTCAGAGGGCATGTCACACAGGGGTCAGAGGGCATGTCACACAGGGGTCAGAGAGCGTGTCACACAGGGGTCAGAGGGCGTGTCACACAGGGGGTCAGAGAGTGTTTAAATTAAACATAACTACAGGAGACTGTATATTTCAAAGGACTGTGTGCTGCGTGTGTGTACATGAAAGATGTTATTTGACATCCCCCATTATCCAGGGTATCTTACCTAAATTCTATTACGATATATACCGTGCATCCAATCACCATCATGTATCATGACCTTGAAATCAACAACTAATCAAAATGCCTCTTTTCAATATGATTTCAACACTGATATAATTTCGGAACGGCAAACTTTTGAAACATCTAATCAAATCCGGACACTGTAGAGCTGGGACGAGTCCAAATTTACTACCCAGGTACCCGTTCCCGTAGACCCGACCCTACCCTGGTACTCGCTGTAGGTCTCAAGCTGGGTACAAAATGTTTTACCAGAAGCCTGGCAAAAAGCATTTAGACAAAGTATTAAACAATCTGATCGTGCATACACTGAAGTTGGATGAATCTTTGTCTTTACCCAAACATATAAATTCAGAAGGAAATGAGTGCATAGACAGAAAGAAATATGAACATTAGCAATTTGTTCTTGTCTAACCATGGAAATTTATTATTATTGTCATTAAACAATATAACATATGACAAACCACAGGTCAGGGTAGTCCTGTGGTTACCCAGGTCCTACACAGACCCACCCGACCTGTGTATCCCAAGTCACCCATCCTAGCCCTAGGAGACTGATATGTTATTGTTTTGCTGGAATAATAGTTTCTTTGTTGAAGAAAAGTTATTTTCTTACATGTTTTTTTAATTTGTAGTTAAATATGAATAATTTGCTAAAGGGAAGTAAGCACCTCTACAAGGTTTTCCAGGTGAAACTTACCAAAATCCTTGAATTTTCCATCCAGTGCTTGAATCCCCTCCATCAAGGCGTGAGCCAGGGAGGCACTGCTAGGCCTAGAGGCAAGGGACATAACTCAGTTTTTCAGGTGGTCAAGAAGGACAAGACAATCTTGCCCCGGTTACAAGAATTTGTGCTGTATACACTCAAAATACAACTTTTAATACCTATGTCTGAGATTTATCTTGGACGGCCGATATTCGGCAGCAAAATTCCAAAAACATATCCCTTTTATGTTGGTATAGTCGTAAATAATATTTGTTTGTTTGTTTGTTTTTTAATGCCGCACTCAGCAATAATCAACTTATATGACGGCGGTCTGTAAATAATCGAGTCTGGACGAGACAATCCAGTGATTGCCATCGTGAGCATCGATCCACGAAATTGGGATCGATGACATGCATCAACCATGTCTGCGAGCCTGACTACCCGATCCCGTTAGTCGCCTTTAAGGACAAGCATAGACGCCTTTTACGCCAAGCATGGGTTGCTGAAGACCTGGATCAATGCTCATGATTGTCTGGTCCATTTCAATTATTTACAGACCACCTTAGTATAGCTGGATTATTGCTGAGTGCAGCATTAAACAACAAACAAACAAACAAACAACAAAACAAACAAACGAAGCAAAGTTAACATGGGACACACTTGGGGCTGCAAATGAACGAGTCTAAATTAGAAGACACATGAAATAGCCTAATAAGTAATATAGTTAGAATGTACCCAAATTAGTAAAATATATTAAATACTCAATAAGAATGATTACATTGTAGCTCACCTTGTATCCCTAGCATACGACACACATGCTTCGGTTGCCATGTCGATCTTCTCGGATGCAATGATCTTCTCCAAGACCTCTGGGATCTTCTCATCACTGGAAGGGAACATAGTTTCTGTTCACGTCAGCTGAACCACGCTGTTATTTATGGGAACACCACGCCTCAGGCTTCATATCACATGAAATGATATTATGTTAAAAAAGTGGTTTCATAGCATGCAGATCTTTAGACACTTGCATTTACACTTCACACAGTGACACCTCACAACTAGCCTTCTTAGGCCTCACAGCTAACCTACAACAGCCCTACCTAGCATACAGGCTAACCTACAACAGCCCTACCTAACACACAGGCTAACCTACAATAGCCCTATCTAGCATACAGGCTAACCTACAACAGCCCTACCTAGCATACCAGCTAGCCTACAACAGCCCTACCTAGCATACAGGCTAACCTACAACAGCCCTACCTAACACACAGGCTAACCTACAATAGCCCTACCTAGCATACAGGCTAACCTACAACAGCCCTACCTAGCATACCAGCTAGCCTACAACAGCCCTACCTAGCATACAGGCTAACCTACAACAGCTCTACCTAACACACAGGCTAACCTACAATAGCCCTATCTAGCATACAGACTAACCTACAACAGCCCTACCTAGCATACAGGCTAACCTACAACAGCCCTACCTAACACACAGGCTAACCTACAATAACCCTACCTAGCATACAGGCTAACCTACAACAGCCCTACCTAGCATACCAGCTAGCCTACAACAGCCCAACCTAGCATACAGGCTAACCTACAACAGCCCTACCTAGCATACCAGCTAGCCTACAACTGCCCTATCTAGCATACAGGCTAACCTACAACAGCCCTACCTAGCATACCAGCTAGCCTACAACTGCCCTACCTAGCATACCAGCTAGCCTACAACAGCCCAACCTAGCATACAGGCTAACCTACAACAGCCCTACCTAGCATACCAGCTAGCCTACAACAGCCCTACATAGCATACATACTAATCTACAATAGCCCTACCTAGCAAACAGGCCAACCTACAACATCCCTAACCTGCCTACAATCTACTAGCCACCAACAGCCCTATGCTGCTTAAATCTAGCCACATGCAAGCTTAGCTCACCTGACATTGGCCAGTTCGGTGCTGTATTCCTCCCACTGTTTCGGCATCATCTCCCCCATGGTGTCGATCATCTTGACGCCGTTGTCCTCCTCGGGGTTGTGAGACGCTGTGATCATCACACCGATGGTGGCTGAAAAGACATTGTCTGAGCTGAATGTGGATCCAATGTGATATCTACCACCCAAACTATATGAAAATAATCAGTTTGACAATTAGTATAGAAAACTACAGTCATGACAAACTCACAGGGATCACTAATTTTAGTTCGTAATAACCGTAGTTCGTTATAAGCATATATACAGCATAAATACAACAAATAGACAGGACTAAAAAATAATATTGTGATATCGGTCAGTTCGTAATAAGCATGTTTGTTAAAAACATAGTTTACTGTACTCAACTTGATTTTCGAAAACTCTATTAATTCACAGTATGTATTTTGATATTAGCCTACTCAATCCAAAGTCCCAGTCTAGCAGAATCATGCCAGGACAGGCCCCAGTTCGGACATCGTCAGTATGTTTGCAGAGCTCCAGATAAGCTGCGTATCTGCGTGAAATACGCATCAGAAATGCAGAAATACGCAGTAAAATATAATCCAAGCGTATCAAATTCGCAACGAACATTACAGATACGCTACAAAAATAAAACTTGTGCGTATCATCAAAATATTGTGAAGTAACCCTGCGTATTTGATTAGCAAATGAGCAACTTATATTGAAATTATAAGTTGGCATTCCGTCAACCTTGCCAAACTCATCATGATCATTTGCCATCACACTTTCTTGTGGAAGTATGGTGGTATTTTTGAGTCCTATAAAGCTCTCGAACCCACACGACACCAGTTTGCAGGGACTAGATAAATAGTGTTTTTAAATATTTAACTTAAATACCCACATGTGTAAAAACTAGTGGGTAACAGAAATTTGAATACGCACCTAGAATTACTGATACCCAATGATTTTAAAATGCATGGGTAAAATACCCACAACACCAAAAGCTTATCTGGAGCTCTGTGTTTGTATACTCCATGATCCGCATGAACACATGTATACAGACACCTTGCACTGTAGTCACTCCTTTGAGTGAGTGAGTGAGTGAGTGAGTGAGTGGTTGGTTGGTTGGTTGGTTGAGTGAGTGGTTCTGTGAGTAGGAGAGTGGGTGGTTAAAGGGGGTTGACAGACTGGTAGGGTGAGTTTTGAGAGAGTGGTAGAGTGAGTGGGTTGGTGGGTGTTTGAGAGAGTGGTAGAGTGAGTGGGTTGGTGGGTGTTTGAGAGAGTGGTAGAGTGAGTGGGTTGGTGGGTGTTTGAGAGAGTGGTAGAGTGAGTGGGTTGGTGGGTATTTGAGAGAGTGGTAGAGTGAGTGGGTTGGTGGGTGGTTGAGAGAGTGGTAGAGTGAGTGGGTTGGTGGGTGGTTGAGAGAGTGGTAGAGTGAGTGGGTTGGTGGGTGGTAGAGTGAGTGGGTTGGTGGGTGTTTGAGAGAGTGGTAGAGTGAGTGGGTTGGTGGGTGGTTGAGAGAGTGGTAGAGTGAGTGGGTTGGTGGGTGTTTGAGAGAGTGGTAGAGTGAGTGGGTTGGTGGGTGTTTGAGAGAGTGGTAGAGTGAGTGGGTTGGTGGGTGTTTGAGAGAGTGGTAGAGTGAGTGGGTTGGTGGGTGGTTGAGAGAGTGGTAGAGTGAGTGGGTTGGTGGGTGTTTGAGAGAGTGGTAGAGTGAGTGGGTTGGTGGGTGTTTGAGAGAGTGGTAGAGTGAGTGGGTTGGTGGGTGTTTGAGAGAGTGGTAGAGTGAGTGGGTTGGTGGGTGGTTGAGAGAGTGGTAGAGTGAGTGGGTTGGTGGGTGTTTGAGAGAGTGGTAGAGTGAGTGGGTTGGTGGGTGTTTGAGAGAGTGGTAGAGTGAGTGGGTTGGTGGGTGGTTGAGAGAGTGGTAGAGTGAGTGGGTTGGTGGGTGTTTGAGAGAGTGGTAGAGTGAGTGGGTTGGTGGGTGTTTGAGAGAGTGGTAGAGTGAGTGGGTTGGTGGGTGTTTGAGAGAGTGGTAGAGTGAGTGGGTTGGTGGGTGTTTGAGAGAGTGGTAGAGTGAGTGGGTTGGTGGGTGTTTGAGAGAGTGGTAGAGTGAATGGGTTGGTGGGTGGTTGAGAGAGTGGTAGAGTGAGTGGGTTGGTGGGTGTTTGAGAGAGTGGTAGAGTGAGTGGGTTGGTGGGTGTTTGAGAGAGTGGTAGAGTGAGTGGGTTGGTGGGTGTTTGAGAGAGTGGTAGAGTGAGTGGGTTGGTGGGTGTTTGAGAGAGTGGTAGAGTGAGTGGGTTGGTGGGTGTTTGAGAGAGTGGTAGAGTGAGTGGGTTGGTGGGTGTTTGAGAGAGTGGTAGAGTGAGTGGGTTGGTGGGTGTTTGAGAGAGTGGTAGAGTGAGTGGGTTGGTGGGTGTTTGAGAGAGTGGTAGAGTGAGTGGGTTGGTGGGTGTTTGAGAGAGTGGTAGAGTGAGTGGGTTGGTGGGTGTTTGAGAGAGTGGTAGAGTGAGTGGGTTGGTGGGTGTTTGAGAGAGTGGTAGAGTGAGTGGGTTGGTGGGTGTTTGAGAGAGTGGTAGAGTGAGTGGGTTGGTGGGTGTTTGAGAGAGTGGTAGAGTGAGTGGGTTGGTGGGTGTTTGAGAGAGTGGTAGAGTGAGTGGGTTGGTGGGTGTTTGAGAGAGTGGTAGAGTGAGTGGGTTGGTGGGTGTTTGAGAGAGTGGTAGAGTGAGTGGGTTGGTGGGTGTTTGAGAGAGTGGTAGAGTGAGTGGGTTGGTGGGTGTTTGAGAGAGTGGTAGAGTGAGTGGGTTGGTGGGTGTTTGAGAGAGTGGTAGAGTGAGTGGGTTGGTGGGTGTTTGAGAGAGTGGTAGAGTGAGTGGGTTGGTGGGTGTTTGAGAGAGTGGTAGAGTGAGTGGGTTGGTGGGTGTTTGAGCGAGTGGTAGAGTGAGTGGGTTGGTGGGTGGTTGAGAGAGTGGTAGAATAAGTGGGTGGGTGAGTCGGTGGGTGGGAGGGTGAGTCAGTGAGTCTTGCTTGAAGCCATTCTCTGCAATATCCCAGCCCTATCAAGGCAACCCATAAATAAAATCTGGGCCAGACAAACCAGAGGTTGACATTATGAGCTATGTCCATACATTCAGTGTACAAAGCCACGAAACCAGATTCAATATAGTCACCTTTTTAAAACCGAAACGGAGACTTTAAGACTGATTCTAAACGAGCTCCTTGTGTGCATGATCGATTACCCACTTTCAAAAGCCTTTGTTCGTGCTGTTTAAGAGAGGTGAGTTAAGATGCAGAACAAAGGCTTCAGTATATAAACTTGACTTATACACCTCGCTAAAAGAAGTACCTTTTCTCGCCTTGGACGCCAATACTGCCAACAATCCCATTCTGTAGATGACATGGTCCAAATCTTCTGCCCTAAAAACAAAGCAATCAGATTTAAACTTTTTCAAAAAACACTATCACTCTATTTAATCTTATAAATCTGCTTTAATTATACAAAAGCAATGGGCAGCATTTAGACAGACGAGAACGTACACATATATTACTCTTTATATCCACATAATATCAAGGACAAAATCAACATCGTGATGTTAGGGCCAATGCAAATAATTATTTTCATGATTTTAGAACAAATCAATTTATTCTAAAATACAAGTTTTCCGCTTCAGTCTCTCAACAATTTATACATGATATATCACCAATAATTTGTAAATTGAAGGAGTTTACACATTACTTACACAAACTTTCACCCAAATTTCATTTGCAAATTCAAAATGTAAATTGAAATTTAAAAAAAAAAATTATATGACTGTTTCATATCAGGAACTTTTTTTCACATAACCACAACATGATCAGAATCTTTCCAAATGGTTTAGAATTCATCTGACATGTTTGACCTTGTCCCCAGTGCTTAACGTCTTATGTTGACATGTGCCCCCATGTCATCTAGCAGGAGGTTCTAACCCGATTTAGCAAACATTACACAGCCAGTGCAAACAAACGCCGGACATCAACCCATGGCTTTCTGGTGCAGTTACACCTCTAGGCAAGACATTATTGATCCACAGGCTCGTTTTGGCTGTGCTACTCTGGGCAACTCATTTTGTATCCCTGATTCTGAAGTTATTGAAAAATCTTCTTCAATGACACTGCATTGGTCTCTTTTCATTACATGAAATTCTGTATTTTTAATAAGTTCAAATCAAGACAACAATCAATACTTTATCTTTAGGTGTTCTTTTAAAGTTTCACTTAATTGTAGTTTCTTCTCACATGGGAGGATGAAGAAGATGAACAATGATTCAACCACTCTATAATATAGAAAATCTCAAACGCTTAAATAATAAATTTGAATTTATGGTCAACAAACCCTATAAATGATGGCTATTTGATATATATAAATATAAAAATATATGTACATATATGAATATAAAAGTCATATTATTATTGAATATTAAAAAAAATCTAAAAGTAAAATAAAGTTTCTTATACTAATTTGTTATGATGACAATAGGAAAAGAAGGAAATTTCAAACTGACACTAGTATCAAAATTTTCACAAAGAATTATCTGATTGAAAATGGAATGTATAGTCCATAACATTTCCTAGGACCATTGAAACATTTCCAGGGCCATTGAAACACTTCCAGGACCGTTCTCAAATGATTTTTCAAAACTCACATTGTGAGAACGCCGCTTACTTTGGATGAACCAAATTCGAAAATATTATATTATCTTACTGTCTAATTGAGACCTATATAAATATTTTTAAGGACATACGTGACAATATTTGACAAATACTTGAAATAAAATAAAGACGATAGATACTTTCCCTTCGTTTTTTAGAGGCATTGTGACTAGTCTCCCGGAAAATGGCATTTTGAAAACCCGAAGAGCTTCGCGTAGCCGGTAATCACTTCCTCGTAATACGCTAAATTCAACGAGTTTACAGGTTGTCAGTGTCTAAAGTAGTATATTATGATCTCACTTTGTCCTGAATCCAGCCGTCCCATACTGCAGAAACTTTTCCTGTTTTCGTGGATGCTTTTCACGTGCAACTTCGCTCGCTTTCTGAGTTAAGGATGCCATTGCTGTAAACCAACAAAGGGAGGAAACTCTGTCGAAACAGATTCATTAACCATTGCCACGACTGCGTTTGACAGGTGTGGAGGGGGGCGTAAAATCTGTAATCGAATAGACCTAGAAGCGTTGATAAAACGGTACATATGAGGTTTGAGAGCATTTTAACGTCGCGTTGGTGCCAAGGTTATTTTTTTTGCACCATATGGGACCCGTAATTTTCAAACGTGTTCGTATATATAATAAATATTTCGGAAGGTCCTTTATTGACCCAGCGTTTTTTTCGAGACAGGTGTTGTTTTGTATCACTCCGATGCGATTTTATAAATTCAGTTTTGCCCATAGCTCAGCCATTTCCACGCAAGGTCTCAGCATATTGATAAACACACATACAAATAAATAAGAGCATCACAAACGTAATTAACATTAGATGTGGCACTAGCGTAAGTGAGTGATTTGGGTTTAACGCCGCTTTTAACAGTATCACGGCGTTGTGGCACTAGCGAATAAATGCTCAATAAATATTTAACACAAAACGTTTTACAAAACCTGATATGCAGGACAGTATAAGGTTTGCGATACATACATATACGTTTTTGGGGGCATATTTTTATTTTAGTTTTTATGTTGTTGCATTTTCGACATTCATGAAACTACAAAATGAACGTCCCATCGAACGCTCCAGAAACCTTTGATTGTGGGTTCGAATCCCGGTTCGGCCCACTTATGTTTCTAGGTTTGTCAGCACCATACCCGTGCTCGTGGGTTTCACCGAAGTGGTAATTAAAACGTCTGAGACCTGCATCACTTCGGGCTTTCCTCCCACATTAAGCTGACACGCCGTGATATGACTGTAATACTGTTAAAAGCGGAGTTAAACCCAACTCACTCACACACACTAAATGAAACTGTATGATGATCCCAGTTATGTATGGTTTCTAAAAAAGTGCTTTCAACATGGCCGACATTAAGTTATTCTTCATAATTCAAGTGTTCTATAGAGCCTTAATTGTGTCTCTGTTTGTTTTTTCTATTGTTCCTAGGTAGGTTGAAAAAAGGCATGGCTTGCGTCCGAATCATACAGTACTGATCAAAGTGCCTTTGGTTACGCGGGGTATTTTAATAATACTTCTTCTTGCGTTTCTGAGACAGCAAGTTGGACTGTGTAGAAAGGATGTTTGGGTTCATGTCCGGAGTATAACTTATAACATGTTCATTGATAATATTAATTGAACGAGAGTCGAACAGATGCTATGTGTAATTTAAAAAATACAATATGTGTTTCCAATGCAACACGCCCGACACATTACGTTTAAATGGGAGTAGGGTTTATTTCCGAAGGCTTAGCACATAAGCTGTTCAGTAAACCGTGCATAAAAATCAGACAAGTGCTGAACTGGTGCGGTTGGCTAGTCGTGATATTTTTGTTTAGATTTTGAGTTTCCTAGGGAAAATGTTGACTTCGTTGCAGTGTAGGAAGATTCCATTACATTGGGGTCACATCAACCTTTGTTGCCAGCTACCAGCTGGTATAGGCTGTATTGTTGTTTCACTCGTGCTTATATGGTGCATAAATAGTTGATAATGTATTTATAACAACTATAAACTATTAAATGATATAATTTATGACCCTTAAATAATTGCAATATGTCTTTGGTATCTAAATATAACAATAACCGGTCCTTCCGATTTGACATCTCTGACATCTAGATGCATTTAGCGCTCACCGTGGCTCGAAGTGGAAGAGCGGGAGAGTGAGTGAGTGAGTTGGGTTTAACGCCGCTTTTAACAGTATTCCAGTTATATCGCGTCGTGTCAGCTTAATGTGGGAGATTCGAACCCACAATCATAGGTTTCTGGCGTGCCCAAGGGACGCAACTCTGCACAGCGAATCGCGGCGCCTTAGACGATTGGGCCACCCTTCCCCCGGAAGAGCGGGAGAACACCCCAAAAGGGTGGAAGAACACCCCAACTGAACCGGCGAACACCTCAAAAGAATCTGGGGATTCCGGACGTTCACTTTGGCTCTGGGTCGATGTTTGACTCTTGGAGTTCCAGGAAGATGTCACGGAAGTGATGCGGGGTAGACAAGGAACCGTCCTTTCCCTGTCACGTTTGTGGGCGATCAAGATGAGGATGGACAAGTTGTCGTCGAAGCCTTCGTCGTCTGGTGATCAGCGAATCTCATATGTGTTGTGAGTGAGGTTTTTTTACGCCGCTTTAAGCAATATTCATGCAGTATCAGGGCAAGGGACGGTATAAATGTGCTTCACACATTGTACCCGTGTGGGGAATCGAACCCGGCCCTCCGGCGTGACGAGCGAACGCATAAACCACTGGGCAATATCGCCGTCCCATGAATGTGCATAAGCACAGGAGCTTGGACGAGAGAAGAAACAACGGACCAAAATCTGGATTTTTACATCTTTGAAACAAACTCAAATGAGGTGACGGGATTTGCGGATGATCGCGATATGAACTGACTATCGACGTTTATTCCATATTAAGCTATAGCTACACCTTTGAAACGTAGAATTATTGTTATTTCCATATACACAAGCACCATTGTCATGAATGTTATGACTGGAGTGTCAGGAATTGTCAAACATGAAATCCCAAATTGATATCCAAATAAATGCTTGCTCAAATGCATTTCATTTTATTGTTCTTGGGTCTAACACCAAGCTGTTTTCTATGGGTGAAGTCGGTAACTAACTGTAGTGATAAATACATTTATCATATAATGGGTAGGTTTTTCGGCAGGATAAAGCCAACGGATAAAAACGATATATGTTGGGGTCATATGCGGATAGAGATGCAAATATCAAAGGTCAAGAAGGGACTACTTTCAATGATTATAAACAAACATGGCGTCCCCCTCGTCATTCGGCGTTTGAGTCAGAATTAAGCATCGGGAATCTGGATAAACTACAGAGATAATTGCTTTCATTATCAAATGAACAGTCTAATATACTGAAAATCAGTGTCTAACTGTGACGTCGCTCAGGCATTTTATACGTTTTGGCAAGTTTGGAGATATAAATTTCGAAACAATTTTGCGAGGGCACGAGGCATAGCCAAGCGGGATCAGTAGCCATATCTGCGCTTGTAGACCTCTGCGACTTGAAACCTTCTCCACAAATTTGGCCGAAACAGTTTCAATTGTTACCTTGTTTCGTTTTTTGCTGTGTGTACATCTGACTACACTTCTTAACGTTATAACAGGACTGACCAACTGCCAACAACGTCTGAACGTGGCCGAGACGTCTCATAGACTAGGGTTAGAGTAGCTTCCCTTTGACAAAGGGCAGTTACTCTAGTGGACAGACCGATGGATTGCCGCGAAAGGCAATTAAAAACCATTGTTGTTTTTTTACGTATATGTTGCTTCGCCACTGTGTAAGAAACAGATTTCAGTTGGAACTATATGGGCTACTGTCACTGTCCGACTGACACATCACTTACCCTGTGACGTAATAAATATTAACGCGCGCATTCCAGGAAAATTCGCAATGTTTCGGTAATGTTTGTGAGAGAGGGAAAGCGATTTTCAAGCACAGAATTAAAGAATGGCATTATATGATAATCGAGGTTATCACGCTTGTGTGTTTGGGGATAGTAAATATCCCGAATTAGGAATAAACACTAAGTATTTAACTCGCCAAGGTTCGCTACATACAATGTTTATTCCTTGTGCAGGATATTTACCATCCTTAAACACACTCGCGTGATAACCTCTCTGCCTTTACACTCATTTTAGCCGCAGTATTGATGCTGCTCGTACTAAGCATAAACAACACTACAGTAAGTATGACGTCACACTAAATTGACGTCATTATTACGTGCCTGTCTATGACGTCACAACAAACACTCCGTCACTAAGACTCAGTCGCTCCTGTGATCAAGACGTCTTATCATTGTTGATGAAAGTGCATGTACATGATGGCTCAAGGCAGTCTACACAGCGCCCCGTTGGTGTATGTCCTTGTCAACAAGGGAGTAAAGGTAAGAACGATAGTGAGTGAGTAAGGTTTTACGCCGCTTTAGCAATATCCCATCAATGGCAGGGTAACACAAAAATGTACTGCCGGGAATCGAACCCGAGCCTTCGGCGTGACGAGCGAACGTTGAACCACAAGGCTACCCCCACCGCGCCAAACAACAGTAGTTCACTTCGAGAAAGCAACTACAGTCGGCAATCATTTGATCCGAGTTTTGTATCTTGTTTCGTCTGTTGATTCATCTGCCACTGAAGAATTTAACACATTTCTTGAATGCTGCTTCGGAAACGAACAACTAGTTCAATCTCACCTGTCTCACCTGTTTCTCCGACAACACCAAATATTCAAGCACAAAAAGAAAATTGCAAAAACGACCCCTTCACATGATTTGGTGATTATGTTAAAATAATATTCAACATAAATATATTGATGTATTCTTCGGAACGAAGGGACGGGTGAGACACGGCCGCCTACATTGAATGTCATTATATAGACGCCTCAATTGGGACATAACATTCCAAGGTATTTCGGCGTGTACACACGTGTAGTGATAGATTGGTTTATTTGTTAATAATAATCACCACTTTCATTTTCAAAGAGGAGCAAATGCATGTGCTTTGGTTTTTCCTGAGCCTGTTTTAACAAACAGGAATAGCATTAAAGGTCTGGTCATCTTTTGCAGGCAATGCGTACCGGGCTCCACAACATTGCCGACAACAATGAGCGATACCACCTTCCACCCGAGTGTCGCGCATCAATGACTTCACATCAAATCAGGTAAATAAATACCGGATATCTCATTTAATGAGTTCTCTACATTTGTGTACACACCCCTAAGACTACAAACTACACTTACAACTGCTAACATTACTGTTGTTTATTTCATTCCCAGGAACATGGCACGATCCAAGAATACAACTTCTAATTTCCTGAGCGGCACCTGGTGCAGGGAAACAGCTATTGGCGTCTTCCAAGATGGACACAAACGGAAGCAGAAGCCACTGTGGATGTGGTACAAGAACCAACTACTGCCCTTTGGCCGCACCAATCCAGATGGACATTTTAAACAATTCCAAACATCTGCCGAGGAGGAATTAAAAAGTAACACCAAAGAAATCGCCATGAAGCCGGCTGCTGAGGAAGAAACATTCCCTGGAAGTTCAGATGAAATTGGAATTCCCTCTGACATTACCACAGAGGGAAGGTTGGATAAGACACCGGAAAGTTCCCCACAGACACAGCCGGTCAATACTCCCACCCAGCATCTTCAGACAGTAAAAACCAGGAAGAGACGACCACGGACCCGAGGATCTCTTCTCAACACGGACCGGAAGATGTGGATGTCCCAGAGGTCGAGGGGGGATGAGGGGAGTGAGTCGACAGGTGATAGATGCTCGTCTGACCTGTCAGGCGTCCCCAATGCCTCACCATCAGCAGATGTCATGCCAGGCGCACCCAAGGCCTCTACACCAGCAGGGATATTCTGAGACAGGCCTTTGGGTACGACCCTTCAGAAGATGCATTCTGGAACATCAAAAGCCAGGGTGTTCTTCCTGATGACGTTCCATCAATACCAGGTAGGAAGCAGGTTCAATTCAAGAGAACTGATGAAGACGAATATTCCGTGCATGGTCGTGGCTCCACTTCAACCTTCTTCCATGCCACTGTGGAGGACACAGCTGTTCTTGTGAAGGACCGAACAGGGTCTAACCGGCCTGTAGCTGAGGTGATGACCGAGGCCAAAGTAATATCCTCCCTCTCTGGCACAAGGGTCACGCCGCATCTGTTGGGGGTTCTGGAGCAGGGCGTCCTGGAGAGGGAATACAGTCTTGTCCTGGAGGACTGCACAGGCTTCATCTCGCTCCAGGACCTCCTTAAGTCTGGATATTTCGTCCCCAGATCCGGTTGGACAAACATCTGCCTGTCCCTGTCCAGCCACCTGGAGACCCTCCATAGCCGCCGTGTCCTTCACAATAACATCTGCTCTAGCAACATCATCATCAACAAGGACACGCTGGAGGTGAAGCTGGTTGGCTTTGGACAGGCGTCCTTCGGGAAGGGAGTCAAGCTGCCCAGCGCTACACGCCACCAACCTGGACTTGCTCCAGAGGTGAAGCTGGGCTGTGTCACCTCCCCACAGGCAGATGTTTATGCTTTGGGCTCTGTCCTGGATGAGATCAAAGTGGCCAGCAATTTGATGGACCTCCACGAGGTCGTTCAAAAGTGCCATCAGGATCTCCCTAGGAACAGAGCTCAGGCATTGGAGATCCATGACTTCATGCAGGCTGCGTTTAAAAGATGTCAAGGTTAGGTCATCTTTGTTTGTGTATGCCAGGGTGCGTATAGATAATGGATGTTAACAGCAAGTTAACTTATGTTGCATAAACACAAATATTCAGAATTGTAATGAGATTCTTCATATGAAGATATCCATTTTTGTGTATATAAATGAGTATATGTAAAATATGGAGAGAACTAATATTTGACGTCGCACCAGCTATTTGTCAGCTATATGAAGCAATTATTGAAAATACGGAAACAATATTTATATAATGTTTCTAAAAAGATAGTTCTTGTTCTCTTATGCATGTGTAAAATACAAATATATTTATATGTTTGAAAATAATTCGAATGCATAAACAAATTTAGTGTTTAGTGTATACAAATACATTTATCTCAAATTATTCTTATACATGTCTGTTAAGAATGTCCATGCTGTTTGTGTTGTATTGACAGCGTAGCCATGCATTGATGTTAAATCATAAGGCATAACATATCGATTAAGTCGTAAAAAAGATTTTTAAAAATTCACCCGGAAAAATGTAAAGCACCACTCCTTGGTTATTGTTATATATCCCGAACGTCCTTGTACATATCTACACCAATCTCTCTTTGAGAGATGACCAAGAAGACAACTGATACCACTGGTTTCCTACCAGTGAAGATCCGGGGTAGAATAGGTCTTCAGCAACCCATGCTTGCCGTAAAAGGCGACTATGCTTATCGTAAGAGGCGACTAACGGGATCGGGTGGTCAGGCTCGCTGACTTGGTTGATGCATGTCATTGATCCCAATTGCGTGGATCGATGCTCGTGATATTAATCACTGGGTTGTGTGGTCCAGGCTCGATTATTTACAGACGCCGCCATATATCTGTAATATTGCTGAGTGCGGCGTTAAACAACCAACCACTGGTTTCCCAAGGTGGTTGCAAGTACTAGATTACATCATCATATCACACGAAGCAGAGGAAGCTATTGCAAGGCAGTCAAATAACAATTGCCGTGGAGCCCACACCAAACTTTATTATATTAAGAGATTATAGATTTCAGTTTCTCTACTTCCATATGAGCTTGCCCCTTTGTAAGCAAATATAATTACGTCCTGTCATAGAGTCAAAAAATATACAATTTCAAATGATGACTATTACATATGGAAATAGATCTTAAGCGGTTCCTAACGTGCTTCCATAAATGCTATATTGTTGAATGATTATTGTTTTATACAAGGTGTCATTGTTTTGTGTCCATACAGGGTCGTGTATGTAGAAATAATCGTTGATCTTTTTTATTTATTTTTTACATATTTATAGCAGATAAGCATGTTCAATAAGGAAAATTGTTCATTTTGTAATGACATTTTTCATATTAACAGGGGCGGTCGGGTAGCCTAGTGGTTAAAGCGTTCGTTCGTCACGTTAAAGACCCGGGTTCGATTCCCGACACGGGTACAATGTGTAAAGCCCATTTCTGGTGTTCCCCGCCTTGATATTGTTTGAATATTGCTAAAGGCGGCGTAAAACTCATTCTCACTCACTCACTCACTCATATTAAGATATACGCGTCTCTTTTGTATTACTAAATGAAGATATGAAATGGCGAGAACTAATATTTTACCTCGCGCCAGCTATTTGTCAGCTGTATGAAGCGACTTTATAAATATGAAAACAATGTTGTTCATATAAAGACAGTTTTTGGTTTCTTATACATGTGTGAAATAAAATAGATTTTTATGCTTGAAAAAATATCCGAAAACATAAAATCATTTAGTGTTTGTATACAAATATATTCTCTCAAATTCTTATAGATGTCTGGTTATAATGCCCATGTTGTTTGTTTTGTATTGAGTCATTTGTTGATATACGGTTAAATCGTTAAAAAAAGCATTATGTAAAAATATATATAACTATTTAAAAACAAACTTTATATGTGTATGTTGTTATTCATAATATATAGTTATAAAAATATGTTTTGGTTGTGTTCTATAAAATATCCTATCTTAATACTGGAATGAAGTTATTTTCAACCATTTTAATCCTTTTTTCATTTAATTTTTTTTAATATAGATACTTTGTTGTGTCGCATTTCATTCTTCGTAACCAGAATCGTTTTAGCATTATCTGTTTTTATATACTCAACCACAAAAGTTCCTGTGACACAAATATTTTAGTATATTTAGTGTAAAGCTTGGTGTTCAATATTGTAGTACATGTATGGAATCAAGTCACAAAAAAACGCAACTGCTACACAAAAGCATGCATTCCATGCAAAAGTTGACTTTTATGCAAGCCCGTGCATTTCACTACCCAAGAATGGGTATAAAAACATGTGCGTTAACGGGACTCTATATGCATTGTTTAGCATCGTGCTGACAACAACCACTCAGAAAAACACCACAATTACGCAATTATTCAACATTACGAAATGCCACGCCTGTCCGAAAATGAGCGTCTGCGAGCCATTGGTATGCTTGAAGCAGGATCGAGTCAACGTGGCAACGTTGGCAACAGACGAATGCAGTCAGAGACCAGCCTCGGAGTGGCAGGCCACGCGTAACCAATAATCGACAAGACAACTGGATTCGAACAACATACGAAATCGATTCAAGCCAGCAACAGTGACTGCAAGAAGCATCCCTGGCCTTCGACGAATATCTTCATAAACCGTACATCGTCGCCTCAGATGTGCAGGGATTGTCGCCAGAAGACCCACCAGACGTCCCATTTTGACAGGACAAGTCCTATTCACTGACGGGGCGGTCGGATAGCCTAGTGGTTAAAGCGTTCGCTCGTCACGCCAAAGACCCGGGTTCGATTCCCGACATGGGTACAATGTGTGAAACCCATTTCTGGTGTCCCCCCGCCGTGATATTGCTCGAATATTGCTAAAAGCGGCGTAAAACCATACTCACTCACTATTCACTGACGAGTCTCGTTTTCACGTCAGCCACAGCGATGGACGGATTCGAGTGTACCGACGTCGAGGTGAACGTTACGTCAATCATTGTGTCATGGAAGAAGATCGGTTCGGGGACGGTAGCGTTATGGTATGGGGTTGGATTACAGCAAGACAGAGGACCCGTTTGATAGTGGTTGAGGGAAATCTCAATGGACAGCGCTACCGCGACGAGATCATCAACCCTGTGTTTGCGTCGTCATGGCCCAGGCATTACCTTTCAACATGACAACGCCCGGCCTCATATTGCTTGACTTGTTCGGGATCCCCTTCAACAAAACAACGTGAATGTCATCCCCTGGCCGACTCGCTTCCCTGCTCTCTCACCAATCGAGCACATGGGGGATGAGATGGATCGGCGCTTTCGATGTCAACCACGTGTTCCACAGACACTCCAGGTACATGCTCCAGCAGATATGGACAGATATCCCACAGGACTGTGTGCGACGCCTGGTCCATTCGATGAGACGAAAATGTGTTGCTTGCGCCGCAAGTGATTGTCAAGACCACACAATCCAGTGATTGACAGAATGAGCACCAACTTTTAACTTTGTCACAGCGCCAGTGAGCAACTGTCGATGGATGTTAGGCGCTTTACAAATCAATTATTATTATAATCTACGCAATTAGTATACATGGACATGCATCAACCAAGTCAGTGAGCTTGACCACCCGATCCCGTTAGCCACCTCTAACGACAATTATAATCGCCTTTAACGGCAAGCATGGATTGCTGAAGACCTATTCTAACCCGGATCTTCACGGGTCCTTTCCATTTTGATCGGTATTTTAAGTGTGCACTCAACATAACACAGCGCCCGTCCCGACACACCTGGGTCACTCGATGTCGTTTTACGCGCAATAGGGTAAAAAAGTAAGTCACATCTCAAAACTTCTCTCCCTGTGAAATTTCAGAATATACAGATGAAAACGAATAAGGGGGCAATAAACAATGTATAGGGGAATAGCTATTCTGTCAGTGTATACAAATTCAACACATGTCAGAATCAAATCTTGAGAAGTGTTTGGTAGGCCAGGCTGGGAACCCATGATAGCATACTAAATAAAGTACCTTGTTAGTGAAAAACTGTGTCTCAGTGAGTGTTCCGTTGGTGTATCTGATTGTTATCCGCGCACCACACGTCCTTGCTTCTATTGTAGGTGACCCGTGAAGATTCCGGGGTAGAATAGGTCTTCAGCAACCCATGCTTGCCGTAAAGGCGACTATGCTTGTCGTAAAAGGCGACTAACGGGATCGGGTCGTCAGACTCGCTGACTTCGTTGATGCATGTCATCGATCCCAATTGTCTGGTAATTGCAATGTGTATTCAATACACGTCGCTCTGTAAAATATATGGACAGAACAGAAATCTGTTTCTTGTTCATCTAGTACATATATATTTGATCCTAAGGATTCCAAAAGATTAAAAAACCCGTTAAATTCTATTTGTCTTTTTCTTATGTAGTTAATTTTAGGTTCCGCTAGCTAAGGGGGGACTTCATTATAGGCAGTGTTTGCTATCCCCCGTTATGGAGATGGCGAGGTCGGCCGCCCATCTTTCCGTCCGCTTCTCAAAGGAGACAAAGTTTCTAAAAAAATATTTCAGTCAGAAAAGTGAAACTTTACCCACACTCATATCATCATATTACTGGTCATGATCTTAATTTTTTTCCAAAATTGGTGTCTTGAATTGATTTTTTACAGAGTTATGGCACTTGCTCCGTGCTTGTGCATAGTGTCTGCAATCAATGGGGATAACTTTTCTCAGAAACTACTGACGTTACATGAATGAAACTTTGCATGCTTTCCCTTGAGAATGAGTTTGAAAATTAGTCCCGTAAAATATCTTTTTGAGAGTTACTTTCTTGGTACATATTTTTAGATTTTGAGCATACACAGTTACGACATTTAATCCATGTTTTTTTACAAAGTGCATAGTGTTAGACTAAAATCTAGTCTCTGAAATGAACATATCGTACATAAAAACAGTTGTTCAGTTATCTTAATAAAAATATAATAAAAAGGAGCCCAGTGACTCTCTTCATTTTCAGATACTGCAGTAATCTAGACTTGCCAAACATTATAGACTTGCATGGGCTGTATTTGATATATATTTATATCAGGGTCTGTAAGACAGACTATGCATAGTGTCTGCAATCGGTTTTCTCAAAAACTACTGACGACTAAAATACTTATCAAGACTGAGTTCAAGAAAGACTGGCGCAATAAAGTATTTTGTTCAGAGAACGTGTATTAAATTCACATTTAATCATTTTTCTGATGACGAAAAAAGACCATAGTGCCTATCTCTTCTCTATGCTGTATATTATAATCTGAACCAATATTTGACCGTGAAGATCCGGGGTACAACAGGTCTTCAGCAAGCCATGCTTGCTATAAAAGGTGACTGTGCTTCTTGTAAAAGGCGACTAACGGGATCGGGTGATCAGGCTCGCTGACTTGGTTGATGCATGTCATCGACCCCAATTGCGTGGATCGATGCTCATGATATCAATCACTGGATTGTCTGGCCCAGACTCGATTATTTACAGACCGCCGTCATATAGCTGGAATATTGCTTAATGCGGCTATAAACAACAAACAAAACAAACCACAGCAGTTATTGACTGCATAGAAATTTTACTTCAAAAGCCAACTCTTCCTTCTTGCCAGTGAGTAACATGGTCATCATATAAACATAGAAATACTTTAAAGTGTTTGGTTGCTTGTTCTCCCAAAGGTTCATTTACTTTTGCTTCACAGTTATGGCGCCAGGCAGCATATGAGTAGAATCTTTCCAACAATCTGGTTTCTTAGATTTATTTTCTGAAATACCAAGTCAGCGAGCCTGACCACCCGATCCCGTTAGTCGCCTTTTACGACAAGCATGGTCGCCTTTTACGGCAAGCATGGGTTGCTAAAGACCTATTCTACCCCGGAATCTTCACGGGTCACGTAAGTGACGTTGCAGTATGAATCTGTACTGTACTCTTGAAGTGACACGTGGTCGACCGGAACTGGAAAGGTCATATGTTCTCCTGTGTGTCTGATAACGGTTCCACAATGGTCTTGTAATGACGTTTGGTGCTGTGTGGAAAAACCTGACAACGGCCAAGCATGATTCTCCTGTTTGCAGTCGGCGGATGGCGTTGATGCGTTTGGCTTCCGTCATTCGTGGCATGTTATCGCCGTTCACTTGCTGTCATATTGTAAAGGCATGCAAATGAAAACCCAACGTTTTTATAGCCCAACAAGTGATATTGCACGTGCTTTTCAGGTTGGTGTGTTTCGGCTTTCACGTGGTCGTGTTTTTTTGCGATTCTGCCATCTTCCCACCTATTTTCTGCTATACCTCATTAATTCCATTTAAATCAATCCCAAGTCATGCAGAAATGACCCAATCATTTTTGGTATTTATTTTGTGTGTATGTCAGCAACACTATGTCAGATATTTACGATTTTACTACTTTTGCAGAGTATATTTGCAGTAACATTTACACCATCAGATAGGAAATTTATTATTCCATATTTCAGTATACAGTTATAACCGGAGGTACATGTAAACAACATTTTTCAGATCTTTTTAAAAATGTGGCGAGATTATTAGGAATTTCCGAAACTTATTTGTTCATTTCCATGGATTTGAAATTGAGATATTATTTTGATACTAGATATTAATGTATTGAATATTACATATTAATTGCCGTTTCCCCCGATAGACGGAGGAAATAAGGATGATTTTGTGATCAACACGGCAGATGGACATAAGGTTTCAATGTCATAAATTACAGTTGCTGCAACACACAGTGTTCCAGCGTATTAACTGCATTAAATACGTCAGCTGTGTGCGCCGTCGATATTATAAATCATAATTGTATGGTTGAGAAAAAATTGTTTTGACAACAATTCGCATGCTCAGATTAACTACAATTCTATGTTTGATAATTTACAAGGTGTAACATGTGTGAAATTATCTTAATGGTCTTTCACGGGAGAAGGAATTAAAATGTCTTATAATTGATCCCTTTGTTCAATTTAGAGCACATGATGGAAGAAGCAGCTTGCATATTAACTATTTTAATACCATATATTGCCGACTGAAGAGTACAAATCCGAAAAACAACCCTTCTGTTTCAATTGAAAGATACCGTGTTATTTGAGATTCAGACACAAACGTGTACCTACGATTTGTTTATTACTATTAAACTTTCTCTCTCACCTTTCCCTTTTGCAGCCAGACCTGTGAAGATCCGGGGTAGAATAGGTCTTCAGCAGCCTATAACAACGACTGACCACCATATTTCATGACACGTGATGCTAAACATTTCTAAAAAACTTGAATTCACAAACGGAAAACATCGCTGATTTCAGTGTGCATATTTTGAGACGCCGTAATACAATGTTGAATACAGAGCATTACTAGAACCCCCAGATCAGCATGTGCGTGTTGCATGTCCTTCTGTTGTGCAACATCCACGTACACATTCTTTAAGAACATATTCAGAAAAATAAAAGTAAAATAGGTAAACGATTGCCAAAAAGTCCTATTGTTTGAATCACTATCAAATAGTGATGACACCAGCTGTTGGAAGCTGTCCCCACTGATGACCCTCGTCACAAACACATTCAAAGGCAAGTTAACTGTTAACCTGAACAAACGCGGTAACAGTTGTGGTATATCCACGTCTACAATGAAACATTTTGAAATCTTTATCAGGGACTTGAAATGTGTAACCCTGACAAAACAACGTTTGAGCGTGACGCTGCTTGAAACCTTCAAAGAAAGAGCATACTCAAACGTTTGATTGCTCGACGTAAAAGTTGTTTATTGGAAAGTTGACCTCGTCCTGCTTGTCTGTTTGTTTTTTCGACCGCCTCTGTGGTCTAGAGGTAGAGCGTCCGCCCGGAGAGCGGAAGGTCCGGAGTTCGATCCCCGTCCGCGTCGTACCTAAATACGTTAAAAGGTGGTATTTGTTGTTACCCTGTCTGGCGCTCGGCATGAAGGGGCTAAAAATACGACTGGTCGGCTCGGAGTCAGTATACTGTGTCTGAGTGGGGTATTCATGTTAAACTGCGG
This sequence comes from Haliotis cracherodii, assembly GCF_022045235.1. NCBI lineage: Eukaryota > Metazoa > Mollusca > Gastropoda > Lepetellida > Haliotidae > Haliotis > Haliotis cracherodii. The sequence continues at coordinate 7,215,213 of NW_027266343.1, forward strand.
CATGGTATCTCAGTGAGCTAGCAGTCCGGCATCAGTCCGGTCTAGTAAAAGCACCCCCCCACACACACACACGTGCATGCACGTCGCTATAAAAGTGCAATAATCTTGGACGCGACGTTAAACCCCATTTCACCTCACCTCACCTCACCTGTTTGATTTTTCACATATTTAAATATGAAACAGGTTAGGCGGTTGCATGGGTCTCTTTCTATTTCTAATGGTATATTTGACCATTGTATCTGAACGATATCAGATCAACAGTGTAGCTTAAATTAGACTTCCTTGCAAAATTCCTGTGTTTTTATCCCCCCGTCTGTCCGTCCGTCCGTCTGTCTGTCCGTCTGTAATCTTTGTTTGTCTGGAGCATATTTCCTAAACCGTACAACCTAGCTTCACAAAACTTGGTACACATAACAATCAGGCTCAGTAGTCGTGCCTTTTGCTATTTAGAGATTTTTAGAATTTTATATTTTGGTCGTTTCCATGGAAATATTATGAACTTAGGACATTTGAGGGTACTGCTCTTGTCCAGAGCATATTTTCTAAACCGTACAACCTAGCTTCGCAAAACTTGGTACACATAACAATCAGGCTCAGTAGAAGTGCCTTTTGCTATTTAGAGATTTTTAGAATTTTATATATTTGTCGTTTCCATGGACATATGATGAACTTAGGAAATTTAAGGGTAGTGCTCTTGTCCGGACCATATCTCCCGAACCATACAACTTAGCTTCTCAAAAGTTTTTACACCTATCAAGCAGGTAATTTAGTGGTGCCTTTGCTATTAACATGGTTTAGAAGATATGCTCCAGACGAGGACATTACACTAGGTTCATCAATTTTCAATTTAAATTGAAAAAAAAGAATTAGTACATTCTCTTTATGCCTTTGTGTCACGAGGCTATACAGAGCTATTCATTTGCGAATCTGCGAAGTTATTGTTATTACAATTTCATGAGATCATCAGAAAGTGAGCTACATGAACCAATATTTAATAACCTTCATTATATTTCTGGTTTTGGCAGAAAAAGATTTCCTTGCCAATCTAAATACATTTGAAGGTACACACAGTTTACCGACATGCAACGTCGGGGGGATATGTCATCTTCGGATGCCTCTTGTTTTTATTTTGCCAATCCGAGCAGACACTCTTAAGCCACTAGAAGAAGGGAAATATAATTAATGTCCATGGGGATGTCTACCTCTATCTGGCCTAAATGTCCAATGCCCAAATTTCAAAAATGTGTAATCTTTGAAGAGGTCAAGCATTTCAAATATCGTTTTCTCAGTACATTTCAGATGATATTTCATTTCATTTCTCACAAGTTTGCGGGCATACCTTATCCTGGTTGGGATCAAACTGAATAAAAGCCAATATCACTTTCTGGTTGTGTTTGGACAGGATGGTCATTAGCAGATTAATATGGTACTTTAAAACAAATGATCTGATTAAGTGACTTAACCCACTTATAAAAGCGATAAACCCTTTCCCTATCAATAAGATATCTGCCAAAAAGAGAGTCAGTTGTACGATTGAAGACATTCAACGGGTTGTTCTTCTCTTTTGGGACCCGTGAAGGTCTTCAGCAACCCATGCTTGCCGTAAAAGGTGATCATGCTTGTCGTAAGAGGCGACTAACGGGATCGGGTGGTCAGGCTCGCTGACTTGGTTGATGCATGTCATCGATCCCAATTGCGTTGATTGATGCTCATGATATCAATCACTGTATTGTCTGGTCCAGACTCGATTATTTACAGACCGCCGCCATATAGCTGGAATATTGCTGAGTGCGGCGTTAAACAACAAACCAACCAACCAATCTTCTCTTTTGGTCCATTTGTTGGCATATGCTTCAACAGCATCCATAATGATATTAAATTTGTGATCCCAATTGGTAGGAGGCTGTTCACGATATTTTGGTGAGAAATAAATAATTTTACAAGTGCAGGCGATAAGCAGGATGTTTCTGAAAAGGTGTTTACGTAAAGCTTGTTTGAGGTGGTCCAATCAGGTTTGTGGCTTGGAAAAATATCATAAATTTAGTTAACCTCTAAGAAGGCTGATTGGTGATTTCAGAAAAGGGTGTGTCGGTATGTTTTGATCGTTGAGTATATAAACGACATCAGAGATCAGGTGGACATAAACGCGGGTTGGCAAGCTGATTAAACGACAACAAGCTAAGAAGAGATCCTCCAGAGTCTAACGCCATAATGACCAAGGTAGGCTTCCTGAAATCATTTGCACGTTCAGGTATGTTCTCTTTCAGACCAGGACTCGCCTGCACATTATGTTTTGACTGTAACGATTAAATTTGTAAGTGCCATCTCCGCAATATTTCAGGTGTGGTGAATGTGAAATATGATTGTTTGTGATCTTGTCACTTCTACTTTGTAAAGTCTCTCTGTGAAATATTTTTAACTATATATATATGTGTGTGTATTTAAACATGTAGATAAAACGGTTCACCTGAACAAACACCGGACCCATGGATCAAGAAAAGAAGTTCTCCTTTAAAATTGTCATGTGGGGTTCTTGTCTGCGATTTCACAAATTTGAGCAAATTCTTTTAGGTTTTGAAACTACACATATTATTAATCCACTTGTCGCAAATACTTATGGGGATATAAAGAAGTTCATCCATGACTGGGGGACACGGGTGGCCCAGTCGTCTAAGGCGCCGCGGTTCGCTGTGCAGAGTTGCGTCCCTTGGGCACGCCAGAAACCTATGATAGTGGGTTCGAATCCCGGTTCGCCCTGATTATGTTTCTAGGTTTGTCAGCACCATCGTGGGTTTCCCCGAAGTGGTAAACGTCTGAGACCTGCATCACTTCGGGTTTTCCTCCCACATTAAGCTGACACGCCGCGACATAACTGTAATACTGTTAAAAGCGGCGTTAAACCAAACTCACTCACTCCTCCATGATTGCATTGAGGATGTTTAACGTTTGGGACATGGATTTTGTGGTACATTGCTGGAGCCAGCAATTTTTCTGTTTGTACAGATTTTTATGGAGCTTTGGATTCTAGTACAAAAGATATATGGACATGTCAAATTGAAAGTACTGATGCGTGGTTTTAAACATATTCTTTAAACGTTTGCCTTTGCTTATAAGTTGCAAAATCTCTGTACTTTTGCGTATCCGGCTCAATGGAAAGTAAGCATTGTTTTCAGTTCCAGACACATAAGTAAATGCGCTAGCGAGTCACTGGATCACTTGATTGTTTCTTGTTTACGGGCCGCCGCCGTTTCCCTTTGGTCCCGTTTCGCGAACACCTGGTGTTATTCCTAATTTTCAGTGATACAGTTGATACTGACATTTATCTGGCGTTGACGTTGTATATCCCTCTGTTAAGTCTGAGGCAAACCTGGCTCAAGCATCGTGTCTCTCCCCGAAAATAAAATAATCAAGAACACACCGTTGTAGTCAAGAGAGTAGCAGGACAGAGACATGGATCGCGGATTATGCCTTCGTCAGCAGTCATATAATACTATAGAGACCTATGATGTTCCCATTTTTCAAAAACATTTCTCGTTTCCCTTTTTTTTTGGCAGATTCTGATGCTGTCTGTTTTAGTTGTAATTTTCTTCCGTGCATGTATGTGTGACCCCGGTGGGCAAAACGTAAGTATAATTTATTTTATTTTGTTGTGAGATTCATATTTCGACGAGTTATGCTCTCGTGTAGACTCTGCAAGGATCCTTTGCGGTAGGGCGGTCGGATAGCCGAGTGGTTAAAGCGTTCGCTCGTTACGCCGAAGACCCGGGTTCGAAAACCTCGACACGGGTACAATGTGTGAAGCCCATTTCTGGTGTTCCCCGCCGTGATATTGTTTGAATATTGCTAAAAGCGGCGTAAATCCATACTTACTCACTATATCAGTGTTGAAGGGGTCGAATTATGGCTAGTAGGCCCGATTTTGCACTGCTTTCAATAATGTGACATCCATTTAACAGCTAGGGTTCACACATTTTACCATGTGAGGAATTCAACAAGGTCTTCGTCACCAATACTTTAACAAAGTCAAAGAAATACATGTATTTGGACAGTTATATTAGTTCAGCAATTGTTCAGGTGTCTCCCTGGAAAACTTTCTACTCACGGCCGAACATTCGAAGCGAAATATGACTGATAATGAATACATGACACTTGTTTATGGAAAACAACCACTTTATTCATTGTATCAACTGGTCAGGGTTTCTCCATTTGATGACTATGCTTGTCGTAAGAGGCGACTAACGGAATCGGGTGGTCAGGCTCGCTGACTTGGTTGATGCATGTCATCGACCCCATTTGCGTGGATCGATGCTCATGATGTCAATCACTTTATTGTCTTGTCTAGACTCGATTATTTACAAACCGCCGCCATATAGCTTAAATATTACTGAGTGCGGCGTTAAATAACAAAAAAACAAACAAACAAACAAACAAACAAACCGACATAATCACTGGGAAAATAGGAATCTCCACGAAACTGTTGAATTTCAAATTTCTCAATTAGTTTTAAGTCGAATTTGTGATAGTTTAGTAATTATACTGTCCATCATTGACATGCTTGTTGTCAACGTGATGCTTCAGGTGAATGTTTTCTGCCTTTTAGGAATGTACAGTGGTACAGCTTGGACCGACAATAGAAGCGACGACATGCGGTGGAACCACAACCATCAGATACACCAACGGAACACTCATTGAGACACAGTTTTTCACAAACGAGGTACATGATACATATAGAATTGATGAAGATTATTTTCTGTTTCTATAAGTTACTGCAACACTTGTCTCTGTTATTTGACATGCTGTACAATTGATACACGTTTTTGGAAAAGAGGGGGTACGCTTCCCATACTACATTTCAGATGAATGCAAAACAATCAAGATTTCGTAGTTTTCATTCCTGGGATTTTATCGGAAAAAATAAATTGTTCCAGAAAATGCTTGAAAATATAATTCTATTCTAAAAGAAATTGCATCGCTTTGATTAAAATAACATTTTTTTCCATGTCAGGGGCCGACTATTTGATGATCTGTGGTGGGCGAGGGGAGGGTTATTTAGGCCTGGGATTTTATCGGAAAAAATAAATTGTTCCAGAAAATGCTTGAAAATATAATTCTATTCTAAAAGAAATTGCATCGCTTTGATTAAAATAATAATTATAATTAATAATAATAACAATGATAATAATTAATAAAAATATCCGGTTTTGTTACCAGCTGGTCGGTAAGGCCCATACTTGGCACAAACACACACAGACACACACACACAAACACACACAGACAGACACACAAACACACAGACACACAAACACACACAGACACACACACACACACACACACACACACAAACACACACAGACACAAACACACAGACACACAAACACAGACACACAGACACACTCACAAACACACACACACACAGACACACACACAAACACACTCACACACATACCACTGGATTTACAACGTATCCCAATTGCGTAGATCGATGGTCATGAGGTCAATCACTGATTGCCTAGACAGGACTCGATTATTTACAGACCGTCGTCATATTAGTGGAATATTACTATGTGCGACCAAACAAACAAACCAACATTTACTGATTTTTCAAAACTCATATCCTTTCCCCGCTGAATAAGGCACCGGTTTCCTTATCTAATATAACCTTTAATACTCTTAGACGATGACTGTGACCCAGGTAGGAGAAGACACCGCCTCCTGCTACGTGCAACCCCTGACCCCGATGCCGAAAGAGGTAAGTTAAATACTCAATGACATCCTGTTTCCATTAATATAACCAGTCACTTGTCGTAAGAGTCGACTAACGGGATCGGGTGGTCAGGCTCGCTGACTTGGTTGATGCATGTCATCGATCCCAATTGCGTTGATTGATGCTCATGATATCAATCACTGTATTGTCTGGTCCAGACTCGATTATATACAGACCGCCGTCATATAGCTGGAATATTGCTGAGTGCGGCGTTAAACAACAAACGAACCATCCAACCAACCAACCTCTTACGACAAGCATAGTCGCCTTTTACGGCAAACATTTAATAAGAAATATATGATATTAAATGATGTTAAATTATCATTTTAATATTAGATTGATTATGCTGAGACCACTTTGACTGAGTTTGCTGAGGAAGTTGATGCTGATGCAGCTGCCGCCATCCAAGCTCTAGTTCCTGAGTGCCAGGGTCGGACCATCTATGCCTTGGAGGCGGCAACTGAAGACCCCAGCACAGGTACGTGGATTACACACTTATACTTATGTATATCTCTATGAACATCTAATGCGGGTCCCCGGGGAGGGGTCGGGGAGCGGTCGCGGGCTGGGGTGGGGTTGTGATAATATCATAAGTATCGATCCACGCAATTGGGATCGACGACATGCATCAACCAAGTCAGCGAGCCTAACCACCCGATCCCGATAGTCGCCTTTTACGGCAAGCATGGGTTGCTGAAGACGTATTCCACCCCGAATCCTCACGGGTCTGCTACAAGAACCTGTTCAGGGAAACATTATGGGCAAACACAACTAGTCGTGCTAAAACAGATGGAAATGCTTAATCTCGGACCAATATGTTTTCAACACCTCCGATTTCAGTGTCATTCATGAATGAATTTCGTTTGCAGGAAGAAGGAAGAGAGCTTGCGGTTGGCATTTCGAATGTGGCCTGGTTTATAGTAGAGAAAGAGGGTGGTACACTTACTGCGCATTGAAATACTCGTGTCGCCGGTAATGTTGGTGATCACAAAGTCACATCACACACATCGACATCACGTCGAAGGTGGAATATCTTAAATATGATGAACATGATATTATGCTCTAGGTTTAGTACATTCAATAACAAAAAAGTAAAAATAGAACGAGACTGGAATACACCATTTCAAACCTGCAAGCAATTATTATATATTTAAATTTGCATGTAGTTTGTATCCTTGTAAAATGACGAGCGTATTTATATATATTGTACTTTATAGGAATATGTTCAGTTTTATGAAATACAAAACATAATTATTTTGTTTAAAGTATATGAAATTGGCTTATATACCAATGTGAAATTAAGGAGACTGCCTCTACTAGTATTGCAAATCTGATTATAACTGAATAAAATGTTCACCACAGATTTGAAGTATTTCTGTCGTTCCTTCAAACCTTACATAAATTGTATTGCGATTGTTAAATCTACAAGTTTTCCATCTCAAGTGCATACTCACATAAGGGGCTGCTTTTTTAAACACAAAAACAAAACAAAACACAAAAGGTGGTATGGGAGAGCCTGTGGTCTGGAACTTGCTTTGTAGAGTTGCGGCTCTTTGTTGTTCAAGGATTGTGAGTTATGAGTTGGAATCCCACATTATGAGCCTTGTTAGATGTTGTAAACATCTCTTTCCTCCAATCTTAAGCTGACACGTTTTGATATAGTTCAAATGACATAGCTGTGGTCAGGGTTCACTCATCGGTTCGTATCAAGGAATTGTCGCTTTGTCTACAAAACTGATGTCCAAGAGAAACGACACCAAGAGAGAGACGACTGAACATACACAATCATACGTTGCATATGCAAGAGATATGTGCCTTAACTTTAACGCTCCTTGACAGCACAGACGTTTTAATGAACAGTGACACAAGGGCAACTGGGCAACCTGGGAGCTGTTAAAATGCCACTATCAAATGGTGAACATCCGGGTTAGGCTATGGCCCTCGTCACAAACACATTCAAAGGCATGTTAATTGTCTTCAGCAACCCATGCTTGCCGTAAAAGATGACTATGCTTGTCGTAAAAGGCGACTAACGGGATCGGGTGGTCAGGCTCGCTGACTTGGATGATGCATGTCATCGATCCCAATTGTTTGATTTGGATTTTCGATCCCGATTTCGTAACGCGATTTTGATTGGACTATGCATAGACTCGTGAGTCCTGCCAAGATGTACCAGCCTAGTTCGGCAAGGAGGGAAACTGGACTTTTACAGTCAGTTAACTCCCTTGCCTCGGGAAGGTGTACTTCTGAAGGCGACCATGCTTGTCGTAAGAGGCGACAAACGGGATCGGGTAGTCAGGCTCGCTGACTTGGTTGATGCATGTCATCGTATCCCAATTGCGTGGATCGATAGTCATGATATCAATCACATGATTGTCTGGTCCAAACTCGATTATTTACAGACCGCCGTCATATAGCTGGAATATTGCTGAGTGCGGTGTTAAATAACATACAAACAAACAAACAAACTTTTGCACTTTGAACTTTTCATTTGGAATTTGCGCTGAGGAAGCTGGCACGTTTATATTTGTGGTGACATCATCTTGGGTACAAATCATTAGATTTTACTGTCAATATTGTGTTCTCGGGGACTATTTGAATATCAACACTGACTGTTTGTCCTGTTGACAAATCGAAACAGACAACTGCACTTTCAGGTAAGCTACAGTGCTTGTGGCAATAGTTTGGACAATTTGGGGTAACACTATATCCATGGTCCTCACGGTTAGTGACAAATACTCGTTTAGTAAGGAGTGAAGTTGTTCCTTAAGACTAAAAAAAGTGTGTTGACAATACTCAACTTGCTTCTTTTACGGGACTGTAAAACTTCTTTTGGTTTTGAGAATATACATGTTATTAATACCTCAAGTAATTGAAAAATTAAGTGTAAATATACAGAACGCCCTTTCCCGATTTCTATTCAGGATAATTGTTAATCTTAGAGACAGAGATTTGGTGGTGCATTGGACCCTGCAATGCCTTGCTCTTTGTGCGAATATTTATGGAGCTTTGGCGACCCGTGAAGATCCAGGGTAGAAAAGGTCTTCAGCAACCCATGCTTGTCGTAAAAAGGCGACTATATGTTTGCCGTAAAAGGTGACTATGCTTGTCGTAAGAGGCGACTACGGGATCGGGTGATCAGGCTCTACGACTTGGTTGATGCATGTCATCGATCCCACTTGCGTGGATCGATGCTCATGATGTCAATCATTGGATTGTCTGGTCCAGACTCGATTATTTACAGACCGCCGTCATATAGCTGAAATATTGGTGAGTGCGGCGTTAAACAACTAAACAAACAAAATCAAATTGAATGGACGTGTCTTTAGGTTTTGGAACCAAGTCAAAAGTCAAAGTGCATGTAAGGCCTACGGTCCATACACACAATAGTTACAAATAAGTAGTTTTACATATTTGGATATATACCCATGTTTACCAATTTGTTTCTTAGGGAAATTGCATTTTAAACATTTATAGCCGGTTTTAGTATGAAAGAAAGAGGTGAGGTGAGGTGAGGTGAGGTGGGGTTTAACGTCGCTTCCAAGATTATTGCACTTTTATAGCGACGTGCATGCACGTGTATGTGTGTGGCTGCTTGTACTAGTCCGGACTGATGCCGATTTATGATGCTAGCCCACTGAGATACCATGCTGCAGTTTAACATGAATATCCCACTCAGACACAGTCCTGAGCCAACCAGTCCTTGTTTTTGCCCCTTAATGCCGAGCGCCAGACAGGGTAACAACAAGTACCATCTGTTGGTATGACGCGGCCGGGGATCGAAACCCGGACCTCCACTCTTTTGGCGAACGCCCTACCACTAGACCAGGCGGACCCTTTGAGGAAAGAAGAGAAATAAAAGCAGGTACAGGCTACTTTGACAGATAACGTTCAGGTAAAGACATACAGAAGTAAAATTAATTTCATTTGTTATAGCTGAATGACATAATGGGCATAACCTCTTCGATTTTTCATAGGAAATTTTTCTTCCTTCATTTATCATGAGGTCTAACAGTCCAAGCCTAAATGAACGTCAAAGGGTTCTTGATGTTAATGTAGATAAAAAAAAATCTGGTTGAATAAGGCGCTTAAAAGTTATACCTTCAACTCTTTTCTAGTGGAATGCCATTCTTGGTAAAACATATTTGAAGATTGTTCACTTAATTGTTTAAAAAAGAGATTAACATCACCAACTGTTTGGTTTAACCATACAAAGCCGTAGCCATGAGAAAACAAAAGGTTTCTATAGCTAATATGTGATGCCCATGTTACTTTGCCCATGTCATCTAAATGTAAAAGCATATTATAAGCAAGTTTGGGGATTCGGCGTTCATGCATTCCAAGAATATTATACCAGCATTTCAAGCATCTAAGTTAGAAGTTGATGTATAACGGGTATCTGCCACACTCGCCATAGACCATACAATTGGATGTGGATGGACCAACGGATAAGAATTTGTACAGGCCAAAACGTGTAACTGTTTGAGACAATCGTATCACTGAAATCCCCAAACTTCTGATCCATAAAACAGGTTTGGTTGGATTGGGCATCAAATAATTTGAAAACTATATTCGGTGTAAAAACTCCTACTTTCTGCGAAACAGACATTACATCGATTAAGGCCTACTTTGCACGTGATGATAAGTCCGAGACACTTTTCTTGAAGTTCATTGCATGGGTAAACATTACACCAAGTTGTGTATAATTGCCCAGAACATTAACACATTTACCATCGATAAACCATCTTTCATTCAGTGACACCTGACCCACTCTTCTACAAATGACAATATTCGTTTTATCATAGTTAAATGATAAATTCCACTCCTTTGGTGTAACATTGTTTTTGAAGTCCAACAACAGAATTTGAAACTAAAATGACATCATCGGCAAAAGGAAGCACAAACATTTCTGTTACATTTGGGAACATTTTAATACCATAATTTCATAATATAATTCACTAATAAAAAATGAGAACAATATCGGGCTAAAGATACATCCTTGTCGTCAGCCAACATCGTAAACATGGTTTGCTATTTGAAAACATAGCTTTTAATATAGAGTAATTGTTCCCCTAAAGACCAGTAGTTAAACAGTACTATAGTTTTCAACGATCAATGGGGTCAAAAGCTTTTTTTTAAAATCGACAAAGGCTTCATACACTTTGTGTTTACGAGGTGATAGACATTTTTCAATTATTGCATATAATTCGAATATATGATCTGACGTTGAGTATTTTTTTCCAAAACCAGCTTGAGTTTCGGGAATCTTATCCCGCATTTTAGCTCAATTCGTAATGCTGGAATTAAATAATGATGTTAGCCCAATTCGTAATGCTGGAATTAAGTAATGATGTTAGCCCAATTCGTAATGCTGGAATTAAGTAATGATGTTAGCCCTATTCGTAATGCTGGAATTAAGTAATGATGTTAGCCCAATTCGTAATGCTGGAATTAAGTAATGATGTTAGCCCAATTCGTAATCCTGGAATTAAGTAATGAAGCAAAAATTTTTCCGAGAATACTCATCAAGAATATTCCCCGATAGTTGTCTGGGATGTTAAAAACTCCCAAGCTTTTGGGAATATACCACTGTCAAACATCCTATTGAACCATTTTTAAAGAAAAGACATCATCTCAAATTTGGAGTGAGTGAGTATGGTTTTACGCCGCTTTTTTAGCAATATTCCAGCAATATCACGGCGGGGGACACCAGAAATGGGCTTCACACATTGTACCCATGTCGGGAATCGAACCCTGGTCTTCGGCGTGACGAGCGAACGTTTTAACCACTAGGCTACCCGACTGCCCCTTTCAAATTTGGAACATTTTATCATTTCAACCACAATATGGTCAGGACCAGCAGCTTTTCCACTTTTTAGATGACATTATCAATTTACTGTGTCTAAAACATAGTGTTCCTTTAGTCATTTCTATCAGTATATTTCACTGGGTAATGTAAATAACCAGATATTTCACCACAACCGGTGTATATTTCATACTGACATTGCTGGACAGAATTTAATTCTAAATATCAATTGAAATAAAATTAAATTCAGTGAGCCCAGGATCATCGTCATCCCAAATTAACAACAGTACCGTTAACATCTTCAAAGAATAAAAGAATATGTTTTCCGCATCTCAACATATAGAGTGAGTTAGTGAGTTGGGTTTAACTCTGCTTTTAAACAGCATTCCAGTTATATCGCGGCGTGTCAGCTTAATGTGGGAGAAAAGCCCGAAGTGATGCAGGTCTCAGACGTTTACCACTTCGGTGAAACCCACGAGCACGGGTATGGTGAAAACATAATCGGGGCGAACCGGAATTCACACAATCATAGGTTTCTGGCGTGCTCAAGGGACGCAACTCTGCACAGCGAATCGCGGCAGAGCCACCCGTGCCCCCCTTGTTCAATGAAATGGGAACACATAATTCCTTTCTCATAAGGCCATCAACAGACCAATAACTATTTATGTAGCAATTAGTGTAACAAGTATTAGCCACTAATGTGGCTAAGTTCCCTGCTGCAAACAGGATAGAATATTTGTTATCTTTTGCATTTCTACTCTCCACCAAAGGGATTATAAGTTTCTGGCGTGCCCACGGGACGCAATTCTGCATGCACAGAGAATCGCGGCGCCTCAGACGACTGGGCCACCTGGGCCACCCGTGTCCCCTTCAACATACAGAACCCTTGAAGACTAGTTTGTTCTCTCCGTGCATTCCGTACTTCACATGCACAATAACACCTCGGCCTTTTCGGGTTAAAGTTCACGTGATTATTCACGCTTCCCAACACCACTATATCCGGAGTATAAGGAAATATTCCGAGGTCGTGAGCTGTTAACGACCTAGGTCTAGCCGTTGTGATGTAGTTGGTAAAGAGTGTCTGTGAAATCAGGATAAACTGCTAGATTCATCTATATCAGGGGCTGTAGGATAGCCTAGAGGTTAAAGCGTTCGCTTGTAACGCCGAAGATTCCCTACATGGATACATTTATATTTTCCCCCGTTGTGATAATGCATGAATATTGCTAAAAGCGGCGGCGTAAAATCATACTCACTCACTCGTCTATATCATAAAATGTTAGTTAGCGGGCTGGGTGAGAATACGGCGTTTTTGCACGACGACTCACTCCTACGCATGGTATAACAGTGTCCAATGATCCAAACACGTACACGACTCTAAAAGGTGGGGTTGGGGGTTGGGGTGGGGGTCGGGGTGGAGATGGGTGCAACCACCACCCCCTCCCGCCCTTTTTGAAGCAATCTTACGATGTTGAGGTATAAATACTTTTAAAACATATACCTTGTTCATTTGATGACATATTGCACACAAAAAAACAAAAGAAAAACAAATAATTGACAACTTCGTTGCACAATAGAAGCAACTTGTCCTACCTTACCAAATAATCAGTGCACCCCAGCTTTTCGAATATCTATCTGCGCTTGAAACCACGTCGTCTTTAAGCATGGGTCGTGTATTTTGCTACATTGTAGATTGAGAAATAAGTGCATATTATTCTGTCGTTAACCCCTTCAATCTGCCTTGTGAAATGTGTTGCAACAATATTGATGACTCAAGGTTTGATGTAAACACAAGAGAGTTTCAAAGTCCGGCTCAAAGGGAAATGATGTCGAAATCACGAGATATGGAACATTCACATTGGATGGTGTAATTGCACATGTCGCCGTGTCCCGACAATCCAGGAATCCAGGGGGCGATGCTATTTGGGGAACAACTATATATAAGTGTCGGTAACTCTTCTCCCTTCGTACATCGACAGACAAGATGGAGACACTCAGATGGGGAGTTTTATCTGTGATTCTTGCCTTTTGTGCTGCCAAAACGGCAGAAGAGTGGAAATCAAGAATTATATATCAGGTAACTATTACGAAAACGTATTTTTTTAAATTATATATTCGTTCGTTGAATTTTATTCATTTTGATTTAATTAGTTATATTTATTCTACAGCTGAAGCGTCTTTAGACCTTTCTTTATTCGTAGTAGGTTTATAGATTTCTTTCCCCCAAACCTTGGGTCGGTGGTCCAAATAAAAATATCATTTAACACTTCAATTGTTGTTCTTCTTGTAGTCTACTTTGGTAAAAATATGAGGTCGGTTGGATGAACAATAACAAACTTTCAAATTCTTTATTTTCCATGACATAATTATAAGTTTACCTTGACCGACATGTTTCAGTTGCTGACAGATCGATTCTCACAAAAGGGAGACAACCTTAACACAACTTGCAGTGATCTGAGAAGTTACTGTGGCGGGACGTTTAAAGGGATCGAGGAAAACCTGGACTATATTCAAGGCCTTGGTTCGTACTCTTACTGTTTGTTATTAACCGAGCAACAAAAGAAACTGTACCTCACAGTTGATTTTATCATATGTTTGATTTCCAATTGAAATTGAGTAAGCGTTCCTAAAAGATAACTGTAATCTCTCTTAGTCAGCACTTAAAGAATATTTCTACGAAGTCATTTTTAAAAAATATAATATGATTTCCAACTTTTAAAAAGTTAAACGAATTGCATGAAAATGGGTATTTAAGACATCTTATCTTTGAAATTCAATTTTAGAAAATTCGGCACCAATTTACATTTCAAACACGGTAGGGGTCATGTGGTTGCAAATTCATTTCTTACACCAGTCTTCATTGAGCCAGTTCAATTTGTACACAAAATAACCAAGCCACAGATTACTTTTCACAAACTGTTGGAGAAATAAGTGATGGTTAAAAAGACATAATCAAATTGAACAACAGTTCAAGCCTCGCAGTTTAAAACTTACATCGCCTCGTTTTGAAATACTTGATATCAAAACACATTTGGTTGACATTCTCTAGACACTGCCCTGTATCACCGAGGATGAAAAGTACTGAGACTTTTGAGAGTAGAGATTTTGTGAGATTTCTTAAGTATATATAGACTAATCTTTTAAACTAGCCCCCGTGCGAATTGTTACACGTTATTGATTTTATTTTCAACCAGGTGCCAATGCCATATGGATTTCTCCGACAGTCGAAAATACTGTCAACGGTTACCATGGATACTGGGCTAAGAACATTTACAAAGTTAACCCAGAGTTTGGAACAAAGGAGGAACTGAAAAGTTTGATATCTGAATGTCAGAAGCGGGATATCTGGGTCATGTTCGACGTGTAAGTGTTTACCTTATCCAACAATTTAAGGCACCGGTAGGGTAGCACAGCATTTATTAGTTGGTCTATACCCTATGGCGGACCTGGGTTCGATTCCCCACATGGGTATAATGTATGAAGCCCATTTCTGGTGTCTCCCGAAAAAATATGTCTAAAATAGTGCTCAAAGTGGGTTTTACCCTCAATCTATGATCATCCAAGGAAGAATAAAATGAATAAAATAACCAAAGGATTTACGAAATTATGTTAAATAATTATATGAATATTATAAGGTTTACGCGTATCCGGGGGCACGGGTGGCCCAGTCGTCTAAGGCGCCGCGATTCGCTGTGAAGAGTTGCGTCCCTTGGGCACGCCAGAAACCTATGATTGTGGGTTTGAATCCCGGTTCGCCCCGATTATGTTTCTAGGTTTGTCTTCACCATGCCCGTGCTCGTGGGTTTCACCGAAGTGGTAAACGTCTGAGACCTGCATCACTTCGGGCGTTCCTCCCACATTAAGCTGACACCCCGTGATATGACTGGAATACTGTTAAAAGCGGAGTTAAACCAGACTCACTCACTCACTAGGCGTATCCCTTGGGAATGCGGTCTGTGTATCTTCAGTGTGGCCGTGTAATCCTGTCGGCTTGAGATGCAAGGCCACGCAAAGGATACAGTATTCCCTACTCCCCGAGGTGTACGCCTACTTAGAAAACCCTCTGCAGGGAGAATAAACCATTAGGTGTGTTTTATTATACAATTACAACTCCAACGGGTCGTATATTTCTTATATGTTTTATCAACATTATGTACAGCCTCTATAAGCATGGGGGACAAGCTTTAAAACTATTTACACGTGTTTTAATAATGATGACTACTTGAATAGAATCCGACCTCGGCAATGTCGCAAAAGTCTATTTTATGAAAAGTTGGGTATTTGCCGCATATTCTCACAATCACGTCGTTATCTGTACCTTTTCTCCCAATACCAACTGTCATATCTCGCACCCACTTATGGATGCGATCGTTCGGCCATTGCGTTTATCTGCGTTGCATTGTTAAATCTATGTGGAAAAACTCACTAGACACTCCCTCTCAAAAATAACGTCGACGTCATCAAGTTGAGAGCGAATGCTTCGCTCTTCATTGTTCTTTGCGATTTATCGCGTAGCTTTCTGTATATCATTACACAATATGAAAACAATCAGATGCGAAGTGTTTGCTTGTCGTCATACTGCCTCGTGACCTCCAGACGACAATTTGTTTATATCTAAATTCTGTGTTTCATGCTTATTTCTGAAATTTGGAGCAAATTGGAAACAAAATGGCGGCCAAAATGACATTGAGCTTGACATGTGGGATGTCCATCATGTATTTCATGTAGTTTGGACATCAGGCTATCTGAAAACCACAATGGAAATTTGTCCCTCCATTTGATATTCAAACATAAAAATCAGGGGTCTGGCTCATGGACTATTAGGCCCTCTGCATCATGTGTGTCTAAAAGCCAATGTTAATATACATGACGTGGTGCCATTTCGCTGTACTCTTCTCCGGAATTGAGAACGTTTACCAGAGACCGTATATCTATATCTATTATATGGTCTGCATCTACTAACTCACTTTCAGGGTCGCCAACCACATGGGCCGAACCAGTGGCTGTAGTGACCGTTCCTGCCCGACAAAGAAACTCACCAACTTCACAGAGTTTGTTCCCTTTGACCAGCAGGAGCACTACCATGAGCTTTGCTACATCCAAGAGTCGTCTAACCAGTCCGAGGTATACAGCTGACTAAGGCTAACTAAGCTAATTTATGACAGGCCTATAAAATAAAAACAATAGATTTTTCTCATGACCCATCCGCCCCCTTCTCTTTATTTTAATTTCAAGCTCTACTAGACACAACATTTTAAACTCAATTTCATTTTTGCACCAGATTTAGATATAAGCAAAACCAGTGCCATTCAGAGTGTTTCGGGATGGTAATCGTGATCACCATGGCAACCGTCCTGCCTTTTCAAACCTCTAGATTTCCTACCTAATAAAGAAATAATAAAACATGAACGTACCCCCTTTCTACCGGATCAGTTGGGTTTTTTAAATGTCACGAGCGACAAGAATATGTTTTGAAATTGGTTTGCTTCATGCTGTGATTTAGGTCACATTGTTTTCATTTTTCGGTTTATGGATTCGACCAACCGTAGCCAAAAGCAACAATCAGAAAATATACAAATATGAAAAGATCCACATATTTCCCGGACCACCTTTCTCCGGTCTATCAGAACAACGACACGATACAACAACTATAATCATACAAAAATAACCTTAAACTAAATAAGTGATTAAAAGTTATAGTCTCCGATAATTGCAAACACGTTATAAAGAGAGATAAAATCTCTTTTTTATTATGGTTCTGTAAATATATTCAACATTCATGACTAAAAGCAATATGTAAAATAAATGTTTAGCTATACAGGTCGTAATATTGATAATTTACATTTTAATGTTTTGACCTACCAAAGCGGATTGGTTAGCAAAACTTTTAGTAAACATTATACAAAAGGATGCAGCGGTTTGGCATTCGGAGTAACCCCTCCATCCCCTGCTTGCCAGGCGGGGCAGTGGGGGCCGTTTGGCCTAACGGTACCTGGGCTGTATGTTGGTTGGTTGATTGATTTGTTGTTTAACGCCGCACCCAGCAATATTCCAGCTATATGACGGCGGTCAATCGAGCCTGGACCAGAAAATCCAGTGATTGGTATCATGAGCATCGATCCACGCAATTGGGATACGATGACATGCATCAGCCAAGTGAGCAACCTGACCACCCGATACCGTTAGTGGCCTCTTACAACAAGCATAGTCACCTTTTAGGGCAAGCATGGGTTGCTGAAGACCTATCTTCACGGGCCGGCTGTATGTGATCATATGGACTGTACAAGGCATTTATGTGCAAAGATATCGGGAGGTAATCAAAACAGTTTCTTTTAATGTTGTCAAAAAAGGACACATTTTGAACACATCAGGATAAGAATTGTTCTTTATCCACCGCAAACTCTTCAGCAGGATTCAATCTCTGCGACTGGCCACTGCCTCTAGACACACACTTCAACACAACTCAAACTCGATTCAGAAACGCAAGACATTTATAGATATCAATCTTCAAATTTATACCACCTGTACCTAATCTCTTCTATTGTCTTCTATTGTCAGATTGAAGAATGCCGACTGGGAATCCTTCCTGACTTAAACCAATCAGTGCCCTATGTGAGAAGGACCCTCTTAGACTGGGTTTCCAACCTGACGCGGGAGTACGACGTGGACGGTCTCCGTATTGATACATTGTGTGAGGTGAGACATGCATCCCGGAAGCGTACAATACATCCATCAACATGATGATGATGATGATGATTATTATTATTATTCTTTAGTGACTTTGTAAGACAATATAAATAATAGACTACGGTTGTCTGAATCAGTATACAGTAAAGTACGGTTATAACGAACTCAAAGTCTAATTTTAGTTCGTTATAACCGTAGTTCGTTATAAGCATATATACATCATAACTACAGTAAATAGTCGGGACTAAAAAAGCAAGGTCGTTATATCCGTCAGTTCGTTATAAGGGTGTTCGTTATAACCGTAGTTGACTGTATTTTTAAAAATACGTTGCACTTTTCTAATCGGCAAACTGAAGTTTATCAACTGCAGTTGGCCTTTCAGATGGCGAACCAAATTAAATAACGGACACTTGTAAAACAGGATTTGACCAGAAAAGTAGAAAGGTTATCAAAACGTAACAAGGTTGTAAACAGTCGCCAAAAAAACACTGCAAACTTAAGGTCTAAAACACAACCATGATACCCGTATCAAATCCATTAATATCGAATAAACATTTTTTATTTTCTTTATTTTCTTTATCCCGGCAGTTTATATAGATTCGGAATTCCCAATCACACTTTCTTCTGAAGCCTGTACTATTTTTCTAACAGGCTAGCTATTGTTACTTAACCTAGAAATCATGGTTTATAGTAAATTAACAATTACCTTCCGCAAAAATATCTGATTATACACGATCTCCTACCCATTCACATAATGCAATAATACCATCCTCAAGGAGGAGCGTTTGCTGTACAGGGTTGTGCCCCTTTGTCGTGCCAGGATCAAGCATAATTTCAGACATTTGTTACCGCCCCAGTAGTGTAGAGACTTCCAAAACATGTTACACCTGTGAGATCAAGTAAGGATTCGCCCTGAATACGATTCAAGGTTAAAGCCTTACTCTTGGAGGGGGCACGGGTGGCCCAGTCGTCTAAGGCAACGCAATTCGCTGTGCAGAGTTGCGTCCCTTGGGCACGCCAGAAACCTATGATTGTGGGTTCGGATCCCGGTACTCCCCGATAATGTTTCTAGGCTTGTCAGCACCATACCCCTGCTCGTGGGTTTCACCAAAGTGGTAAACGTCTGAGACCTGCATGCTTTCGGGATTTCCTGCCACATTAAGCTGACGTGATGTAACTGGAATACTGTTTAAAACGGCGTTAGACCCAACTCACACACACACCTTTTCATTTACCTGGGGTTGGCCGACGACCCGGGTTCGATTGCCCACATTGGTACAATGCGTGAAGTCTATTTCTGGTGTCCCCGCCCTGACATTGCTGGAATATTACTTAAGGCGGTGTAAACAATACTCACTCACTCACGCACTCATTCATATTGAGCTGATACTGTCATATTGATATTCAAAGCATGTCAAATCACTCTCTCGCCGTCCAAAACTAGGTTCCCAAGCCGTTCTGGCGCGAGTTCCAGGAATCTGCAGGGGTGTTCTGTCTAGGGGAAGCCAACTACTACGACCGGCCGCGCTACCTGGCGGCGTACCAGGGCTCCGCACTGGAGGCGTTGCTTAACTTCCCCCTGTACTGGGCCCTGCGGAGGAGTTTCAACGAGAAGAAGCCTATGACCCAACTGCTCGACAGTATTCACTTACAGGTAACTTCTAGCGCCCCACAGGGCAGTTGGGTTGTGTACTTACCAGGGAGCTGAGAATGAAATTCGGGTTCATAATTGTTTCACCCAAATGAATAACAAGTAGTAGTAAATAGGAAGAATGTTATGATTAGAAAATAACCAGTACACTTTCAAAGAAATGGCGAATGTGGTTCTGCTCGATGACTTGGTTGATTGCATGTCATCATATCCCCCTAATTGCGTGAATTGATGCTCATGATGTCTATCACTGGATTGTCTGGTCCAGACTCGATTATTTACAGACCACCGTCATATAGCTGGAATATTGCTGAGTGCGGTGTTCAACAACACCCAAATAAAACTGACACCGGGGCGCGTCAATGGTACTGCTGAATAGTTGAAGCACATGGACGTTTTCACAAAGGCGATCATTACATGACATCCGGAGATATAGTTGTTGTTTGCCACACACAGTCAAGCTCTGTCGGACGTATTTCACTCATCGTTTTGAAACAACACTGATAATTCTCTATCCTTCACGTTCTCTAATTGATTGATATTTTTTAGAAAATAGGGATAGACGGTTAATGAACCATTTGATTCCAAGAGTTGAACTACGTATGTACGACCAACCAACGCTGACTATGTATATTGATATCATCAATACTATAAAATAAAAATAATAAAACACAAAATTAATATTTTTATCAAATGTTCCAGTAGCTGTTACACATTCTGAGTATATTGGATTATATTTTGTTATTACCTTTTAGAAAGAAATCTTCAATGATACAACTGTGCTTGGATTATTCGTTGACAACCATGACTTCCAACGTTTCCTTAATATGACCCCGGACGTCACACTACTGAGGAACTCTCTAGTCTATGTCTTCTTCAGTCAAGTGAGTAGAGGGTATCTTAAATCTGTGTCTAGATCCAGCTTAGATATTTCAAACGCGGCATTTAATATTTCCCGATGCAGTCAGAACCATCGTTATCGCAGTACAGTAGAGTACGGTTATAACGAACTCAAAGGGACTACTAATTTTAGTTCGTTATAACCGTAGTTCGTTATAATCATATATATATACATTATAATAACAGAAAATTGTCGGGACCAAAAAGTAAGTTCGTTATATCCGTCAGTTCGTTATATCCGTCAGTTCGTTATAAGCGTGTTCGTTATAACCGTAGTTTAGTGTGATATGAAATGGTAGATGATCTTGTAGGGCATCCCGCTGGTGTACTACGGCACTGAACAGCTGTTCCACGGGGGAGCGGATCCTAACAACCGGGAGGCCCTCTGGCCGCACCTTGACAACACGACAGCGATGTACCAGGTGAGCTAAAGATAGGATAACGCCACGCAGCTACAGTTACCGATTCCCCTCATCCGTTCATCGTTTAATATCAGAGTTTCTATGTACCTGGATTACTGTTCAAAGCGGCGTTGAAAGCAAATCACTCACTCACTCACTTGGGCGGTCGGGTAGCCTAGTGGTTTAAACTTTCGCTCGTCACGCCGAAGAGCCGGGTTCGATTCCCGACACGGGTACAAAGCCCATTTCTGGTGTCCGCCGCCGTGATGTTGCTGGAATATTGCTAAATGCGGCGTAAAACCTCACTCACTCACTCACTCACTCACTGATAAATTATACCTGTCACAACAGGGGGTACGGTTACGGTTAGTCCAATGAGAAAAGTCTCTGTGCTGTAAGATTTACCGTGAGCCACTTCTAGGCCTCATGGGTACAAGTTATAGAATATTGTTGAAACATACACACCAATCTCAATGTGAAATTTAAATTGGGAGTCCAAATGAAAACTAAAAACAAAACCGGTTGTTTTTTCGTGGAGGCAGCTCTCTTACTTTCCAATACCCGTACCGCCCCGTGAAGATCCGGGGTAGAATAGGTCTTCAGCAACCCATGCTTGCCGTAAAATGCGACTATGCTTGTCGTAAAAGGCGACTAACGGGATCGGGTGGTCAGGCTCATGAACTTTGTAGATGCATGTCATCGTATCCCAATTGCGTGGATCATGATGTCAATCACTGGATTGTCTGGTCCAGACTCGATTATTTACAGACTGACGTGATGTAGCTGCATGCGGCGTTAAACAACAAACAAACAAACAAACCAAACTAGTACCCGCACCCTTTTTGTTTGTTTCGATCCGGAACCATATATATATAGTTCACTAACGACGAATAACATGATAAAATGAAACAGATTTGGGCCACGTCATGTCAATAAAACAATCGGAGCAACGTGTCTGTTTTCTGTATGGTGAAGGGGGCACGGGTGGCCCAGTCGTCTAAGGCGCCGCGATTCGCTGTGCTGGGTTGCATCCCTTGAGCACGCCAGAAACGTATGATTGTGGGTTCGAATCTCGGCTCGCCCCGATTATGTTTCTAGGTTTGTCAGAACCATACCCGTGCTCGTCGGTTTCACCGAAGTGGTAAACGTCTGAGACCTGCATCACTTCGGGCTTTTCTCCTACATTAAGCTGACACGCCGTGATATAACTGCAATACTGTTTAAAGCGGCGTTAAACCCAACTCACTCACTCACTCACTCACACTGTATGTCGAAACAATCGGGTAGTTCCGAGTGGAGAATATTATGCAAAAACAACGCACTGTTATTCTGAGCGTCATAGCATCTTCACTTAAAAGGGTGTACTATACAGAGAGTGTTTGTATTCTCAAGGGATTTCGCTTGTTAAAATCGAAATTTCTGAATCGAGGATGTAAGGAAATGAAACGAAAAGGATGTTAAAGAAAACCCAATGCGCCAATCATTTAGACTGGGCAGTTCGGGGACACTCGGCGTTGCCCTATTCATGGTTTACCTTTGTATGTAATGGTTTACTTTTGTATGTAATGGTTTACTTCAGTAATTCATGGTTTACCATTGTATGTCATGGTTTACTTTTGTATGTCATGGTTTACCTTTGTATGTCATGGTTTACTTTTGTATGTCATGGTTTACTTCAGCTTGTGATGGTTTACTTTTGTATGTAATAGTTTACTTTTGTATGTAATGGTTTACTTCAGTATTTCATGGTTTACCATTGTATGTCATGGTTTACTTTTGTATGTAATGGTTTACTTCAGTATTTCATGGTTTACCTTTGCATGTAATGGTTTATTATAGTATGTCATGGTTTACTTTTGTATGTAATGGTTTACTTCAGTATATCATGGTTTACCATTGTATGTCATGGTTTACTTTTTTATGTAATGGTTTACTTCAGTTTTTCATGGTTAATATAATAATAATAACTACAGATTTATAAAGCGCTGGTATCCAGTTCGAAGAACTGCTCAAAAGCGCTTGATTTGAGTCTACAAAAAAAAGAAGAGACATTACACAGCTAGGAAAACACAAAGTCTCAGTACTCTAAGAAAGATTTGGTGAAAAGATAGGTCTTGAGTCTTGATCGGAACAAAGTAGGACTGTCAATGTTCCTGATATCCAATGGCAGCCTATTCCATAGCTCAGTGGCAACTTTGGCGAAACTCCGACCTCCAAAAGTCGCCGTTTTAACACTAGGCACAGAGAGTAGGGACTGCCAGCTTGATCTGAGAGATCTCCCAGGCACGTACTCTTCAAGGAGCTCGTTGATATAAGTTGGTTTTTGATTGTGTCTCGCATTGAACACAATCAGCATCACTTTATACTGGATTCTCTCATTGATTTTGAGCCAGTGGAGGTTCCGTAGAATCGGTGTGATATGGTCAAACGTTTTGGATTTAGTAAAAAGCCTGGCAGCATAGTTTTGAACTCTTTGAAGTTTAGTCAAAAGGTTATGAGGAAGGCCGATGAGTAGTCCATTACAGAAATCTAGATGTGATAGAACACATGCGTGAACTAGAGAAGCAGCTGTTTTTGCATTTATACACTGGCGAATATTCCTGATGTTCAGATATGCTCGCTTGCAGATGTTATCGACATGAGAAGACATAGACAGTGATGAGCTGAAAATCACACCCAGGTTTCTTTGCCTGGAACGATCATATTGCCTCCGATGTCGAGACAAGGATAGCTCACTCGGTTTCTGATAGCGTTGTTGCACATAAAGAGAACTTCAGTTTTATCACTTCAGGTTTACCTTTGTATGTAATGGTTTATTATAGTATGTGATGGTTTACATTTGTATGTCATGGTTTACTTTACTATGTGATGGTTTACATTTGTATGTCATGGTTTACTTTACTATGTGATGGTTTACATTTGTATGTCATGGTTTACTTTACTATGTGATGGTTTACATTTGTATGTCATTGTTTATTATAGAATGTCATGGTTTACTTTTGTATGTCATGGTTTACTTTTTTATGTCATGATTTACTTAGTATGTGAAGGTTTACTTTTGTATGTCATGGTTTACATTTGTATGTCATGGTTTACATTTGTATGTCATGATTTACTTTTGTATGTCACGTTTTCCTTATTTTTGACTATAAAAGAAATCCTGGTGGACAGGAAAAACATAAGATAAAGAAGACATGTTAGATTAGCGGTGAACAACAAAAGTACGCTTGCTTCCGGCAGAATGTTAGAGTATTTCACTTGTCATCTATAGGATCGATTGAAATCAGCTGACAAAAATCTTCTCTCATGTTCGTGGTAAGCGCCGACTAGAATGGGTGTGTGTGTATGTATCCGTACCCCCACTTCGAGGATCGTTGATATTTTCAGATTTCAGAGAGCGTTTGATCTACGTTACAATACTTGATGGCCTGAGTGAAGATTTGAAACATGCTTCATGGTAGATACGTGGAGGGCATTTCCAAATTTGACCAAAATGCCCGATGCAATTCCGTATTTGTACCATATGTTCCCGTGTTTGTTCAGATGGACAATTGACTTTCCTTTGAATGTGTTTGTGACGACTGACACCGGTGGAGCAGATGACGCTCACCTTTTCGCGAACACCACATCACGCACTCACTTCAATATTGAATGGAGACATTTAAACTTATAAACTTGTGACATACATAACCCGATTTGTTGCCATGGTAACACCTGTCAACAAACTCTATTTCAGTTTATCAGGCAGCTAGCTGATGGGAGAAAGTCGGCCGGAGTTGACTTTGGCGCCCTCAACCAAAAGGAGGTGTACGTGGACAACGATACGCTGGTCATAACAAGGGGAGACAAGCAAGAGGTACTGATTCAGTCGACATCGCGGATTTCACCCGCCAATATACCTCGGGTGGAAATATATTGAGAAGTGGGGTAACCCAACCCAACATAAAGGATATTGAGTCAGATACCATATGTCAGGAGAACCCTGCGTGCACACACACATACATACATACACACACACACACACAAACACAGACATACGCACACACATACACACACACACACATACATACACACACACAGACATACACACACCCACACACACACGCACACACAGACATAGACGCACACACACATACACGCACACACACAGACATACACACACGCACACAAACAGGCATGCACACATACATACACACACGCACACAAACAGGCATACACGCACAAACACATACATTCATACACACACGCACACACACAGACATACACGCACACTCACGCAGACATACACACAGACGCACACACACACGCACACGCACATACACACACACACACACATGCACAAACTGTATTAAAACAAAAATTGATATTTATTTTGGTTTAGTCTATTCCCACAAGGTATCTGATGTGAAGGCAAACACCCAGCACGTGTTTCATCACCTCGTGCATTACACAGTGTCTGTGCTGGTAATGGGAAGTACAGGATTTAGCGAGAAATAGTGGGAAGATTGGGAAAAAACAATAATACAGGAACAGGTTGCTAAATGCCCCCTTTACACGTACAAGTAAAGTAACAGTAGATAGCGTGATTGTAACACTAATCTTGTCTTGTTGCAGCTACTAATTGCGGTTACCAATGTTGGCAAGTCACAAGGCAGTGTACAGAAATCTGTCGGCAATCTCACAGACATGGAACAAGGATCAGGTAAATGGAAGTAATCTAAATTAGATTCAGACTCGTCATCTTTTCAGCATTAAAGGCATACGTAATGTTCAAACTCGCCCTTTCATAATTATTTTTAGTTCAATACCTACCATTTGGCCACTTGAATTTATATCGTCCCACTGTGGGGACAAATGAACGAACTTCACGTGTCATGTACACTGTAGTGTACTGTATGGCGTGGATCGTTGCTCATAATATCAATCACTGGATCGTCTGGTCCAGACTTGATGATTTACAGGCCGCTGCTATAAAGCTGGAATATTGCTTAATGCGGCGTCATACAACAAACAAAGCAATGAAACGTGTCACGTTTAGAGTTGAAATATCAGTTCATTAGAAAAAATATACAGACGGGAAGTAACTCTGCTTGGTGTTATTTCAGTCATTTTGCTCATCTGCTTTTTTCGCGTTTTACTTTATAAAGAAAACGTTATGGGGATTGTTTTTATAGCTTCCAATTTGGTTCCAGTGTTCGTCAACATCTGGGACAAGTCAGACACAGCCACTGTTAACGGCGGAGTCATGACAATCTCTCTGACCAATGGAGAGCCAAAGATTTTCAAGCAAGTACCACCGACGCCGCCACTACGTCATAATTCTGCAGCAGCCATATTTGTGCATCCATTGGCGGCCATATTGTATTTCTGTGTTATCGTCTTTTCATAAAAAAAAATTCACTGTTGTTTCAGATGAAAGAAAGGAATAGCTCACAAAAAGGGCATTTGGACAAAAAGACAATTGTGTTTTGTTTCACGACAGTCTATATTATATAGGACAAGTTACTACAGGACCCTTTTTGACAAATGGGATATGCTTTCTTTAAGAAATGAGGGGAAAATATCTAGAAATCGTTATTAAGGAAGTACAGTGATTAAGAAGGATATGAACGAGAATTCTACCACGACTCTGTTTTATTTCTTTGTTCTTTAACGCCACACTCTAATATTCCAGCTACATGAATGTATATACGGCTGTAAATAATCGAGTATAGACCAGAAAAACGGGTATCTAATTCCATTAGATACCTCAAAATGACAAAAATGCCTTTTCATACAAATGTCTGAACATATCAATCTATCGAAAGCCGACCTTTAACAATGGTTGCCGATAACCCTTTGGAACTAATATCGATATCCAAATATTGTCAGAGTTTTTGTCACTATATGGCAAAATGCACAAGCATCTATGTGATCGTGGCAGCTTAGCAAACATGGCTAAATCTCTTTCTGAACGTCCTCTATTATGTGAAACACGCACAAAACAATGTGTCACACAAATAAGGGGTCACACACGTGAGGCCCTCTTGCCTTCAATTAAAAATGACATTCAGATAGATATGGTGAACATTATTCCAGATCGAGACAGTCCTCTAGGTTCAGACAATTTGTAAACAGCACTGTCACCGTGAACAACCATTTTGTCTGCCATGGGCTGTGAGGAGTCAAACATGTAGGTCAAGTTAAGCCGGGGCGACTTTTAGAGTTTTTCATTTTGAACATGTACTGCTGTCATAGAGTTATTTCAAAACAACTGGTATATAAGTTCAACTTCAAAACCACTAAAATCCTGTTATTTAATAAATAAACTTTGTTGAGAAATAATTGTGTGTCATGTGGATTTCCGAGAAATGAGTGAGTGAGTGAGTGAGCTGGGTACAACGCCGCTTTTAACAGTATTCCAGTTATATCACGGCGTGTCAGCTTGATGTGGGAGAAAGGCCCAAGGTGATGCAGGTCTCAGACGTTTACCACTTCGGTGAAACCCACGAGCACGGGTATGGTGCTGACAAACCTAGAAACATAATGGGGGCAAACAGCGATTCGAACCCACAATCATATGTTTCTGGCGTGCCCAAGGGACGCAACTCTGCACAGCGAATCGCGGCGCCTTAGACGACTGGACCACCCGTGCCCACCTGTGAGAAATGACTTCTGACGTTGTTTGATCAGTGTTACAACATTCAAGGCCTCAGTAAAGCTTTCAAAAAGCTTTATGGTTGAGGCTATTTCCACATTTGTCAAATCAGTGACAAAAATGATATCCGATGCAGTTAAATTTGGCTTGTATCATATGTTCTCGTGTTTTCTCAGGTGAACAATTGGCTTGTCTTTGCACGTGTTTGTGACTGGTGCACTTGGTGGGGCAGGATACACTAACCTTTTTGCGAAAACTTGGCAATATCACTATTTGATAGTGATTCATAAACACATGCTCATGATATAGTCACAATTGTCACTGCTATTGGCAGACATTTTCTCATGAATATGGAAAGGGTTTTTGCGCTTTTTTTATTAATTGCGTCATTAATTGTTTCAATGAAATTAAATATGTATCTAAGGAGGGATATTTGATTACCTCTTTGCCCAGAAGCTGTGTATTTTCTAACGATTGTCTTGAACTAGTCAATAATGTAATTTATTTATCTTGAACTTGAGTAAGTTTTGTTTCCTATAGCCCCTTACTAATGGCCTGAGACAGCTGACATGTGGAACCATTATGCGTTTCAAATAACTGTCGTTCTATTTAATATTATAAATTTATATACCGCACTTATACGGGTTCTGGTATCTTCTCAAATGTGGTTTATTTGTTCCCCGATAAATAGATTGGTAGCCATTCCAGTTATCTTTCTCAACTCCCTGGGGAGTATACAACCCAAGCTGCCTACGGACGCTGGAGGATTTTTACGTGTACACCTCACATATCGGGTACCCATTCCCTACTGGGTAAACAGAGGCACATTTGAACAAAGTCATTTGCTCAGGGCGACACCTCAAGTTTTGACACTTGTGTTTCGGGTGTATGTACGTTTTCGTGTTTCCACCATCTGGTCATCTACCATCGGACAAGTGGATCATTTGAGTGCACGGGTTGTATGTAATTTAGACTATACCTGGTAGTGACAACACTGTAAAGATCTGTAAACATTGCTGGTCCTAAGGCTGAATAACAATCCGGTCACTAGCGGGATACGATCTCAGCTCCTGGCGCTTGTTAGACTTGCGCTTTTGAATGCTTGCCCACAAAGCTCACACATGTTACATGTACGTCTTATATGTGTCTGTTTACATGTACGTCCTATGTGTGTCTGGTTACATGTACGTCCTATGTGTGTCTGGTTACATGTACGTCCTATGTGTGTCTGGTTACATGTACGTCCTTTGTGTGTCTGGTTACATGTACGTCCTATGTGTGTCTGGTTACATGTACGTCGTCTATGTGTGGCTGGTTACATGTACATCCTATGTGTGTCTGGTTACATGTACGTCCTGTGTGTGTCTGGTTACATGTACGTCCTCTATGTGTGTCTTGTTACATGTACGTCCTATGTGCGTCTGGTTACGTGTACGTCCTCTATGTGTCTGGTTACATGTACATCCTATGTGTGTCTGGTTACATGTACGTCCTGTGTGTGTCTGGTTACATGTACGTCCTCTATGTGTGTCTGGTTACATGTACGTCCTCTATGTGTGTCTGGTTACATGTACGTCCTGTGTGTGTCTGGTTACATGTACATCCTATGTGTGTCTGGTTACATGTACGACCTCTATGTGTCTGGTTACATGTACGTCGTCTATGTGTGTCTGGTTACATGTACGTCCTATGTGTGTCTGGTTACATGTACGTCGTCTATGTGTGGCTGGTTACATGTACATCCTATGTGTGTCTGGTTACATGTACGTCCTGTGTGTGTCTGGTTACATGTACGTCCTCTATGTGTGTCTTGTTACATGTACGTCCTATGTGCGTCTGGTTACGTGTACGTCCTCTATGTGTCTGGTTACATGTACATCCTATGTGTGTCTGGTTACATGTACATCCTATGTGTGTCTGGTTACATGTACATCCTATGTGTGTCTGGTTACATGTACGTCCTATGTGTGTCTGGTTACATGTACGTCCTATGTGTGTCTGGTTACATGTACGTCATATGTTTGTCTGGTTATATGTACGTCCTCTATGTGTGTGTCTGGTTACATGTACGTCGTCTATGTGTGTCTGGTTACATGTACGTCCTATGTGTGTCTGGTTACATGTACGTCGTCTATGTGTGTCTGGTTACATGTACATCCTATGTGTGTCTGGTTACATGTACGTCCTGTGTGTGTCTGGTTACATGTACGTCCTCTATGTGTGTCTTGTTACATGTACGTCCTATGTGCGTCTGGTTACGTGTACGTCCTCTATGTGTCTGGTTACATGTACATCCTATGTGTGTCTGGTTACATGTACGTCCTGTGTGTGTCTGGTTACATGTACGTCCTCTATGTGTGTCTGGTTACATGTACGTCCTCTATGTGTGTCTGGTTACATGTACGTCCTGTGTGTGTCTGGTTACATGTACATCCTATGTGTGTCTGGTTACATGTACGACCTCTATGTGTCTGGTTACATGTACGTCGTCTATGTGTGTCTGGTTACATGTACGTCCTATGTGTGTCTGGTTACATGTACGTCGTCTATGTGTGGCTGGTTACATGTACGTCCTCTATGTGTGTCTGGTTACATGTATGTCGTCTATGTGTGGCTGGTTACATGTACGTCGTCTATGTGTGGCTGGTTACATGTACGTCCTATGTGTGTCTGGTTACATGTACGTCGTCTGTGTGTGTCTGGTTACATGTACGTCGTCTATGTGTGGCAGGTTACATGTACGTCGTCTATGTGTGGCTGGTTACATGTACGTCCTATGTGTGTCTGGTTAAATGTACGTCCTATGTGTGTCTGGTTACATGTACGTCCTATGTGTGTGTGTCTGGTTACATGTACGTCCTCTCTGTGTGTCTTGCTATATGTACATCCTCTATGTGTGTCTGGTTACATGTACGTCCTATGTGTGTCTGGTTACATGTACGTCCTCTCTGTGTGTCTTGCTATATGTACATCCTCTATGTGTGTCTGGTTACATGTACGTCCTGTGTGTGTGTCTGGTGACATGTACGTACTCTGTGCGTGTCTTGTTATATGTACATCCTCTATGTGTGTCTGGTTACATGTAACTATTTCTATTTCTGAGTAGGGTTCTCTTGCGAACACCAGAATTCAACCCTTCCTCTAAAACCCTTCTATTTGTAGGGCCCGCTGCGCTGATAATTGATATGACTTTGACATGCGCCAGGTATATCCGCTTGTGCAGAGAGTGTTAAATGTTGAATGTTGCACAAAGCGATGTGCTATGGAAGGCACTCGGGTCGCTGTTTGCAGACCAAACACACCGCCTCCATGAAAGTAGCGGATTCATGTTAACTCACACCTCAAATCGTGTGCGAAGCCCATGTTACGTTTGCGCGAATCTTCACAATTGTTTGTAAACAGTGTTTTCAAACCGTTTCAATAATATCTGCAAATGATACATATCGGCTTTACGTGAAAAGCATGTCAGACTTTTCAGCCAAGCGACACCAATCCCTGTAGAGCCAGGTATAATCTAAACTTCTTTCTGAAGTTAAGGTGAGGTGGGATGAGGTGAAATGGGGTTTAACGTCGCGTCCAAGGTTATTGCACTTATAAAGCGACGTGCATGCACGTGTGTGTGTTTGTGTGGCTGCTTGTACGAGTCCGGACCGATGCCGATATATAGTTCTAGCTCACTGAGATACCATGTCGCAGTTTAACATGAATACCCCACTCAGACACAGTATACTGACTCCGAGCCGACCAGTCCTTGTTTTAGCCCCTTAATGCCGAGCGCCAGACAGGGTAACAACAGGTACCATCTTTTAAAGTCTTTTGGTATGACGCGGTCGGGAATCGAACCCCGGACCTTCCGCTCTCCGGGCGGACGCTCTACCACTAGACCACGGAGGCGGTCTGGTCGCGGACAGTAGCTGGATGGGTGACCCTTTGCAAACTTGACTCCTGAGAGTTTCTAGAGCTCTGGCTCAACACTGAAACACATGTTCCATGTCACCTTCGGCAGAAAAGCCATCGGTCAGCATCAATTGAATTGGGATGAGATGGTGTTAAGGAAATTGAAGCATTATAATTATACATACTTTTATACTTATATTTTTTTTATAATGATATCAACAACTGGTTTGCCTGGCTTAGACTCATTCATTACAGGTCGTCGTGATATAGCTGGAATGTAACTGACTGCGGTTTAAAACAACATTCATTCACGCACGCTCTGATCGCTCACTGAAACGACGACTCACACAACGTCGCCCGAACGCACCACTTATCGCCAAGGCGGACACACCAAAACTATGTGATAATCACTCGCGTAAACATAGTCTTAGCAGGGGAGAACGTGACGTAGGAAAGCAAATTCTCCTTATATGGTGTCATGACGTAATAGTTGCATGACACTGGGAATGCCCTTTTCTATCTCGGTGAGGACAAAGTGAAAGAGTCAACATTAATGTAGCCTTCTTGTTGATTTCCACATGAATAAACACGTGGGGTGTTATATAAAACGATAAAGCTTAGTGGTATATTCGTGTTCTACCTTACTGCACTCGGGGTTTGGGATGGGTAAGGTCGTCGTGTCTGACAGAAAGGGTGGGACGAATTACATTCCGAATACACAATAGAATGTTCAGATACTTATTTACAAGTCACGTATTTTCTAGAAAGTTCGATAGAAAAACCGGATAAATTTACAGACAGCTCGTGTTGATCTATAGTTTTAATCCATATTTTGCATTAACGAAACTCCGATTATCCGGAAACCTCCTATTCCGGACGATGATGTATGCGAAGTGTTCAACTATAGGTGGAATCACTTCCTTTTGATTCGTTAATCTGGACACGTGTTAATCCGAAATATTTATCTTGAAACGATACCGTCCTGATTAACGAGGTTTTGTACAAATGTTCGGTCATCGTGACATCTTTTTACAAATAAGAAAACCATACTGGTATGAACACTATGTTCAGGGTGCGGTGCTCGACAATGTAACATCGACTTCATCTCGTGGCCTCATACAGGACCAGCGAGAATACGATCCGAACTGCTTATTCTCTGTCCAAATAAATAATCAACTTCTCACACAACTAAACGTTTTTGTTGCAACAAGGAGTTACCAATCGGGCGCCGCAATCCGCCCACACTTTAATGTCCGCTACACCAACCCAGCTAACTGACTGCTCCTAGAAATAGAGCTTTCTTTACAATTGTGCGCAAAACGCGTGACAAAGCCGACCAGTTATTCTCGTATCCGCGTACCTGTTCATAGGGAGTCACACTCCAAACATACCTCCGCGGGTCGTTGTGTCGTCTGCACGTTCTACCTTCTGACAGACGACAGCGAAGCAGACGATAGCTTTACCTAACGACGAATTGAATGACAAACGTTTGGATTTTGGCTATTAATCGGATTAACATCGTACATACCTAACCTTACTGTGTGTGGGAGAGGATACCTCAGTGGATTGAATAGTTTGGTGGCTGCATTTTCTTGCTGACTTCCGTGATTACATTGAACGCGATGAACGGAAATACAAGGTGTGACAGTAGAAAGAGATTGTTGTTAGAAAGAGAGTGTTAGACTACATCAAACAGGATACTTGAGTTCATTGTTTCTGTGGATAATACATCTTTATTTCACACAGTCTCGCCACGTGGTCGCGAGAAGACTTAGTGGATGTTCAGTAAAACATTGGATATGTTACAAAGTTATGATGGTTGATTGCGTGTCAAGACACTAAAATACCGACTTAGTGTATGAGTCCGATTGGATCAAAAACGTGGAGTTTACCTTCATACGTGGAGTAACATCGCGTCCTGTC
Organism: Haliotis cracherodii; assembly: GCF_022045235.1. NCBI lineage: Eukaryota > Metazoa > Mollusca > Gastropoda > Lepetellida > Haliotidae > Haliotis > Haliotis cracherodii. The sequence goes on from NW_027266343.1 coordinate 7,248,879, forward strand.
ATCAAGAAAATATACCAGCCCAGGGAAACGTCATAAACTTCCTTTGAGCGAGATTAAAATTGTAATTCTTTTTAAAATGCCGTACGGAAACATTACCCGACACCCATCGTACAACAACAGATTCCGCTCCTCAGGAGAGCCAGGGAGTCCCGAGGACAGGGAGACCAAAGACGAGCAGATCCTCAGCGTCAGCGAAATGGTTTCCCACGGAGATCAGAGTCCCAGATCTCCAGACCCCTTCATGGGCGCCAAAGCCAAACGAGCACGATACATTGAAACAAGGAGTTTCTCGAGCGCCAACCGACCGATGAACCAGTCTACAGACTCGTGTACGGATGAGGTGTTTCTTGACATGGGGGACGACATCATCACCAACCCAAGTGATATTATAAAGATTGTTGAGAAGAGGCAGCTGGGAGCAGTGTTGTCCAACTCGTCCACAGCCTCCATCCTCCCCAACCCGTACAACAGGATCAACCACAGGATCCATTCTTTCTTTTGGTGCACGTGCTGTTTGTATTTTGTGTTTATTTGTTGTTTACCCGGTGTACATTACATGCAGGAGTCTGACAAGGAGTTCCACCATGGCGAAGACAAGAAGGCACAGCGACTTGGTAAAATGGCAACTTTGATGTTCATTGCCGGGGCTCTCTTCTCTGTGGCCTGCTATGCCGCCATATTGTTTATTGTCATTTTTTTCACGACATATAACTGAACTTCTTGAATGAGAGACAATATCAGAGTGCCTGTTTGTTTAGTGGTGTGTTTCTTGGCTTAGAGACCACTGAACATCCTTTTATGACAAAGAAGTTTCGAATTGAAGTTGTTTCACATTCGAGATACCATCCTCTCGAATCCAGGGTGAATAATTCTGCCTCTTGTTTACATCAGCCATTAAAAACGACTGAAGGATCATCCTCTTGAATGAAGGGTGGTTAGTACTGTCATGTTGAAAACTCGATTCAAGGCGTGCATTCTACCATGTTTATATTTTATAAGTGTTTCCGTTGTCCAGGGTTGCGTCCCTTATGCGTGTCAGAATCCTATGATCGTTAGGACTATGTTATGTATTCGTGTTGCATTTACAACAATCACGTGTGATGGCGGATAAAGACAAGGAATACAGAGACACCTCGTTAGTCCAGACGTTTCTATAACATTTGTCTGGATAAATGAAACCCGGGCTATCAAGATTTCGATAGATGTCGATCATGACCCTTTAGGGTCAGATTTGTATCATTGCCTTATTTCCACTCTATGTTGCTGTTATATATTCCACAAATGTGCGAGCTGGAGACGACTGTTAAGTTAATTTGTGAGACAGATGTCGTACTCTTTAAGAAGATTGGTTAAGTTGTTCGACACATCCGTAGTATCAACAAAACCATCTGTGGAAGATTGTAATGTTCTTTCCTTGAGTCTCCACGGTTGTTTACTTTAATTTATTTTTTAAACATGATCATACAAACAAACGTAGGTATCTCGTACTGGGGAGGGATGTGCAAAAGGAAGTATACACCTAAAATTTGGATTTGAACAAATGTTTTGAAAACGTAGACACAAAATATTCGCCTGTACGCTGCAAACCACAACTGTGATACCCGTATCAAATACATCACCACTGACTAACCATTTCTGGTTTGTTTCAGTTTAACCGCCATCAAAGATGGGTGTATACTTTCTTTTGTCCGGCAGTTTACATCGAGTTATCCCTGGGGATTTAACCATAGTGCCGAAATGGTTTGATCGTCTAGAACGATTTGTCGAATGAGGGGTGTTCGGACTAGCAAGGTTTAACTGTTTTACTGATGTTGCACTTTTGTGCATGTTGTTGCTTTATGATCAAGTAATTAAAACAACTTAAAAAAATAAGTATCCGGAAACGAACCGTTTCTAAGGGAAATAAATGTTAAGTCTGGGGAAGATTAACTTTCATTAAAAAAACATAATTTTTAGTTCCGTGTGATTATGAGTTTTTTAAGTGAGCCAGATTTCTTTAAATTATATATCCGGGAACTAAATTTTTGGCTATTGAAAGAACACAGGTGAGATCGTCATGTTAACGAACCCCGACCCAGCCGTGAATATGTGCTTTTGTTTACATGCGAATCTAACGATTGTTACTTTGTATTTAATTGTATCTATTTCTTTCATCCAAATCAGTGTTTAACCCTCAGTACGTGACCGCCATATCCCTCGCTGTCCAATCCTGTAGTTGAACAATCCTGTCACGACAAACATACCTTTTCCTTGCCCAAAGTCTATTTTCGTTGCACTTGATGAATTATGCGTGACTTTAACTCTGAAAATGGATGTTGGTAAAGTGTCCTATTAATACACTGTTTTTTTTTCATTTTACAATATTCTGTATGCTTATTGTGTATAAGTTATTATGAAAACACATTTATGTCCCAGGCGAATCCATTTGTCTTATTTTTGGGGCGCTCCCTTATGGCTTCAAATGTGATATTTAACAGTCAGCACTTTTTGTAGGGCACATGCATTCATGTTCATAAATGTTCATCAAATTTTATTTTAATTTTGGAATGATTAATTAAGGCAACACAAGCAAATGAGCTGTCATGACATTTTTCCAGAAGTACCGTTATTTGTTATAATTTCAGCTATTTGTATAAAAGAGCGTTTTTCAGTTTGATATTATAATAATTCAAGTGGTGGTTCATACAACCGATGTTTGATTATGATGCTGATGATGGTGATGATGATGATGATGAGGAGGAGGAGGAGGATATCAACGATGATCAAATCAGTGTAATGTGCCCTTGTGCAGTCAGCGTCCATTTCTTGCTTTCATTGTTGCTATAACTGTTGATATTATTTTTTCGAATGCTGCAATAAAAGTATTATTTATTTATCAGTAATCTCTGATTGTATTATTTATGAGGTTACAATTTTAAGAAAACACCTCTCGAGTATCCCCCATGGGGATTCCTGGTTTAAACTGGTGCCTGACAACGTGGTCCCCGACAACGTGGTAGCTTGACTTACAAGTGTAGTTGTCGGCGGTCAGTCTCATCAAATACTCCTTTACTCCGATACGATACATTTCTGCTTCAAGATCTGACACCACCTCCACAGAAAGTCGCGTCAAGCGAACCCGGTCGAAATTGGACCGCCCAATCACAATGAAGGATATGTGGGCTCTTGGGCTAATCAGATGTCAGCTTTCTAAAACAATTCGGCTGCATTTCCGTACCCTATCAATACGAAAATTCGATATCTACCACAACCAAAATGCCACATAAAAAAACATACCCTGCATTTTGGGTGTAGATACCACGACGGTCACGGACAAACAGGCTGTATAACAAATACACAACACAATAATACCACAGTATTATTTTCTCGCATTCGGATTTTATCGATTACATTCGTATTCAAGATACAGAAATCAGATATGGTGATCTGAATTCATCGCTCACTCCAACCGAGAATTTTGAAGTCTCGACGCTGATTATCTGATTAGAAAGGTCACCATCCTCCTTTTTAATGTCGCCCGTTTTTAACACAGGGAGATACCGTACAGAGGTATAATATATTATTTTAATGAGACAGCGGTCAACTCACACACGCCAAACCCTTAGGACATACGATTGCTTTCACATTTTTTATTGGAAAAATAGGGAAGCACTTTACTGATGGGTTCTTTCTTGTAGTCGTGAAGATGCACATGTATATGTATAAGAATATGTTAATATTCTCTGCTGTCAAATGTCAATAACCCAAGAAATATTTACCCATGCACTTGGACGCCATAACACATAACACAACACAATCTTTCTTTGTTGTTTAATGTTCAGCAATATCCCAGCTGTATGCCGGCGGAATGTAAATAATCGAATCCGACTGTCCAGTGATTGATATCATGAGTATCGATTCACGCAATTGGGATAGGATGACATGCATCAACCAAGTCAGCGAGCCTGACCACCCGATCAGTTAGTCGCCTCGTACGGCAAGCATGTTGTGTTGAAGACCTACTCTAACCCGGATCTTCACAGGTGTTGTCAATGTATCTAAAAAGGCATCGTACAATTTACTCTGATAAACATCATCATAAGTGTTTCATTCAGTCAGCCTACAAAATATTCTGGATTATCGGATTCACTCGCGTAAGTGAGTGAAAGTTGTTTGATGCCACAGCCAGCAATATTCCATCTGTACTTCTCAATCCGATCCTTTAATATTACAACAGTTAAAGTATCTGTAGGCGACAGGTGTCGACAGAGGGACCCAGTCAGTTGTGTAAAAATTCTTGTTACTTCTCGCCATGCATAGACGAACGGATTACATAGGGAAGTAACGTTTATACTTGCATGTTAAAAATGGATTGGTTCAAATCTCAAAATGTTTTACTGATGCTGCGGAGGTTATTCAAGGTCAGAATAGGTTCGCTGTGTCTCATCCTTGTCGTCATGGTGAACTCGTGAGGACGGAGGCTGCTGTCTAAGAAGCACCTGTCTTGTTCGGCTATGTAATCCGTTCGTACATGCATGGAGAAAGGTAAAACGAACTTTTACACAACTGACTGGGTCCCTCTGTCGACACCTGTCACCTACAGATACTCGCCTACCAGCTGTTAGGAAAAGGCATGACACACTCACGCCTTCTTTAAACTATGGATAGGTACTTGAACATTGAAAATACGCGTCGCTTGTTAACCTGACCATTGAATGATTTTAGACTGGGTTTTCGGTGACTGGGTTGTTAGAGTGAACTGAGGTAGGGGTATTTGGCGGGAACACTTGAACATTGTGTTGAAGAACCGCTTTTTGGTTTTGTGTGTTAAAACTTGTGTTTTACCGATGTATAATGTTATGAAGCAGACATAAGTAAAACAACCGTGAAGTATAATTATTTAATTAAAACATTTGGTTGTATATACATTGAGTCTAATTTAACTAATTTCAACACAAGGTCTTTCGAAAGTCACACATATGATAATTTGTTAGTAGTCCAGTATTTATAACTCATCTGTTGATAGGAGATGGTGTTTGAAAGTTGTGTGTGTGTGTGTGTGTGTGTGTGGGGGGGGGGGGGGGGGGGGGAGAGGGGGGGGGTGTCTGGGGTTGTGGCATCCCATTGTCAAATGAATTAGTGTTCTGTCTTACAAAGCTGTCTGGTACAGAATATGACAGTTGACATAATACTTTACTCCGTGGGGATTCCAGGTTAGAATAGAATAGGAATGCTGGTCGTACGATGCGATTTAATGGATCGGGAGGTCAGGTGACGTGTTCGAGGCGAGGGACCCGTGAAGATTCGGAGTAGAATAGGTCTTCAGCAACCCATGCTTGCTATAAAAGGTGAGTATGCTTGTCGTAAGAGGCGACTAACGGGATTTGGTGGTCCGGCTCGTTGACTTGGTTGATGCATGTCATCGATCCCAATTGCGTGGATCGATGATCATGGTATCAATCACTGTATTGTCTGGTCCAGACTCGATTATTTACAGACCGTCGTCATATAGCTAGAATATTGCTGTTTGCGGCGTTATAGGGCGGACAAAACAAACAAGAACAAAACGATGGCGAGGATCGTTGCTCACAATATCAATCACTGGATTGTTTGGTCCAGACTTAATTATTTAGAGGCCGCCGTTATATAACTGAAATATTGCCGAGTGCGGCGTTACACAACACACACACACGTTTCAATGATTGTTGGTATTGATTTAATAATTATAACGAACGAACGCTATGTTCGACTTGTCACACCTGTGAGACGATGACAGGTGTGGTATTGGGAGTGCTCGTGTGGTGTTCTTGGAACTCTGTAGGAACGTCGCTAGATAACACAGAACCGAAATAATGACATAAGCGAGCGGGATGGTATGGGTTGGGTCTACAGTAATTCAGGTCTCGCTACTTCTATCAGTTGTTCTCGCAGCTTGAAATCAGTGCGAAGTCCGGTATTCAAGCGGACATTGGTGTGGTGGTGTTCGTCACGTATCTAAACAATCTCCGGATAACTTGTGCATCCGATGTCACTTATCGTACTGAATAACAAACATGCAATACATGTGGTATGATGGGACGAAGGAAACTTCCGCTGTTTACTAAAATAACGTTTAACGTTTTATGTACGGTACTTTTACATCTAGGTACGATAGATACAATTTTACCTTACAAAACCAGTAAAAGTGGTTTACAAATAAAAACCTCATGAGATGGCTGAATTGACACAATAATTGTTTTCTTTCGAACTTTTGCATAAGTTGGTGACAATACACAAAAACATTTATCGGAATTGACACAATAATTGTTTTCTTTCGAACTTTGGCATAAGTTGGTGACAATACACAAAAACATTTCTCGGAATTGACACAATAATTGTTTTCTTTCGAACTTTGGCATAAGTTGGTGACAATACACAAAAACATTTCTCGGAATTGACACAATAATTGTTTTCTTTCGAACTTTTGCATAAGTTGGTGACAATACACAAAAACATTTATCGGAATTGACACAATAATTGTTTTCTTTCGAACTTTGGCATAAGTTGGTGACAATACACAAAAACATTTCTCGGAATTGAGGAATGTTCACACAATCAAAAGAATAATAGAACAAATGGTGTATTGTGAATTTAATAAACTAAGACATTAGAATTGCTCATTTAGCCAGGGCACATTAAGAATACTGTTTGTACCGTGTTTACCTACTTATCCAATGGAGTCCAGGCTCGGTCAAAGACCTGCTGGTGATTAAATGTTTGAAAACGTTTTCTGAAAACCGTCAAATCCAATTAATTTGACTTTTGAAACTTATTTTGTTACCGTATACATTCAGAGAAACGGGTGCTATAATTTCAAAACACGCAAGTGTTGAAAAGATAGTCTGACTCAACAATAACACAATTAATCTGCCTTTTAAAACTATTTAGACATCGCATACATTCAGAGAAACGGATACTCTAAGTTCGAAACACGCATGTGCTGAAACGAAAGAGAAAGGACTCCACAATGACACATTATTCTTTAGAGCAATTTTTACACATCTTTTGTCTTAAAGTAAACAAAAATGGTTCTGCAGATTGGGCCCGCCACACATAAGCACAAATACCACGATTTGCTGATGCAACCTATCTGTCACATAACATCTAACTGAACTAGTTCGACTTGTCAGGGTAAGATTTATCTTCTTTTATTTTTTGAGACTTTAAATTAAGTTTGGGACACAGTTTCGACACATACGGGTAAATATAGAGACTATATCAGGACCGGACTATGAGTTCAACACAACCGGGGTTTTGACACATCCGATTTCGAGACAACGGGGTTAGACCGTATATGCTATGACCAATAGATGTATCTAATAAACCTACATCTGCTCGCTCACAGTTCCCACATCACCTAACATCCATGCACATCTTCCCACATCAACTTATATCTAGGAACACCTTCCAACATCACCTAACATCCATGCACATCTTCCAACATCACCTAACATCCATGCAAATCTTCCAACATCACCTAACATCCATGCACATCTTCCAACATCACATCACATCCATGCACTGTGACATCTTTCCACATCAGGGGCGGTCGAGTCGCCTAGTGGGTAAAGCCTTCGCCCGTCACGCCTAAGACTCGGGTTCGATACAATGTGTGAAGCCCATTTCTGGTGTTCCCCGCCGTGATATTGCTGGAATATTGCTAAAAGCGGCGTAAAACCATACTTACTCACTCACTCTTTCCGCATCACCATGCATACATTCCCACATCACCTAACTTTCCGCGCACGTATTTCAACATGATCCGACATCATGAACACACATCTACATTCAGTATATTTTACTATAAAGTCGATGTGGTCTGACCCTGGTTTAAGCCACCGAGCCTGACCACCCAATCCATTTAGTCGCCTCTTGCGACAAGCAAAGGTTAATAGGGACCTATTCAGCAGAATGTGTTCCCAGCTATGGCGAAGAACATACAAAACAAAATCCACATTTGTGATAGTTTGAGTGAGTAAATAAAACATGCATTCCTTGCTCTCTCCACCTGTATTGACATTCAAAACAGGTTTCAACGTACTCAACATTAGAAACATATATCAGGGCGTGCTTGATGAGGCGGAGTGTCGACGCACCCTCCAGTGCATGCGAAAACCACATCTGCAGTAGTGAGTGAGTGAGTTGGGTTTTAACGCCGCTTTTAACAGTATTCCAGTTATATCGCGGCGTGTCAGCTTAATGTGGGAGGAAAGCCCGAAGTGATACAGGTCTCAGACGTTTACCACTTCGGTGAAACCCACGAGCACGGGTATGGTGCTGACAAACCTAGAAACATAATCGGGGCCAACCGGGATTCGAACCCACAATCATAGGATTCTGGCATGCCCATGGGACGCAACTCTGCACAGCGAATCGCGGCGCCTTAGACGACTGGGCCACCCGTGCCCCCCACATCTGCAGTAGGTATTACGATAGGTGTCTTAACATTTAGCAGACTGGTGAAGACAAGTGTCATGCAACGGTTCACAAGGGGCACAGATGACCTTATCAGAGGTTCCGTTGTTATCTTTGCAGAGGTGTGTCCCTGAATCGTTCCAGAATCTGCTGGGCGGTCGGGTAGCCTAGTGGTTAAAGCGTTCGCTCGTCACGCTGAAGACCCGGGTTCGATTCCCGACATGGGTACAATGTGTGAAACCCATTTCTGGTGTCCCTCGCCGTGATATTGCTGGAATATTGCTAAAAGCGGCGTAAAAACAAACTCACTCACTCACTCCAGGATCTGCTGATTTTGGTTTCGACTCTCATATTCGCTGCGATTACGAACCTTGGTCTGTCAGGTCTTTACCCGTATACGTGGGTTTCGAGGACTGGGACCACTTTCATAATTCAACCTTAGCGCTAAGGTTCGCAGCTCCTTTATCAATTATGCTTACCTGGCTTCGCGAACATGGACCGTGGCTGCAAACACGCAAGAATCAGGAGAGCCCACTTCGTAGTCGTGGTCACTTTGTTAGTAGGTCACATCGGACTAAGTCTCATATTTGTCATGTAACGAAACACAGATAACTAAGCCAGGGAAACCATAACATGTACCGATTCCGTCAGTGAAAGATATCTTGTTCGTTTGCTTGTTTGTTGTTTAACGCCGCACTCATCAATATTCCAGCTGTATGACGGCGGTCTGTAAATAATCGAATAATCTGTAAATAAAATTGGACCAGACAATCCCGTGATTGACATCATGAGCATCGATCCACGTCATTGGGATACGATGACATGCATCAACCAAGTCAGCGAGCCTGACCGCCTGATCCCGTTAGTCGCCTCTTACGACAAGGGGGCATGGGTGGCCAAGTCGTCTAAAGCGTCGTAATTCGCTGTGCAGAGTTGCATCCCTTGGACACGCCAGAAACCTATGATTGTGGGTTCGAATTCAGGTCGTCCCGATTATGTTTCTAGGTTTGTCAGCACAATACCTGTGCTCGTGGGTTTCACCGAAGTGGTAAAGGCCTAAGACCTGAATCACTTCCGAGCTTTCCTCCCACATTGAGCTGACACGCTGCATATAACTGGAATACTGTTAAAAGCGGCGTTAAACCCAACTCGCTCACTCACTTACGACAAGCATAGTTGCCTTTCACGTCAAGCATGGGCTGACCTATTCTACCCCGGATCTTCACAGGTCTAAAGATATCTCACATGATCGTGATGTATGGGTGTGGATGTGGGTACTCGTACGGTTACGAAACAGCCTATCACGTTATAAACCTGCAAATGTGAAAGCATTAATTATTGCAGCCGACATGACGCGACAGCAAACAAGTGTACTCCGAGCCTTTGTTCCGGTTTTTATGGTTTGATATCTTGACCTTTTGAGACGCCATGTTTCTGTCTTCATAAGGCCGTGAACAGCGTCATAACAGTGATTTACAACTCGTGGACAATTACTGTAAACATCACCAACATACATGTCTGCCTTCTGCTCATGCAACTACCGTGCTGTCACCACGTTCTTCTCAGACATTCCAGGTGAAGCGTTTATAACCTGGGTCAAACAAGTTCCTGTTTGTTTTGTTTGTTAGTTGTTTAACGCCGCACTGAGCAATATTTCGGCTATATGACGGCGGTCTGTAAATCATCGAGTCTGGACCAGACAATACAGTGATTTACATCATGAGCACCGATCCACGCAATTGGGATAAGATGTCATGCAACAACCAAGTCAGCGAGCCCGACCACCCGATCCCGTTAGTCCCGCCTGTGCTATCACCGCATCAACAACTTCTCAGCCATTCTAGGTGAAGGGTTTATAACCTGGGCCAAACAAGTAACCCAATAGCATCGCGACGTTTGCTGCATTATCATAGGGTGGGACTAAAGTATTGGATTCACACGTTGTACTGAGTGAGTGTTATTTTACGCCGTCACTTCCAGCTTATAATTATTCCAATTTGGACCGAAAGCATCAACATCGACCAGCTGTTTGAGGACACTATGGCACAGTCAACAAACCTGTCCACCCAGTCAACTACTCTTTGCCAAAATGCTAGTGAGTGAGTGAGTGAGTTTGATTTTACGCCTTTAGCAATTTTCCAGCAATATCACGGTGGGGGACACCAGAAATGGGATCACACATTGTACCCATGTCGGGAATCGAACCCGGGTCTTCGGCGTGACGAGCGAACTCTTTAACCACTAGGCTACCCGACCGCCCAGCCCAAATGCTAACTTGGGAATCGAAACCGAATCTACCCTCGCATATGTCAGTTGTGTTTGTTATAGACGAAATGTTTCAGAAACATAAATTTCGTTTTGGCTCCGAGTTCCAAAATGTTACCACATGTATGCAGCATCTTACTTTCAAAAACCGATCCCACCAAATGATATGAGACTTAACATTTGTTTGTTTGTTGGTTGGTTAACGCCGTACTCGGTAATATTCAAGCTATATGACGGCGGGCTGTATATAATCGAGTCTGGACAAGACAATCCAGTGATTGACATCATGAGCATCGATCCACGCAATTGGGACATGCAACAACCAAGTCAGCGGAGCCTGACCACCCGATCCAGTCCGTCGCCTCTTACCACAAGCATAGTCACCTTTTACGGCAAGGGCCGGGGGGGGGGAAGAGAGAGACAAGCATGGATATTGCAGAAGACCTATTCTATCCCGCATATTTATGGGTCGAGACTTAACATGGCACCATCAATATTTCAGACATGAATCAACAATCGACACCTTTGAATACGGGCAACCAATGATCGCTGTTGTTTGACGTCTGATAGCGGTAAGTCCCCATGGAAAGACGTTAAAACGAGATCGGATCTTTCCACAATTGCACACTTCCATATAGTTCTTCACAATAGGCGGTTTATCGTCAAGGTCACCTTGAAACCCTTTTCACAAGAAGAGAGATTTACAAGACGATATCATCGCGGTAATCTGGTAGGTCTGGAAAACAACACGGCTTTAGGAACCTGTTTTCACAAAACCCCAGTTATTATTGTACACACCTGGCGGTCCCTTGCGTGAGGTTTATGAGGCGTATATCCCGGAGCTTGGTGTATATAAAGCCTGGCACAGACATACATGTTTTGTTAATGGTCCTCGATACCGCCGCAGCAGCAGTATTCAGCTGCTGCTGGTGAAATATCTGTCAAAAGTCAATACAAGACCCGTTTTTCACTTAGTTGGTTAACTGATGTGTTTCTCAAAATGTTGGTTAATACTGTTCGAATTAATATATAAGCTTATATTAATTTACTTTGATCCTTGTGAGAATATATGGTCACTTTGATGTGAAAGGTACACATATATGATTTTGTTTGTCAAATGGTCAAAAGGTCAGGAATGGCAACAATTTTCTTGCAGCGTTTACAAGGGAGTAAAGCCACACAGAAGTGCCGGTGAAGCTACAAATATTGTCGTTCAGCGTGTTATCCTTTTCATATATATAGGTATGGTATCAATTTGTAATAATATAAGTTTTTCACTTTCCATATTTTTGCGTCAAAGGGTCTGTAATTGAAAAATAAAATGCCTAAACAACAACCTTGAAATTGAAAAAAAGACATCAAAGAGAACTAGAACACATTCATTCTGGTACCTAGAGTGCTCTTGACATGTTGTATACTCGACACATTTACTGAAGAGTCACAGGGTCCGAGTTTGCACTATGCTAAGGGTTCTGCAGAAAATCTTAGGGCGGTAGATATGAATAGTAGTTCAATAACGTGTCACCTTAAGGTGCAGTTGATACTGGAACAGCCTTAAAACATTTCAATATGGTCAGAGAATACTAAACGTTCACTGTTATATTAGCCGCGTACCATAGAGCGATCTTGGCGCTACGTCGACCGTGACTCCCATACTTTAACATAGGCTTACGACAATCCCAGCCCTGAGATCGCTTTGTGGAACGGGGTCATGGCGGGGCAATGCAACAATTTGTGAACTATAACAATCACGTTAGGGGTGTTCGCAATGGTCGAAAGTCAAGTCAAGTTTTCACGCCAACATCGAGCTTTGTCGGCGAACCTTCAATTCTTGTGCTGAACATTTTGCTCAACTTGACAACCCTGGATATACACAATGTAACTTTATGAGCGGGTGAATTTAGCTTAATGTTTTGAACGGAATTGCAGTGCGAGGAGAGACGAAAATGAGGCAGGTCTTCAAGGTTTACCACATTGGTGCTCCCTACAAGCAGGTATAGTGCTGACAAAACAAGAATCATAATCAGAGTGAATCTGGTATTCAAACCAATAATTATAGGTTCCTGGGACGCCTAAGGGACGCAACTCTACCTATTAAATGTGTCACCTTAGACTGGCACCTGACCATGTAACTTCATGGTCCAGGTAGACTGCCACTAATATCTGTAATAATTACTCCAGTGTCACAAACTACCATTCTCACAAGTCAGTTCCAGTGTTTGTTGTTTAACACCGAACTCGGTAATATTCCAGCTATATGACTGTGGTCTGTAAATAATCGAGTCTGGACCAGACAATCCAGTGATTGACATCATGAGCATCGATGCACGCCATTGGGACACAATGACATGCATCAACCAAGTCAGCGTTCTACGTCAAGCATATCGCCATTCCTGGAATGTGAGGTTTCATGGTATCATGTCAGACATTATGTCCAGCACATCATCATCATAGTGGCTATATGGCTCGGAAAATGCTGATGCGATGTTAAATTTTAACTCACTCACTCACTTTAGGAAAGTGATGCTCTGATGAACATAAGTCACGTGTTCTTCATCTTGATACCACTAAGATGATCAGGCAAACATCGAATCACATAAAAACAAACAGAGAATTGTGTATAAAACCACTGTTTATTGTATAAAAATATATATAAAAGTTTGATCTTCATTGTACAATGATGCTTCTTCAAATAAAAGATTTCTTTTTTTGATACCCGGGCAATAAGTAATCCAAATAAAAACTAAAATCTGTTTCAATATATACATACAATACGTATATCACGGTTTTGTAACAATATTACAATCTTGAATACATAAAAGGACTTTTGGACACAGATATTTCAAAAATAAAGTTTCAATTCCCTAACACATATTAGTGTGTGTTACTAAACTGCAAAGAGCCACTCAGTAAAACCCATAAGTTGACCAGCAACATGGTAGAACAATAAAACCCGGCCAAACAATACTAACAGGCACAGTATGGGTAGTTTAAACATCTTATGTTACAGCTAGACCTGGCGGCAATGGAATTAATTCAGATTGAAACCATGCACATTGATAGGACAGGTGACACACGTGGAGCTGAGCCTTCAAAGGTAAAAGTTATACATGTCTTTACACCTCACCAAGTCCTTGGTGTAAAGCTTCTAGATTGTCAACGTTCTCAATTCAACAGCACTAACATGACACAAACAATACTAAGGTGAAATTAATGGATTTCATAATGTGTAAAAGTTGAGCAAACACATTTTCAAAGAGCTTCTTCAGTTACGACCTTAAACATGAAACACACAAAATTTTCAAAAAATGTCTAAACCTTAAATTGACACATAGACATATACTAGCGAATGGGTACCTTGCACAGTCACACCGGAGTCCAATCCCATGATCCCCACCCCCTTTCAATCTTTGTCACTATGGTAACACAGAAATCACTGTCACTATGGTAACACACAATAATCACTGCATCACCATGGCAACACAAATCACTATCACCATGGTAACAAATTCATTGTTGCTATTATCTTGTTCCTGGCAATAATTTGCAACACCAATGATTAGGCTCAATAACCTACTGACAGAATGCAACTGCACTCTACAAGAGCATGTGGGCTAACAGGATTGGAATGACCGATTGGCACACACAGGAGCCCCTAGTGTGTTTTCTGAATATACAACTATAATGATAGTCTATACAGTTATTTAAAGATCCCTTGCAACCGTTTTTAGTCTTTGTGCAAATTCTTCTTGAAGCAGGACTGTCCTGGAATAGAAATATGATATTAAAAGGTAGTTACAGTATATCTTCTGCCAATGATATTGTGTGAGAACTTACTTCCAAAATTTTCAAATGCTTTATCCATTGGTTCTATCCATCATTTGTGTTTGTTAGTTTGTTTGTCTGTTTATGTTTATCGCTGCATTCAGCAATATTCCAGCTGCTGTATTTGCCTTACTGTTCTATGAAACAGCCCCTGACCAACTTCTTGACCATTCTTGTTATTCATCTTTATTAGTGCCCCCCTAATAAGACCAAAAATGTTCATGACAGTCCATATTTTCTTTTGTAAATTACATATTTGTTTTTAAAATAACATCAAAAATAGCTCAGAAGGTGTATTTAATTGTCCAGTACTATTATTGAGTTTCTTTACGTTTCATCAACAGTTTGATCTTCTAAACAAAATTAAGTTGTGTATAATTTTAATAAGCACCCTCTCACCCTGTTTGTCATTTTTCTAGTGAGTGAGTATGGTTTTCCCCTGCTTTTAGAAATATTCCAGCAATATCATGGCTGGGGACATCAGAAATGGGCTGCACACAATGTAGTCTTGTGGGAAATCAAACCCCGGCATTCAGCGTGATGAGTGAACGCTTTATCCACAAGGCTATCCCAGAGCCCTTTGTCATTTTTCTAAGCACACATTGCACATGTAACTGCGAATACGGTATCTGATAGTGGCCTGTAAATGATCGAGTCTGGACAAAATATTCCAGTGATTGATAATGTGAGCAACGTTCACCGCCATCTGGGTGTGGTAACACGTCATCAACCAAGTCACCAAGCCTGACAACCCAATCACCTTTGTCAACTCTTAGGACCATCATTGGTTGTCCTGGGACAATTCTAACCCAGAAACACCACAGGCTTTCTATTAGTGGCCCGCTTATAACTAGCTCCAATCGGAGAGTGGAGGCATGGAACAAAACATGTGACCTTGCTACATGCAATATGCAAAGGTTCCATGAATGGTCTTTCATTATGGTCTTTCATTATTGTCATCATTTTAATAGTCACACAAAAGTTACCCCCCCCCCTTAAATTGTCTCCCTTTATCGTAAGTGTCTAGCCGGTACACAAACTGTTGACGTTCTTTTTACGATAGTTCCACATTGACAAGGCAAAATAATCATAGATGGTCATTTTTGGAGTTAATATCACTTCTTGCAGTTTGTTATTCTCTCAAAAATGCTTCCTTATAAACTGTAAATTTCTCATTTAACTCGTCAATCAAGACTCTTCGTTTTGCAAAGCGTCTTTTTAAGTTACTTGACCAGCATATAATCTTTCACTACCAACAGCAGTCTCCAAGTTTTCAAGAATATTTTTTTGTTAAAGTCGATTTTGTACATAATCATATCTACACGTAAGATAAAGAATTTTTATGACAAAAATACTTGTGAAAATATCTCCTTTCTCTCGTCACTTGATGAGAGAAACATGATATTTCACTGGATACATGATATGTCCTCTATATGTCCATGAAATGTTATGTATGTTAATGCCCTCCTTCCCACAGACGCCATGTTGATGTAGGATATCAGGGAAAGCTGCTTACTTGCTGTTCCTCCTTGTCTTTCCCTGTATTATCCTTAGCCTTGGCCTCGCTTCTCATCTAGTATACTTATACATGTTTACCATTGCTATTCATGAAGTATCTCTACCGATTTTGACCACTGTTTGTCATCAAGTGTCCTTATGAGAAACAGAAGTTTATTAATAATGTAGTTTCTTAATAATTTATTGTGAATCTAAAGCTATGTTTCTCAGAGAAATGTTCAAAGGTCTTACTTTATGGTTTAAGACAAGTTGACAAGTCCAATTTGAACGCAGTTTGAGCAATCTCACTGGTCACTTTCCTGATCCCATCTTCACTGCATGTCTTCCCCTTAGCAGATAGTGCAGACAGCGTGCAGCTGGTCATCGAACTCCACACACTGGAACCCATCATTGGTAGGAATCAATATACAATTTCTGTGGCGTTCATAAAAAGTAGTTACCAAAATTGGTGGCATGGAAAAGATGCACTTTTGTGGAAACAGACCCTCAGTGAAAAGAGATGATCAACTAAGGCTAGTGACACTGTGGAACTGTCAAGTCCTTTGTTTTATGGAGATGACATATAGACTTTACTTCTCAAAGTCTTGGATAGAGACTCAGTTAATTTTGGGGCTTGTTCAGCACCACATTCAGCACTATCCCAGCTATATGAATATTGCCAGTAAATAATCACAGGTGGATCTGAAAATCCAATGATTAATAATAGCAACAATCAAACCAAAATTCTCATTTCTGATGTTTAGGGTTAGTGAAACAGCAAAAGCTAAATTAACAAAATACAAACAGTTAAGTACGACTATTGGAAGCATTTCATTACATGTGCTAGGATATCTTTGACACTTTAATAACCCGATATATGCTATGACTTTTAGATTTTTACTTCAATTTTGAAATCATCCCTTTTGGGACTGCCACCAAATCTCATCATTTGGGCCATGTTTTCTCATATCAAAAAACCTTGCAGTTTCTAACATAAGTTCATTGTAACATCCAGATGATGTTATGAATGTCTATTTACTGCTTGGGAGAAATCCCCTGCATTGGTCAGGTGCTTGGGCCAAGGTTGAAGATAAGGCTATACTTGGCACCAACAAGAAGGAAATCTGGCAGCCATGGCCTAGGGTAAAAATCTGTAAAGTGAGCAGAGAAGGAAGGAGCCATGGAATATGAATGGTATGTCTGTGGACTATTACCTGCACTTTTGATCTAATGGCAGAAGGGCGAATTCCTCAGGTGTTCTGGGACTGCAGGCTTGGAGTTGGCAGGTGAGAATGTCCACATCTTCACAGACACCACTGTGAACCATGCCTAGGGAAACAGAAGTATACACTTGACATCTGAACAGACATTGCATGCAAGGGCCAGACATTGCAAACAAGGGCCAGACATTGCAAACAAGGACCAGGCATTGCATACAAGGACCATACATTGCATACAAGGGCCAGACATTGCATACAAGGACCAGACATTGCATACAAAGGCCAGACATTGCAAACAAGGACCAGACATTGCAAACAAGGACCAGACATTGCAAACAAGGACCAGACATTGCATACAAGGGCCAGACATTGCATACAAGGACCAGACATTGCATACAAGGATCAGACATTGCATACAAGGACCAGACATTGCAAACAAGGACCAGACATTGCATACAAGGGCCAGACATTGCAAACAAGGACCAGGCATTGCATACAAGGGCCAGACATTGCAAACAAGGACCAGACATTGCATACAAGGGCCAGACATTGCATACAAGGACCAGACATTGCATACAAGGACCAGACATTGCATACAAGGGCCAGACATTGCAAACAAGGACCAGGCATTGCATACAAGGGCCAGACATTGCAAACAAGGACCAGACATTGCAAACAAGGACCAGACATTGCATACATGGGTCAGACATTGCATACAAGGGCCAGACATTGCATACAAGGACCAGACATTGCATACAAGGACCAGACATTGCATACAAGGACCAGACATTGCATACAAGGACCAGACATTGCAAACAAGGGCCAGACATTGCATACAAGGACCAGACATTGCATACAAGGACCAGACATTGCATACAAGGATCAGACATTGCATACAAGGACCAGACATTGCATACAAGGACCAGACATTGCATACAAGGACCAGGCATTGCATACAAGGGCCAGACATTGCAAACAAGGACCAGACATTGCATACAAGGGCCAGACATTGCATACATGGGTCAGACATTGCAAACAAGGGCCAGACATTGCAAACAAGGACCAGACATTGCAAACAAGGGCCAGACATTGCAAACAAGGACCAGACATTGCATACATGGACCAGACATTGCATACAAGGACCAGACATTGCATACAAGGACCAGGCATTGCATACAAGGGCCAGACATTGCAAACAAGGACCAGACATTGCATACAAGGGCCAGACATTGCAAACAAGGACCAGACATTGCATACAAGGACCAGACATTGCATACAAGGACCAGACATTGCATACAAGGACCAGGCATTGCATACAAGGGCCAGACATTGCAAACAAGGACCAGACATTGCATACAAGGGCCAGACATTGCATACATGGGTCAGACATTGCAAACAAGGGCCAGACATTGCAAACAAGGACCAGGCATTGCATACAAGGGCCAGACATTGCAAACAAGGACCAGACATTGCATACAAGGGCCCGACATTGCATACATGGGTCAGACATTGCATACAAGGACCAGACATTGCATACAAGGACCAGACATTGCATACAAGGGCCAGACATTGCATACAAGGACCAGACATTGCAAACAAGGACCAGGCATTGCATACAAGGACCAGACATTGCATACAAGGGCCAGACATTGCATACAAGGACCAGACATTGCATACAAGGACCAGACATTGCAAACAAGGACCAGACATTGCAAACAAGGACCAGACATTGCATACAAGGGCCAGACATTGCATACAAGGACCAGACATTGCATACAAGGACCAGATATTGCATACAAGGAGCAGACATTGCATACAAGGACCAGACATTGCAAACAAGGACCAGACATTGCATACAAGGACCAGACATTGCAAACAAGGACCAGACATTGCATACAAGGGCCAGACATTGCAAACAAGGACCAGGCATTGCATACAAGGGCCAGACATTGCAAACAAGGACCAGACATTGCATACAAGGACCAGACATTGCATACAAGGACCAGACATTGCATACAAGGGCCAGACATTGCATACAAGGACCAGACATTGCATACAAGGACCAGACATTGCATACAAGGACCAGACATTGCATACAAGGGCCAGACATTGCATACAAGGGCCAGACATTGCATACAAGGACCAGACATTGCATACAAGGACCAGGCATTGCATACAAGGTCCAGACATTGCAAACAAGGACCAGACATTGCATACAAGGACCAGGCATTGCATACAAGAACCAGACATTGCATACAAGGGCCAGACATTGCATACAAGGGCCAGACATTGCATACAAGGACCAAACATTGCATACAAGGACCAGACATTGCAAACAAGGGCCAGACATTGCATACAAGGACCAGACATTGCATACAAGGGCCAGACATTGCATACAAGGGCCAGACATTGCATACAAGGACCAGACATTGCAAACCAGGACCAGACATTGCATACAAGGACCAGACATTGCATACAAGGACCAGACATTGCATACAAGGACCAGACATTGCAAACAAGGGCCAGAAATTGCATACAAGGACCAGACATTGCATACAAGGGCCAGACATTGCATACAAGGACCAGACATTGCATACAAGGACCAGACATTGCATACAAGGACCAGACATTGCATACAAGGACCAGACATTGCATACAAGGACCAGACATTGCAAACAAGGGCCAGACATTGCATACAAGGACCAGACATTGCATACAAGGGCCAGACATTGCATACAAGGGCCAGACATTGCATACAAGGACCAGACATTGCATACAAGGACCAGACATTGCATACAAGGATCAGACATTGCATACAAGGACCAGACATTGCATACAAGGACCAGACATTGCATACAAGGACCAGACATTGCATACAAGGACCAGGCATTGCATACAAGGGCCAGACATTGCAAACAAGGACCAGACATTGCATACAAGGACCAGACATTGCATACAAGGACCAGACATTGCAAACAAGGACCAGACATTGCATACAAGGGCCAGACATTGCATACATGGGTCAGACATTGCATACAAGGGCCAGACATTGCATACAAGGACCAGACATTGCAAACAAGGACCAGACTTTGCATACAAGGGCCAGACATTGCATACAAGGGCCAGACATTGCAAACAAGGATCAGACATTGCATACAAGGGCCAGACATTGCAAACAAGGATCAGACATTGCATACAAGGACCAGACATTGCATACAAGGATCAGACATTGCATACAAGGGCCAGACATTGCATACAAGGACCAGACATTGCATACAAGGACCAGACATTGCATACAAGGATCAGACATTGCATACAAGGACCAGACATTGCAAACAAGGATCAGACATTGCCTACAAGGGCCAGACATTGCATACAAGGGCAGGACACTGCACAAGAAACATTATCAGGACAAACTGGGATTCAAACCCGTGATCATGGTTTCTGCACGCCCAAGAGATTCAACTCCGCATAGAGAATTAAGATGACATTAGGCATTAACTTGTGAAACCCTGACAGTCAGATCCCAATTAATCCAGACACCAGCAACTGTCTGGAAAGTCTTGACATATATTCTAAAGGCAATATCACATAACATAACACTGATTTGAACAATTTCACTGGTAACAGTCCCGCCCTGATAACCAGGCTCACTGCAAATGACAACTATAGTTGTGACAATGTTTCTGCGGTGTTCTGTCATGTTTGTGTCAGGGCCCTGGAGTGAGTGAGTATGGTTTAACGCCGCTTTTAGCAATATTCTAGCAATATCACGGCGGGGGACACGAGAAATGGGCTTCACACATTGTACCCATGTCGGGAATCGAACCTGGGTCTTCTGCGTGACGAGCGAACGCTTTAACCACTAGGCTACCCGACTGCCCCGTCAGGGCCCTGGAGTCGATCCTGGGACACTTCACAATCCAACCTACCATCACATTTGTCTTTTGCACCATCCAGTCCAAGCCAGTCACGTGTGAAGTTTCCGTTATAGCGGAACGCCAGCATCATTTCGTCCTTGCCACACAAATGTGTTCCGTTTTCACACATGGCGCCGGACAGACATTTGGCAACGTTTGACAGTCCACTGCGAAAAATAAAATATTTTGAGTGTATTGCTATAAACAAGCTGTTGCATACTTATATGGAATATCTATCATTCATAAATGGAATGGAAGTGTCATTGCCCTGCTTGTGTAACCTGGTATAAAAACACCTTCAGTCAAACAAAGGCCTCTAAGTGGAGAGACTAAACTTAACATACATGCAGTCAAACTATGCCATGTCGTAACCCATACGAGTTGTGAAATGAAAACTTTTACAGTTCAGGCCAATGTAACATTGTTTTGATAAATATCACACCATGTGAATGAAAGCTTTATTGAAATAAAGTGGAATTAAGTTGAACAATGGTCCCCGTCTCTCTTAAAGAAGTCTATGTGAACTAATCTGATTAAGAAAATTGGGTTTGACGCTGCTTTTAACAGTATTCCAGTTGTATCACAGTGTGTCAGCTTAATACGGGAGGAAAGCCCGAAATGATGCAGATCTCAGACGTTTACCACTTCAGTGAAACCAATGAGCACGGGTATGGTGCTGACAAACCTAGAAACATAATTGGGGCAAACTGGGTTTCGAACCTACAATCATGGGTCTCTGGCGTGCCCAAGGGACGCAACTCGGCACAGCGAATCGCGCCACCTTAGACGACTCAGCCACTAGTACCCCCGGCCTGGTTTGGAGGCCTAGATGGGCACAATAAGTCAGGGACATTCTTGGTGTTGCAAGAGATAATGGGTAAGTTGCATAAACCTGCCACTTCGGTGAAACCAACGAGCATGGGTATGGTGCCGACAAACCTAGAAACATAATCCGGGCGAACCTGCATTAGAACCCACGATCCTAGGTTTCTATGTGGAAGGTTCATAAACTGAAGAAACTGTTATTTCCATGATAATGACACACAGGCCTTTAGGGGTTCCAGAGACAGGTATACTCACACACAGTCTGGTGATTTCTGCATTGCTGCGACTTCATCACTGCACTTCTGTTCAAAGTTCCTATACATCCTAACATCGGAGCAGTAGTTACCATCACTGGTTGGTGCAGGAGAAGAGGTTGATTCTTAAAACAATCCAAAGGACAGATTTGTAAAGTGGTATATAAATTCTGTCAACTACATAAAAAAGCACACTATCAGAACTTGCACCACTGGGTGACCAAGTCAATGACCCATAACCATGCCTACCCTGGAAAAGTAACGTATATGTTAAAGTATGGGAGTAATGAGAACTTTTGCTCTACGATAGCTTCCTGGTATGAACCCCTGGATGATAATGAACTTGAAATATGGATTGGCACCATTTCAAAGAGGTTGCTCTGGTGCAAGGGGCAATGTCCCAATATTCCAGGTGTCTGATGGTGCAAGGGGCAATGTCCCAATATTTCAGGTGTCTGATTGTGCAGGGGGCAATGTCCCAACATTCCAGGTGTCTGATGGTGCAGGGGGAAATGTCCCAATATTCCAGGTGTATGATGGTGCAAGGGCAATGTCCCAATAATCCAGGTGTCTGATGGTGCAAATGCAAAGTCCGATTATTCCAGGTGAACAATGGTGAAAGGGCATTGTCCCATTATTTCAGGTGTCTGATTGTGCAAGGGCAATGTCCCAATATTCCATACATTATTTTTATAACTCCCCCACCAAGTTCGTTTTTAGTAAAAAAAAGTATTGCCATAGACACAGGCCTATTTTTGAGGCCCATAACAAATGGTCTTGCATGCATGTATGCGTTGAGTGAGTTAATATTTACGAGCATGGATGTATGCATAAGTATTGGATAATGACAACATTCCTCGCATCAGTGGGAGTCAGAGAAAGTTATAGAATTTTGGGCAAATTAAATCATTGTGGTGATTAAGATTAACTGTATATTGTGATTATGATTCCTTTTGGAAAACTTACTTCCTGAGCACTGTTTCTCATCAAAGCCTGTGGTTTCCATCACCACCTTTGTCATGGTCGGCTGCATATCGTCCAAGCTGCAGCTCTGTCCCTGGTTCCTCAGTGAGGTCAGAACACAAGATGACATGTTGGCCAGGAAACTGAAATAATGAAGTCAGCGAGTGAGTGAGCATTTTTTACACCACTTTTAGACCTGTGAAGGTGCAGGGTAGAATAGGTCTTTAGCAGCCCATGCTTGCCGTAAAAGGTAACTATGCTTGTCGTAAGAGGCGACCATGGGATCGGGTGGTCACACTAGCTGACTTGGTTGATGCATGTCATCGTATCCAAATTGCATGGATCAATGCTCATGATGTCAATCACTGGATTGTCTCGTCCAGATTCGATTATTTACAGACTGCCATCATATAGCTGGAATATTGCTGAGTGCAGCGTTAAACAACAAACAAACAAACACCACTTTGAGTAATGTTCCAGCAATATGACAGCAGAGGACACCAGAAATGGGCTTCACATATTGTCCCCTATTGGGTAACTGAACCCAGGTCTTCGGCATGACGAGCAAACGCTTTAACAACTAAGCTACCTCACCGCCCCTAATGAAGTTAGTGTCACTCCGATGACAAGCAGAGCCATCACTATGTTGCATTCATACTGAGCTGCCATTGTGCATCTGACCCATCATCTCATCGTTTACAGGGAAAATGTCTGCTTATTAATTTTTATTTCCCATTTATAAAACCACTTCCAAACACAGTTTGGACCAGAGTCAGTTGTTTTAAAATTATGTCTATTACACTTTATAACCAGACAATGATTAGTTTGAGAACTTCAGTATGAATTTGTTGACCTGGTATTTCTGGTGTTAGGTGCTCACATTAATACATCTCTTGTGTGTGTGTGTGTGTGTGTGTGTGCGTGCGTGTGCGTGTGCATGTGCGTGTGCGTGTGCGACCCCCCTTGAAAGCCCTCTAATTCTTGGTACAAAAAAACTTGCCTTACACACAGATATATACGGTATATTGTACTGATAAGAGAAACATGAAGTGAGCAGTTGATTAACACAAGGAAGTCCTGTGTCACACCACCTACCTGCACTTTGTGGGCAGGTCTAGATTGACAAAGTCCCCCTCAGACCCGACAGCACATTTCCCCATGAGGCAGGTGAGGGCAGTCTTGTCTTCACACATGCTGCGGGGCGTCGCCATACCTGATGAACACAATGAATTATATGTGTTACATTCAAGCAATTTTCTTCCTTCTCCTCATCTGACAGACCCAATATGTCAAAAATGTGAATGTCTCCAATTTACTCATGGTAGCCATAATGGCCTATTCAGTTTTCATGAATATAGACAATGTCACCCGAGTGTCTTTTGTTATCAAATATATCAACACGAGTTGATAAAGTGGAAAAACTCTGAGGCTTGCTGAAGAGTTTTTCCACTTTTATCAACTCGTGTTGATATATTTGATATCAAAAGACACAATGGTTAGATTCTATTTATCATCCAATATCATTCTTCCAACTTTTTCATTTTGTAGACAGTAATAAGCAGTGTCTTAAGTGTAAAAAGTAGTGTAAACAGCTTCAGCAGTGGAGACATTAGGGATGTCATTTGATTGTGACGTCATGGTAACCAGTGACGTCACAATGGTCTGCAAAGCATTGTGATGTAATTTCATTGCAGCGATATCTACAGTGTAGATATCGCTTGATCTCATCCAAGCGATATCTCCTGTGGGAGCCAGTTTTGGATGATAAATTAATATCCTTACACTGAAGCCCTCTCCAAGGTTTACAGTTTGACAAGAACCATAATGACTTCACACTGATATGAAGGTGAGCTACAACAACATACCATCACAGGCATCCTTTGCATCCTGCAGGCCCAGCCAGTCTCTGGTGGCGTTCGAGTTATATCTGAAGGTCATCATGATGTCCCCTACAGAACACTTGTAGTATCCAGTCTGGTAACACAGATTGGTGGCCGCGCACTCAGCTACCTCCAGGAGTTGGCTGTTCAACAAGACATCATCATGCACAAGCTTAATGACACCAACACCACAGTGCATACAAAATGTAGGCCACTAGAGGACAAGGTATGATAGGGATGCTTTTTGGCTCACTGAATATGCACTATTTAAGAATTAAGCAAACCTTTTAAAAATTGTGAATACACAATAGAAAGTGGTCAAATGTAACACATGTTATATTTGGGATAACACTTTCTTAGTAAAGTACAGATTCAAGTACTTTTTTTTAAGTTAAAGTTACTTTTATAAATTGTTTTGAAAGTTTTCAGACTAATTCAAATATATTCTCATATATTTAAATGAGAGCTAGACTTTGGTCATTTCAATAATTGCATGTTTGGTACTAATGACAATACAATATTCATAGGTAAGTGTAAAGTGTGTGAAAATGGCTGATTTATATAGTACAAAATTATTAGTATCCTTATCAAGCAATGTGTCGTAATCTAACTGACCCATGACAGAAAACTTACTCGCATGATGGCTTAGTTTCATTCTGTATTGCGCTTATTTGAGAACCACATGTAGACGCCATGTTCCTAACATAATGGAAGTTGGAGCAGTCGTTTGCTGGGGCCACGCTGGTCGAGTCTGATAACAGGCAAAACAATGGATGACACAATCTCCTGGAACAACTGAGTCAGTTATCTTGACTTCACATGCACACTTCCAGAACAAGGAACAGGAGCCTCATGGTTAATGTCGTGGTCAGTTGGGCCAAAGGGCCTGGTTTGAGTGAGTGAGTGAGTGAATGAGTTGGGTTTAACGCTGCTCTTAACAGTATTCCAGTTATATCACAACATGTCAGCTTAATGTAGGAGGAAAGCCCCAAGTGATGTAGGTCTCACAAGTTTTCCACTTTGGTGAGACCCACGAGCACATGTATTGTGTTGACAAACCTAGAAACATAATCGGGGTGAACCAGGATTTGAACCCACAATCATAGGTTTCTGGCGTGCCCAAGGGACGCAACTCTGCACAGCAAATTGCAGCGCCTTAGACGACTGGGCCCCTCGTAACCTGGCCTGGTTTGTAGCCCCAGATGGGTACAATGAGTCAGGGACATTCTTGGTGTTGCAAGAGATAATGGGTAAGCACAACACTGTACACATTAGAGCAACAGTTCTCACTAAGTCAATTGTATCGTAAGGTGTTTTGGATTTTGTTCAGATGAAAGATCATGATTTCCAAGGGTTTGCATGTCTTACATGTCAACAAATTCCAAAAAGGGCATTCAAAGCCCAGTCCCATACAAAATCAGGCATTAAACAAAAGGTTGGTCATGACATGGCTGTTGGCATAGAACAGATTCATGAGAAGATGGATCAGCAACAATCTGTCCACACTGGGGCGGGTCGACAAACCAGACATGTCAAAAAGACACAGGCGACAGAAAAAGGGGGAATCAAGTAATACCCTAAAGTAATTATTAATATTATAATCATGATGTGCAGATTAAAATAAAAAATGCAGCAAAGAGGGTTTGGGTGATCCTGGCAGAGTCAGGCTGGTTAGGCTCATCATCAGGTCAGGGCCCTTGCTCCCTCTACACACAGCCCAATGGGACATCATCATCAATCATCAATCATCAATCATCATCAATCATCATCAATCATCATCATCATCATCATCATCATCACACATCATAGTCATCACACATAATTATCACACATTATAATTATCAATCATCATCATTATCCTCATTATTATCATCAATTATTATCAATTATCATCAATTATCATCAATTATCATCAATCATCATCAATCATCACCAATCATCAATCATATTCTTTTCTCCTGACCTGGTTGATTGCCCTTCTTGTAACAAGACACAGTTGCTTCTCTGTCATTGTTGCACATGGCGTAGGACTTGGTCATCTCTCCTGGGCAGTCTTTCAAGGACTTCTCTGCACCTGTGCACATGACATTTCTAAATTTGTTGGAGAATCCTGAAGCAGGGTAGCTTGATGTCATTACTCTCCCTCCAGCGTACCCCATCTCAACACAGGCAACCATAGCCGAGGTGTCCGTGAACCCATCCATGCAGACAGCGGTCCAGGCATTGTCGTTATTGATCACCAGGCTGCCCACAGAAGCCAGGCTATTGGGGTACAGACGCACTGGAAACAGAATTGTTTATCATCAAATACTTATCTCCCCAACAGTTACAAACTTGACATCAAGATCATCAATATTTAAGGCAATTGGGTTTAATGCCATGCTCAGCAGTATTTTACCCTGATACACTGTCAGCTGGAGTTTGGGAGTACCAGTCTAAAGAAGACAACAGGTAAGCAACAACATGAACATGTTTATAAGTATTTGGTAACACACCTAATACCTGTTGAAAAACTGACCACACCCATCTCAAACTTGTTGGAAAACTCTTAGGAGTGACTGAGTGAGGTACTATTTCACGTCACATCGGCAATATTTCAACCATATCGTGACGAGAAGTTATACGTTGAAAATGCATATATTTAGATTTAGTAATAAGAACCTGATGAACAGTAAAATAACTTGAATATCACAGATTAAACTTTAAAACTAGCATACAACCATAAAAAGATATCACTATATGTAACAATACATAATAAAAAAGGGCTATAGATCGCCAGCAGCTGAAGGTGGAACCCAATGCTGGGGACTTACAGTACCATCGCTTCCTGCATCATGTGCCGGACCCCAGCAGGATTTAAATCATCCCTTCAGGTGTTGGCAATTATTATCAAATTTAACCAAAGTTAAATGAACAAATATTCTACGATTACAATGGAGGGAGGGCAAAGATTAGAACATTGTGCCTGCAGGACAGACTAGTACTTACCCTCGCGGAAACATTCAACATGCACCGGTCGACAAGAAGTGGAATTTCTGTTTGAGTCTGACATGAGACTCCAGTGAGTGATGCAGATGTCGGCTTGTTTCTCCGTGCCACTACAAGCCATGGTGACTGACCAGTAGTAGTCGCTACTGCCAGTGATTGTCAGGTTCCCATAGTAGGGCTGGCCACCCACGAACCCTTGACCGAGACTCTTGCACACAGCGGAGGCGTCATCATTACTGAAATAATGGCTGAGACACATAGGTTGGGTCGTTCCATTCTTAGACACCACCACCTGACCCACACGGTCTTCACCTGCTGGCTGCTTAGTCAAGATGAATGTGGCAACTGAAAAGAAAAATATTGAAAGACCTGTGTTTCCAAACACTGTTTCATTGCGTATTTGACCAAAGTCTGCCACCTGATGTATGGAGTAATATTGAGAAAATATTAAAACGAGGGAATTATGATTTATTTTCTGATATCACTTTTGTCATGTCTTTTGTGACCATTCTATTCTAACAACTCCAATACATAATCAGACTGAATAAACAAGATAATTAATGCCAAAATACTCAACAATACCCAAGCTTGTAGACTAGTAGAGATCCAAAGAATTCAAACAATTGGTCAAAAGACCTATATAAACACAAAATAGTTGCGATGCAGAGTTGAGAGAGAGAGAGAGAGAGAGAGAGGGAGAGAGAGAGAGAGAGAGAGAGAGAGAGAGAGAGAGAGAGAGAGAGAGAGAGAGAGGAGAGAGAGAGAGAGAGAGAGAGAGAGAGAGAGAGAGAGAGAGAGAGAGAGAGAGAGAGAGAGAGAGAGAGAGAGACTGACTGACTGAACCCTTAAAGTCAAAATTATCGGACACAACAAACACACTGATAAGTGATTATCTCAAGCTCATTTGGAGAAGTGATGAGGGCAATTTTCTGCACAAACACTATGATCTGAAAATGGTAAAACTTACGGTCTTCTTTCTGGAAGCAGAAAACACTGGCATCCTTTCTGCAGGTGTCTGTGTCAACTGTTGTAGAGAACGCGCAATCCAGCAGGGACTTCTCGGCGCTGACACAGCCGACATCGCTGATCCACTGCGGCACATCCCTGTAGGCGTACTGGCTGCTGCTGAATCCATCCTGGAACCCCTGCTCCATGCAGTACACTCTGGCATCCAGGTCGTCCCAGCCGGAGGAACACACCGTCCCATTAATGCCATACTTGTTCACTATTACACGACCTCTGTTACCAAGACCAATGACCTTCATCAATGCTGAAATGATGGTAATAGTACACTTGTCATATCATAATGATAACATGTAGCCAAACCCTTAAAAATGTCAAATTTCAACTAGTCCTCATGTGTCGTTTAGAATTTGCAGTTTGACAAGGATGTTTAATGTTTTTTGGGTATGACATGGCCATGGGATCGAATCACCGACCATCGGCTCTCTGGGCAGACATTCAATCCACGAGACCACCGAGGTGGCCGTGACTTGGTTGATTGAATGTTGTCAAGGATTGATGCTCATGATATCAATCACTGGACTGTATTTACAGACAACCATCATATAGATGGAATAGTGCTGAATGTGGCATTAAACAAACTGTGGCACTTCATCATCATGGCTAACCACTGAAGCTTACCACCACTGTCACATAGCCATGACTTGGCTTACTACCGCCACAGCTTACAATCTCTAGTTATCACTCTGACTTACCACCACTGTCACACAGCCATGACTTGGCTTACTACCGCCACAGCTTACAATCTCTAGTTATCACTCTGACTTACCACCACTGTCACACAGCCATGACTTGGCTTACTACCGCCACAGCTTACAATCTCTAGTTATCACTCTGACTTACCACCACTGTCACATAGCCATGACTTGGCTTACTACCGCCACAGCTTACAATCTCTAGTTATCACTGTGACTTACCACCACTGTCACACAGCCATGACTTGGCTTACTACCGCCACAGCTTACAATCTCTAGTTATCACTGTGACTTACCAGCACTGGAGTCCCTGCACACCACAGTTGCTGGTCGTCTGGAGAGGCAGGCATATTGGTCTATTTCTTGACTGCAGCTGAGGAAGGATGTCTCTGTCCCTATGCAGGAGGCATTTCCCCGGGAGTACCTGCTGGAATAGTAGCCCGGGAAAGCCACTGGTTCGGCCACTCCAGTGGCCGACAGTCCCAGCTGCCTGCACACAACTGTGGCAGCGTTGTCATCAAACCCATCAGAACAAACAGCCAACCACTCATTATTAACTTGAAGTTGTACAATACCAGTCTTGTTGAATAAGCCTGTATGCAAACGTACTGAAACAAAAAGAATTGAATCAAAACCATCTGATCCTAATTAGAAACAAAAGGATGCTGAGCATCAGCAATTGCAGCAGCAGAAATAAGACTTGGATTTTGCTCAGCTTATCAATATACCTATTCAGGGCAATGTACCATGTGGCATTAATATAAATGTGTTAAAACTGAGAATTGTTCCAAGTGGTCCTCACTGCCGGTAACACACAGAAGTATGGAGTGAGAGAGACCAACTGCTCATTATTGAATTATATTTAAGAACATCCAACATGTCAAATTGTCTGCAGTTTCAATCATTAACCCATACAGTACTCAACATTTGATAGACACATTTCTGTTGCCATTATACACTATATGACAAAGATTACATTAAATGGTATATTTACATACTTATCCTATCTCACATTGTGCATTTCTCCTTCTAGTCTTGGCGTGGAAGTTACCAGCTTAAAATATACACTACACCCGAAACACATCCCAACATCATCATTGTCTTTACCTAAACATAGGGTCATGCATTGTAATCCCATGCATAGTGACCCGTGAAGATTCCGGGGTAGAATAGGTCTTCAGCAACCAATGCTTGCTGTAAAAGGTGACTATGCTTGTCTTAAAAGGCGACTAACGGGATCGAGTGGTCAGGCTCGGTGACTTGGTTGATGCATGTCATCAATCCCAATTGCGTGGATCAATGCTCATGATATTAATCACTGGACTGTCTGGTCCAGAATCTATTATTTACAGACCGCCGTCATATAGCTGAGTGTGGCGTTAAACAACAAATCAACCAACCAACCAACCAACCATAGTGACCCTATACAAGCCAACACCTGAATTGGCTTGATAAATCAGTCTTTCTTACAGCAGCACTTTGTTGTGCAGCGCCATTGTGGATGCAATGTTGCAGGGGGGAGGCAATGCAGCCAAGGTGTAGGCCCAAAGAATCGTTGAGCGTAGCCAAAAGGAAATTGCGGTGCGGGAGACTTCCGTGGTGGCAGATGTAAAGGGATGAAAAGTCTCTCCTGGAGGGACGTATCATAGTAGATGCCTTGAGGTAAATACACAAGGCTCTAACCAGGCATAAGGAGGTGCCTTCCTAGTCATCTGGGTTCAAAATGGATGCCAAGGAAGGAATGGTGAACAACCCATCTGGTTGGCCCAGAAGTTGATTCTTCAAAATGAACTCCCAACGAAGGTATAGTTTCCCATGGTGCTGCCTTTCAAATCGGACACGAGTGACTTCATGAACATGGATCCCGCTAACTCAAGCAGCCAACTTGTTGGAAAGAATGAGATCAAATGTATAACCTGTATCGGAGATGAGATGATGAGATAGTCGTGAACTCGATTCAATGAAACCGGTGACCTCAGCACGTGGGTTTAGCAATGGTGCGAAATCTACACGTGAGTCTCGTAGACTGTTCATAGTTTTTGTTCTATCAAGGGTTTACAATGATTGTAAGCTCTCCTGCGAGGTGTTACAATCGTTGTAATACCTCCTACAAGGTGTTACCACAATTTCAAAAACTCCATATCGTGTTACACAAACAGCCAGTAGGTTTATAAGAGCAGAAGTGATGCTTTTGGCTACTCTCAAAGAATAACCCTTGGCTATGAGTGACTTTTGGAGATGAGCCCAACGCAGAGATGGAGGGTGTCTGGCAAAGAGTGCAGCAGGTGGGAGTCAGGCTGCTGGAGAAGATATCTTCGCAGTGGTAGATGATGGTACCTTGTTTCTGTGATTCTTACCAGAACTATGAACCAGCTTCTTGATGGCCAAGAAGGTGTGACCAAAAGCAGTCGAAGCTGGTTGGTTGTTGCAGCCTTTGAAGAACCTGAGGTAGAAGGCTGGTTGGGGGAAAGGTGTAGGTTTCTTAGATTCTCCCACAAGATTGCAACAGGGTCGTGGTTCCATACTTTTGGGTCTAGGGTGGATGAGACAAATTCAGTATTTGGTTTTGAAGCAGGTTGCAAATAGATCAAAGTCTGGGCTGGCATAAGGCGGAAAATCCACTGAAAAACCTCGGGTGGATGGTACTATTCTGTCAGTGATGGTTAGTCTCATCAGGGCAGCTATTCCATCAGTGATGGTTGATCTGGTCAGGGCAGCTATTCTGTCAGTGATGGTTGATCTGGTCGGGGCAGCTATTCTGTCGGTGATGGTTGATCTGGTCAGGGCAGCTATTATGTCAGTGATGGTTGGTCTGGTCAGGGCAGCTATTCTGTCAGTGATGGTTGATCTGGTCGGGGCAGCTATTCTGTCGGTGATGGTTGATCTGGTCAGGGCAGCTATTCTGTCAGTGATGGTTGGTCTGGTCAGGGCAGCTATTCTGTCAGTGATGGTTGGTCTGATCAGGGCAGCTATTCTGTCGGTGATGGTTGGTCTGGTCAGGGCAGCTATTCTGTCAGTGATGGTTGGTCTGGTCAGGGCAGGAATTCAGTTGCTATGACGTGAATCCCTTGGATGTGTCTCGCCCGAACTTGTATGCAACAGGGAGTCGACCACATGGGAGAACAGACCCATCAGCAGGAAGGACTCTGACTTAGTTTAGCCCATCTTGTTGATGTACCATATGACCGAGGGTTTTCTGACTGAATCATGATTTATAGTACTAGCTCACTGAGATACCATACCGCAGTTTAACATAGATACCCCACTCAGACACAGCATACTGACTCCGAGCCGATCAGTCCTTGTTTTAGCCCCTTAATGTAGAGCGCCAGACAGAGTAACAACAAGTACCATTTTTTAAAGTCTTTTGGTATGACGCAGCTGGGGATTGAACCCCGGACCTTCCGCTCTCTGGGTGGACGCTCAACCACTAGACCACGGAGGTGGTCCCCTGCCACTTGAAAATGTGGAAGATCAGCTCCCCAGCCCACTGTTGAGGCAACAATGACCAGTTGATTTATTGGACAACGATTGATTGACCCTTTGTTTAGGTAGTGACCATGGTTATGTTGGGATGTGTTCAGGTGAAGTGTTGTTTTTTTTATCTGGAAACTCTCTTCTATGGCGTTACAATGCCAAGATCGAAAGGAGGAGAAGAAATGCATTGTGTGAGATAGGTATAAGTATAAAAATTTGATATCTTGATAAGGCTTCAATAACTTACAAAAGTTAAGTTGTCAAGAAATACTCACATTCAGCGTAACAGAAGACTTTGACGGGTCCTTGTGTGCATGTGTAGTTTGCCGATGCCTCATTACCGACCTTGAACATCTCCCAGTCACCAGTCCGACACATGTCCAGAAGCGTTGCATGGCTGTTACAGTCAATGTTGGCAGCCATGACATCCTGGATGGTTGGTTTATCCGTTGGGCCAAAGTAGGCCTGTCCACCAGCGTACCCAAGCTGTTTACACACAGTGTTGGCACTGGAAGACGACCACACAGGGGAACACACAGTGGCCTTCGTACCCTTGTATTCTGCGACAAGGTACCCATAATTTTTTGTGGTTCCGCCTTCAATGGAGTAGATTGTCACTGAAAATAAACATACATGCCAATTTCTTATTTGGTTCTCTTAAAGGAATAACGAAAGCAATAAATGCTGTTGAATCATAACAGAAAGACATAACAAACAATGTGGTATCCGATGTGTATGAAAAACAAAAACATTTGATTTGCGAGCTTGGTGTGTGTTAGCAGAAACTGCCATGTGAAAAAGTGAGGTACCTGAATGTTTTGAAAGCTGGACTCAAAGTGGATATTTTTGTTGATGAGGACAGTGCCTTTTATTTTAGCCTAACATTTCTGGTATTCTTCACACTTAAACAATTATTCATCTCAAGTTTAAACCATTCATTGCATGTTCTACTAAATTGGCTTGTGATATCGACCTGTGACATTTTGTCTAATGCTGGCAAAGTCTGCTCTTATCAATATTCCAGCATTGTCCTTGGGAGGACACCAGAGCTGGGCTTCAAAACAAGACTTCAGGGTGATGAGTGAACACTTTAATCAATTGGATACCCAACGTCCTTGAGGTACTTGAGACTTACTGTCCTCTTTGTTTTGACAGAAGACCCCAGCAGCGTTGTTACAGTAATCCTTGGGATGTGGCCCAGTGTTATGTTTGCAGGACTTCAAGTCTGTGTTGGCTTCGGAGCAAGACATATCAAAGATCCACATCGGTACATCTTCAGCACTGCTGAAAATGTTTCTTGAAGCACCAGTTTCAAAGCCGAGAGATTTGCATACTATCGTCGCGGCAACATCATCAAAACCAGCAGAGCAGACCTCACCGAACACACCAAACCTTGAAATGAGGACCTTGCCTTGGTCAGCACGTATTTTCCAGTCTGTTACTTGAAGGTAAAAAAACATCAGGTTTCATACTTCTTAAGAAAACAATACAATCAAGTCTCAATGATCCACACAGTTTTCCACATTAGTAGTGAGTGAGTTAACGCCGCTTTTAGCAATATTCCAGCAATATCAAGGCGAGGGACAACAGAAATGGGCTTCACAATTTGTACCCATGTCAGGAATCGAACCCGGGTCTTCGGCGTGATGAGCGAACGCTTTAACCACTAGGCTACCCGACGGCCCCACCACATTAGAAAAGTAGGACAAGTTGGCATGCTTCACTGTGTGCATATAAGGTGTATTGTCAGTGGCTGCTTGTAGAGACAAGGAGCAAGGAACCTTATCACGTCTCAAACATATTGGATGAGATTACCTATCAAAGTTTTGTTCAATACCATTTATGAATTTGTTCATGTCGTTACATCTCATTTAGTTGCATGTAACAATTAGTCATTATCATGGGCTTAAAAAAATACAAGAAGTAGTTCTCAGGCAATGATTTTTGAAAATATAGTGCAGGTGGGCATTGCTTTTGGTTGTTGCTTGTTCAAACTAGTATGAATACAAATAAACAGTTGTGTACCATCAACCTAAGAAAGGGCCTCCCTGCATAAACACGTGTACATACTCCTATTGCTGCCATTACCGTAACATGAGATGCACAGTAAAGCAGTGCGCATGTCCAGGAAAGTAACTGTGTGCCATATTGGAGCACATTGTTTTAAAGTAATTTTAAGAATTTTAATTTTTTTTTAAAATGGAAATAAAAATAAAAAGTGCGGCAGGCTTTATGATGATGCGGGCGGTGCCTGAGAACCAAGACTATTATTTTATTTAGCCATGAATTAAGTTACTACATATGACCCGTCAGTGTTTTATTGAACACTATCGGAAAATTGAGCAAGAATGGTGCAATGGCACATCTGAGAATGTACTCTGAATTATGGAAAAAGTTCCTCACTTTCATCTTCGCTAGTGTTGCACTTCACGACAGCAGGTACACCCGATGGACAATTGTACATGTACTTGTCCGACATGACACAAGATCCCAGAGCCTTCTCGCTTCCTGTACAGGTGACATTGCCAAAGCCCATGGTGTGGTCGCGGTGGACAAAGGGGTTGTAGCCAAGAGCACGACCACCGTTTGGGAACCCAACTTCCCTACACACGACATTGGCAGCTTTGTCATCAAAGCCTTCAGCACATATGCTGTAGCTCTCCTTGTTGTCCCTGATGAGCACGACACCAAGTGAGGAGTTGTAGAATGGTTGCAGCCGAACTGAAGACAAAAAAGTTAGTTCAGGCTGGCAGCAACTCATGACGGGCCGAGACACATATTTTCACACATGAGAAAATCAAAACTTCTGTGGAAATGTCATTTCAGGTACCATATTCGACTAAATAAGCGCCCGCTCTAATAAGTGCCCACGGCGATATTTGCTATTATATTGGCTAGTGAACAATCCCAATCAGCACCCCTTCCGACTGATCAATGTAACAAGACTTATTTATTTGTGTATAATACACACTCATGTGTTATATCACCCTTAATAATGGGCAATTAAATTCTTGAAAAATATATCTGTCGTATGCAAACATTTCATGCTATTAGCATAAACCACGAAATTTATGATCTTTCAACTCAAAATGATATTCTAATAAGCAACCCTTATTTCTAATTTTGAGAGCGCCCTAGGCACTTATTACGTTGAATTTGGTAAGTCACTTGTATAGATGAAAGTGTTATACACAAGAAAAGGCAAATTTCTTCAGCATACTTATGTCAAAGTGTACTTAAGTTTCTGACAAACAATATTGTGTTATTTGATACTTTGACCTGCCCAATAACTAAAGGCCTGAAAAATTACTTTTTACGAGGAATACCACAACACACTTTTCAAATGATGTTTTTTCTGTGTTCTTGTTTCTTTGTTTGTTGTGTAACGTCGCACTCAACAATATTCCCGCTCTATGACGGCGGTCTGTAAATAACCAAGTCTGGACCAGACAATCCAGTGATCATGAACCTCAATCTACACAACTGGGATACTTCATGTATCAACCAAGTCAGTGAGCCTGCCACCTGATCTTGTTAGTTGCCTGTTACGACAAGCATCGAAACGGGAAACATGGAAGTGATTTTTCTCTCACATTGTTGTCTCCCCTGTATCGGTCAACAAAATGGCTGACCATGCTGACAGGTGTCAAACACTTCAGCTCCAAATATACTGCAGTACGTATCACAAAACAGATACCTGTATCACAATATATTACAATACAACTTGTCTTGCCACTACACAGCCCATCTTCCCGAGGCAAGAGAGTTAACCGACTTTAAAAGTCCAGTTTCCACCATTGCCAAACTAGACTGGAATTCCTGGGCTCAATCGTAGCGCCACCAGTGGCTATTACGAGT
The DNA here is from genome assembly GCF_022045235.1 of Haliotis cracherodii. Classification (NCBI taxonomy): domain Eukaryota; kingdom Metazoa; phylum Mollusca; class Gastropoda; order Lepetellida; family Haliotidae; genus Haliotis; species Haliotis cracherodii. Next base: position 7,286,002 of record NW_027266343.1, read on the forward strand.
TATGTCCTTTCTATGCCTCTCCTATTGACCAATCAGATTCAACCTCTCGTATTACTTGCATTTGCTTCAAACAAAATGGTAATCAAGATCTATATTGTGATAAAACGAGTCTTACATCGTGAAGTGCATCAAATCACGTGAGCACCTTGATTAAAAACAGGAAAAGATTTAGAAAATATCTTATACGATTTTGATTGAACTATGCATAGACTCGTTAGTTCAGCTAAAATGTAACTCCATAATACCAGTCTAGTTCGGCAAGGGTGGAAACTGAACTTTTATAGTCAGTTAACTCACTTGCCTCGGGAAGATGGACACAGCCCTGCTGTCTCCATAACGACCACCCCATCTGGAACCTGTGGAGGATGGCAGGTTCAGTACAATGGTTCTGACTCTATTCATTGCATTTCCTGCAAACACATTCACCAACACAAACTTCTGGATCACTCTACCTTTTCCATAACAGCTGGCTGTTGCGGCAGTCCAAGAATTGCAGGCAGTGTTATTTTCAGATGTGAAGAAGAAATACGTCTCATTTGGTTGCTTTCTGCTGCAGGCATTGATATTAGTCTCAGAGCCACTGCAACGGAAGGTGGTCATCAGAATGCTGTCTGTAGGTTTCTTCATTGGTGGTGCTGGTAGTTTCTCTCCCCATTCATATCCTTGAGACCGACACACTTGTCCTGCATCGTCATTGCTCCATCCATCGTAGTCACAGATGATGCCGGATCTATCCCCATCAACGGCTAACACCCAGCCAGATTTTCCATTGATGCCTCCTTGGATTGAAAATCCAATTCCTGGACAAGAAAATTAATTTTATATGAAGTGATGTCATAATCAGAACTACCAAAAAAATGTTGACTCTACCACAAACATGAAAGAAGTGGGGTACCCCTCATTGTGCAAGCGCAGAATCATTGGGGTAGAAGAAGACTTACCTGTACAATTGATTATAGATAGCTGACAGTGAAGAGAACGTATCTTGAAAACTTTTATTATAGAGTGATGACAGCCAAAATACCGGGTTATGACAATGATTTTTGTATTGTTTGTTGTTAAATGCCGCACTCAGCAATATTCCAGCTATTTGACAGTGGTCTGTAAATAATCGAGTCTGGACCAGACAATCCAATGATTGACATCATGAGCAATGATCCACAAAACTTGGCTACAATGACATGCATCAACCAAGTCAGCGAGCCTGACCACTCGATCCCGTTAGTTGCCTCTTACGACATGCATAGTCGCTTTTTACGCAAGCATGGGTTGCTGAAGACCTATTCTATCCCGAACATTTCACAGGTCCATAGCAATGATGAAATAGAGGTTGGGTATTCATGGAATTAAGATGGTTTGTGCGTGACTCGAAATAAGTCTTACTTTCTAAAATCTTAATAATGCAAACTCACAAAGAGTCATTCTTACGTTTATTGAGACAGGTCGCTACAGCGGTTTGGGAACAGATCTTTTGTTCATAAGGATTGGTCCAGTATAAGCAGCTGCCAAGACTCGACTCTGATCCTGTGCAGTTGAATCTGTACTTCCATATGGGCATGTCGGCATTGGCATAGGACTGGCTGGCCAAACCCTCCTTGTAGCCCATGTTTCTACACACGACCGAAGCCTCGTTGTCGCTCCAGTTGTCACCACAGATGCTGAACCAGATGTTGTCTCTCTGGATGACCACGACGTTGTTGATGCCCCTCAGCTTCACAGCCATGTCTTGTCCTGTTGTGTTGCCACTTCCATCTGCAAGGATTAGCATTGTCTCGTTTGTTTTGGGGAGTTTGTTTCGTTTGTTGAACACCACACTCGGCAATATTCCAGCCATATGACGGCTGTGTGTAAATAATCGAGGCTGGATCAGACAATCCATGGCCAGTTATTGACATCATGAGCATCGATCATGGCAATTGGGATACAATGACATGCATCAACCAAGTCAGCGAGCCTGACCACACGATCCCGTTAGTCGCCCCTTACGGCAAACATGGGTTGCTGAAGACCTACTCTACCCTGGATTTTCACAGGTATGTTATTGGGAGTGAGTGAGTGAGTGAATGTTGTTGTACGACGCGGTCAGCAATATTCCAGCATTATGAGCGTGGTCTTTGCATAATCTGGGTGGTTGACTGTATGAGCAACAATCAACATTGTCAGGGTAGGACACATCAGCTTGTTCTCACATTGTGACCAGTCAACCCTCATTTTAGTAGCTTTAGAGAAGCATGTGGTGTGATGTGAATATTCAGGTGAGGTGAGGTGAAATGGGGTTTAACGTCGCGTCCAAGTTTATTGCACTTATATAGTGACGTGCATGCACGTGTGTGTGTGTGGGGGGCTGCTTGTTCTTGTCCGGACTGATGCTGATTTATAGTGCTAGCATCAAATAACATCAACAGACACTTCTTATTGATAGAAGCTAAATACAACTGTCAAAGTGTACTGAAATAAAATTACAATTATCTAAGCATTTGTTCTGTATTGATAAGGCAAAATAGAAGATCATTCTGCCCAGATAATTACTGACAATAATCTTTAAAAAGTGGTGGGGTCTGATTCTGACCTTGAACCTGGACGAGTAACAATCAAATAGTCAAGTATAACACATTAAGCAGCAAAGGTTTGGCTGCTCCTGGCAGTGAAGGTGAACGTTTGTTGAAAATCTAAAGATTTTATTGTGTGAGGACATCAATTGCACAGAAATAATTGCTGTGATGTAACAGCGGTCATGTATTCAAAGGAATTGGTCAAGTATAATACCTGGTCCATTGCCATGGGTACACTTTAAAGACACAAAGTTTTTGTCACTGCTGCAGTAGATGTATTCGGGTTTTTTAAGACTTGAGCACTCCTTGATAGATCTCTCGCTGCCTTTACAGTCCACGTCCGTCATACCGAAGGAGTAGCTTGGATGATTGTACTCCACAGACGATATCATGTAACCACCCTTGAAGCCCATTTCGCGGCATGCAACATCAGCAGCTGTGTTGGTGAAGTTGTCGGCACACACCTTGTAGCTGCTCTTCCCAAAAAATACAACCAGTGGTCCACTACTGCTGGAGTCCGGATCGAGGGATACTGAGGAAAGAAATAGGAGTAAGTGGGCTTCCAAATTGTAAGAGTGGAGGTACATAATCTTTCACAAACAAGTTTCCGGGAGAGGGACAAACTAAAATGTGAGCATCTATTAGGGCTGGGACGGGTAACTCGGGTACTGGGGTCGGTTGGGTACTGAGTAGGACCCGTGTACCCACAGGACTACCCGGACCCATGGTTAGTCATGTGATTATATTGTTTAATGGCAAACATTATCTAGAAATCTATGGTTACACTATAAGGGACAAATGTTCGCATTTCTTTCCGACGATGCACACATTCCTTCTGACTTTATATGTTTGCATAAAGATAAAACTTCAGTCAAGTTCAGTGTATGCATGACCAGATCATTTTATACCTGTATCTAAATACATTTTGACAGGGGTACGGTCAAACGTTTGTACCTATCTCTTGAGACCTACAGCGGGTACCCGGGGAGGGTCGGATACCCAGGTAGTAAATTTGGAATCGTCCCAGCCCTAGCAACTTTGGATGGATGTACATGCATTAAGTACATTCACAAACACGAAGGAGCAGTGAGATTGACAGCAGAATATTCTGGCTTGAAACACGAAGTGTGATTCAACTATGTGATTTGTCACAAGAGGATCATAATGACATCTCTCAGTGGCTGGCTTGAAACATCCTCTTCCTCCTTGATCTAAAAGCCCCTTTCACAAAGCAAACATACCGTTATGCCTGTCGTAAGTCTATGTTAAACTATGGGAGTTATGACATTCGTAAAAGTAGGATCGCTTGGTGAAGTGAACTTTTAAAACCAGCATGGAATAACTGGGACCTTTGACTGGTAGTCCTCATGAAGATTAACATATTAACATATAATCAATACGGTAAAAATTTACAAATTTCATTTTTTTTTAAACAAATCATAAATTACCATTGTATCTCGTAGAAAGTGTTAGATGAAGAAAAAAGGTGAGTAGAACATTCAATGACATGTGTCTTTATATTTAAAACCTATTCTGTCTACACCACTACAATGTCAAATAAGGAAACTCTTGTGTGTGTCCTCAATTTAAGTGTAAAACAATAACACAAACAAAACTAACATATAATGAGTGAGTGATTTGTCCTTAACACCGCTTTTAACAGTATTCCAGTTATATCACAGTGTGTCAGTTTAATGTGGGAGGAAAGCCGTAAGTGATGCAGGTCTCACAAGTTTTCCACTTCAGTGAAACCCACGAGCACGGGTATGGTGCTGACAAACCTACAAACATAATCGGGGCGAACCGGGATTGAAACCCACAATCATAGGTTTCTGGCGTGCCAAAGGGACGCAACTCTGCACAGCGAATCGCTGCACCTTAGACTACTGGGCAACCCCTGCCCCATTCGAATGCACTAGATTCCAAAGATAAATTTTATGCATTATTTGTTCAGGTCAGTGTGTAAACAGTCATGTCCTGTTCTAGAGCAGCAAATCTCAAACTGATTCAATTCGAAATATCTGTCATAGTCTGAATTTTAAATAAGCAATGCACAACAATAATTACCAATCAATGTTAGCATAACCTACTAAATGGTTTTAATGAACATAATCTGTTGCATTATATTTTATCAGCCAAATATGCAAATCTTCCCATCACATTAAGACAACTCATTACGTACAACTTGATTATTGATTGGTCGTAGATATGACAATGACTGTAGATAGGATAGTAACTACTACTTTGATACAAAGCCAGGTTAATATCCAGTTTAAATTACTGCGAAGGTGTTTGGGGCATATTTTTATATATATCACAACTCGTAATTGTGGAATTTGGTTCAAAGTAATCCTTCCACCAAAATCTCAATGGCTGTCATCTCGGGTATTCCAATCTCACCTCCCTTGGTACAAGACAATTCGACGAGGTTGTTGTAACACCGTCTGTACAAGCCTGAACTTTCTACAGTCCAGTTCTGTGCACATGCGTTAGGGTCTGTATCAGTATTACTGCAGGCAAAGTCTGCAGCCCAGGCATAGTCAAAACTGGACTGGTTTCGCTGGCCTTCCAGTTTCTTTCCAGTGGGGAACCCGAAATATCGACACAAGACTCCCGCATCCTCATATGACAGGTACTGCCAGTCACACATGGGGTATGACATACCCTTGTAGTCCACCATCACATGACCAATGTTAGAGGAGCCAGCTCGGGGGCGGAACGTATACTTAGCCACTGAAATGAATATGGAAAACAAAAAGATAAGACACAAATCTAACCTTTTAAAAGAGTCCCTCTTGGGCAATATGCTATGTCAAAATGGAGGATGTCAGCAGAAAAGTTTGGTTACCCCTAACTTATGGTGTAAAGGTTAAGCTGAGGTTCCTTTCACAAAACAATTCTTTGAAAAAAAAGTTAAAAGTAAACTATAAAGTGAAAAAGTCTTCCAAATATGCAAATTTACCTTGGCAACATTCAGTACACAAAATCTTGTTAATGAGTGAGTGAGTTGGGTTTAACGCTGCTTTTAACAGTATTCCAGTTATATCACGGCGTGTCAGCTTAATGTGGAGTCACTCAGGAATCTTGTAACAATTATATTTGGCAACGCAATTTGTCACAAAGCTGGGCCTGGCAGCGTTCGCTTCCACAGCTTTGGTCGAGTAGCGACGCTTCCGCCATTTGGGCTTTAGCATTAATTATATATTAACAATTAAATTTGGCCTGGCGGCGATTGCTACCATTTAGACCCACAGTTTTGGTCAGGTAGGGACATTTCCACCATTTGTGCATTAGCATTAATTATCTATTAACAAATATGTTTGGCAATGCAAGCCGCCACATTGCTCTATATGGCGTGCTATGGTCATATCATTTAGCCTTTGATAGTATTTATTCCATTTCTAAATTGGGGTAGCCCTTTAGAACCTCCAAGCCCTTGGCCATTAAATCCACAGTTGCATCATGGTCATTCTCTCAACATAGCCCAACTTCCTCTGGTAGGTGGGCTCTCGCTGTATTATCATACAATAATTACTTTTAGCACGAGCGATTAAATGTTGGTATATCTTGGGATGTTTCACTATCGAACAGCAGAAAGGGAAATGCTTTCAGTGACCTAGAAATAATAGGTCAAGGTCATTATGTTCGTCCACCGTGTGTGGACATGTTTTATTTAAATAAATCTGTAGCGTTTTGTGTAAGGAGATAAACAGGAAACAAACAGCAAACTAGTCTAAACCTTCCAATGACCTTGAAAATAACAGCATGGGACCTGCAATATCCCTAAAACACCTTGTCATCAGTTTGAACCAAATCCATGCAAAATTCTGGGGATAACCTGCTAGAACCAAATGCATGCAGAATTTCTGGAGATACCCTGCTAGAACCAAATCCATGCAGAAGTTCTGAGGATAACCTGCTAGAACCAAATCCATGCAGAATTTCTGGAGAAACCTGCTCAAACCAAATCAATGTAGAGTTTCTGGGGATAACCTGCTAGAACCAAATCCATGCAGAAGTTCTGGGGATAACCTGCTAGAACCAAATCCATGCAGAAGTTCTGGGGATAACCTGCTAGAACCAAATCCATGCAGAATTTCTGGGGATAATCTGCTAGAACCAAATCCATGCAGAATTTCTGGGGATAATCTGCTAGAACTAAATCCATGCAGAATTTCTGGGGATAATCTAGAACCAAATCCATGCAGAATTCCTGGGGATAATCTGCTAGAACCAAATCCATGCAGAATTTCTGGGGATAATCTGCTAGAATTAAATCCATGCAGAATTTCTGGAGAAAACCTGCCAGAACCAAATCAATGTAGAGTTTCTGGGGATAACCTGCTAGAACCAAATCCATGCAGAAGTTCTGGGGATAACCTGCTAGAACCAAATCCATGCAGAAGTTCTGGGGATAACTTGCTTACAACAACTACCTGAAACAACTATAGTGTCTAATACCAAGTCCTGAACGAAGTTCGTAAGGACAGTGACCTTTACAAAAAGCATTGACAATGATGATGCACCACTTACAATCACTGCTGTTATAACACTTGACACCAGCAACCATGCTATTAGTCCTGCAGTCCTGCTCAACAGCCTTACAGTCCATCAGGGACTTCTCCAACCCAGTACAATTGACCTGGCCGAGCCACTGTGGAACGACACTGCTCCTGTACATTGTCTTGTTAAAGCCTGCATCATAACCAAGAGCCCGGCATACAACGCTGGCGTCTGTTTTGTTCCATCCGCTGCCACACACTGTTCCCCAGTAGCCATGCTTCTTCACAAGGACTCGGCCATCTTCCGCAACCTTGGTTTCTGTGATGGGTGCTGAAACACAATCAGTGGCAATCAAACGAAAGTTTAACTTGGTGTTTTCCACTGCATGCAGAAACAGAAGCAGACAAATCACTGCGTGCACCATTGTCAGTTTTGTATACAGAGCTCCTGATAACTTTTTGAGCAATTGAGCTTTTACTCAAAGGTAATTTTATTTGGGCTATTACATTTTTCACTGGGTAACCAATATTTATTTACCCATCGATTCATTACTCTATTGAATTTTTCCCCAAATGAGCAAGCATTTTGAGATTTCCAAAAAAAATATGAAACAATGTTTTAGATGTATATAACGGTCCTAAATATAAACTTGACTCATAAAGTAAATTAGATCATAATTGTGTTTCAGAAATTAGCTCCACAGTACGCATTCTATAAAAGTTTCTTGGGTATTTACGAGTGCTTTTTTCAAACATTTGAGTTTTTCATTTAATGCATGCATTTCTGTATGCAAGTAAATTGAGAGTAATTGGGTTTTGAATAGGCCAGACAATCCGGTGATCAACATCATGAGCAATGATCCATGTAATTGGGATCGATGCTATGCATCGACCAAGTCAGCAAACCTGACCACCTAATCCCACTTGTCGCCTCTTATGACAAGCGTAGTCGCCTTTTACAGCAAACATGGGAGTGAGTGAGTGAGTGAATGAGCGAGTGAGAGTGAGGTTCATGCCACTTTTAACAGTATTCCAGTTATATTGCCATGTGTCAGCTTAATGTGTGAGGAAAGCTTAAGAGAGGGAAGTCTCACATGTTTACCACTTGGGTGAACAAGATTGGGTATGGTGCTGACAAACCTAGAAGCATAACCTTGGCAAACCCTGATTTGAACCCAAGTGTGCCCAAGTGATGCAAGTCCATACAGTGAATTCTGTTTGCTTCTTTGTTGTTCAAAGTGCAATTGGCAATATTCGAGCTATATGACGCCTGTTTGTAAAAAATCGATGATGACTTCATGAGCTTTGATCTACTAAGCTACAAGCATATTTTTACAAAATTCGTAACAAAAGTAATATTTGGGGCTGGAAGGAGTAACTCGTGTAGCCACAGGACTATCCGAACCCGTGGTTAGTTATGTGATATATTGTTTAATGACAAAAAGTATCTAGAACTTTATGGTTACACTATAAGTTACTGATTTCTGCATTTCTTTCTGACTATGCACCCATTCCTTCTGAATTTTATATGTTTGACGATAAAACTTCAGTCAACTTTGGTGTATGCATGACCAGATCATTTTACATGTGTATACATCTGAATACATTTTTCCAGGGCTACTGTCAAACTTTTCTCAATCGGACATTTTGAACTGATCTCGTGAGACCTTCAGCAGGTACCCTGGGTATGGGTCGGGTAATAGGCGGGTGGGTACCTGGGTAGGGTCGGGTAATAGGGGGGTGGGTACCTGGGTAGGGTCAGGTAATAGGGAGGCGGGTACCTGGTGTAGAGTCGGGTAATAGGGAGGCGGGTACCTGGGTAGGGTTGGGTAATAGGGAGGTGGGTACCCGGGTAGGGTCGGGTAAAAGGGGGGGGTGGGTACCTGGGTAGGGTCGGGTAATAGGGGGGTTGGGTACCCGGGTAGGGTCGGATAATAGGGGGGTTGGTACCCGGGTAGGTTCGGATAATAGGGGGGTGGGTACCCGGGGAGGGTCGGGTAATGGGGGGTGGTTACCCAGGTTGGGTCGGATAATAGGGGGGTGGGTACCCAGGTAGGGTCGGGTAATGGGGGTTGGTTACCCAGGTTGGGTCGGATAATAGGGGGGTGGGTACCCAGGTAGGGTCGGGTAATAGGGGGGTGGGTACCCGGGTAGGGTCAGGTAATATGGGGGTGGGTACCCAGGTTGTAAGTTTGAACTCGTCCCAGCCCTAATTCTTTCAAAATATTGCAATGGTTGGCATCTGTGATCGTACCATCTGCTTCTGGCTTGTCATCACACAGGATTGATGCATGGTTCCAATAGGAACAAGAATAGAGGGCAGACGGCTTGCTGCAGTTAAGGATGGAGGATTCAGATCCATCGCAGGTCACATTTCCCCTCCCTATACTTGAATACATGCTTCCGTATGTCGCAGCATACTGATCTCGTGAGACCTTCAGCAGGTACCCTGGGTATGGGTCGGGTAATAGGCGGGTGGGTACCTGGGTAGGGTCGGGTAATAGGGGGGTGGGTACCTGGGTAGGGTCAGGTAATAGGGAGGCGGGTACCTGGTGTAGAGTCGGGTAATAGGGAGGCGGGTACCTGGGTAGGGTTGGGTAATAGGGAGGTGGGTACCCGGGTAGGGTCGGGTAAAAGGGGGGGGTGGGTACCTGGGTAGGGTCGGGTAATAGGGGGGTTGGGTACCCGGGTAGGGTCGGATAATAGGGGGGTTGGTACCCGGGTAGGTTCGGATAATAGGGGGGTGGGTACCCGGGGAGGGTCGGGTAATGGGGGGTGGTTACCCAGGTTGGGTCGGATAATAGGGGGGTGGGTACCCAGGTAGGGTCGGGTAATGGGGGTTGGTTACCCAGGTTGGGTCGGATAATAGGGGGGTGGGTACCCAGGGTTGGGTCGGGTAATAGGGGGGTGGGTACCCGGGTAGGGTCAGGTAATATGGGGGTGGGTACCCAGGTTGTAAGTTTGAACTCGTCCCAGCCCTAATTCTTTCAAAATATTGCAATGGTTGGCATCTGTGATCGTACCATCTGCTTCTGGCTTGTCATCACACAGGATTGATGCATGGTTCCAATAGGAACAAGAATAGAGGGCAGACGGCTTGCTGCAGTTAAGGATGGAGGATTCAGATCCATCGCAGGTCACATTTCCCCTCCCTATACTTGAATACATGCTTCCGTATGTCGCAGCAGGAAGAGCAATGCCGCTGTTGGCCAGACCCAGCTCCCGACAAGCGACCGCAGCCGCTGTATCTGTGAAGTTGTCGGCACAGAATGTTCCGTAGGATTCTTTACTTTCATTGGTCGCAACCTGCAGGACTCCTGTCTTGTTGAAGTAGCTTGTGTGAAGCCTCACTGAAACAAGTTAAAAGTTCCGTTGTGATTTGCAAGCATTGGTTGAATTATCAATGTCACCTCCTTGAATGCCATAAACTTACTCTCAGAGGAGGGCACGGCTCACACACTGGCAAACAGCACTCTCTTTTCGTGACTGCTACCATGAAGCTATGACATATGGTACTGATTACTGTGGGTGGCCATTTGGTTAAAAAATACAAAGTTGAAATAAAGGATAAAAGTATGCATGTTTCTAATAAAGGTCAACATACAACACAAACAGATGCCAGTTAAATATGACAAAGCAGAAAAAAAGTTCAAAAGTATGCAAAAATAGTCAAATGTTACTGATAAAGGTCAACATATAAAACAAATAGATGGCGGTTAAACAAATACAAAGTTGAAATAAAGGTCAAAAGTACACAATATTAATAGTCAAATGTTACAAAAAAACTTCATATCAAAAGAAAGAACAAAGTGTATGAAAGAACGTTGGTGAGCACGTAAAGATGTTGACAATAAAGAATCCTAGATAGCACTGCAATTTGTAAAACATTGCGAGTTTAATCAGCTTGTCTGCCATGCACATAACTGCATGCTGAGGTTCACAATGTATTATGTTCGTTTTTACACCAAATCTATTGCGCTTGTTTTCATCTAGACCATTTATATTCATGACAAAGACAAGTTGTAAGTTGATGCTAAAATGTATGCCTAATTCAGGGATACATCTCCAGGGATGGTATAACATTAAACATATGACATACAAATACCTAGAACTAGGCCTAGGTTCTTGACCAGGAAGCAGTACATATTTATTGCAAAAAGTTGAAAAAAGAAACAATTATCCAATTTAGAGTTACTTACCCTCTCCATAACAGAATACACTGAAAATATTGCTCAGACAAGATGACGCATAATACACGTTCGACGAGTTTTGTTTTCCACTGATATCCTGCTTTGTCCAGTTCCCATCATTACAGATGTCCAGTGAAGCCTCGTCTCCGTTACAGTACACGGTGTCGGAAAACCAAGCAGAGGTGGTCTCGGGAGCAGCATGGGGGCCAGTGAAGATTTCTCCCGAGTTGAAGCCGAGGCTGCGACACACGACACGGGCGTTGGAGCCGCTCCAGTAGTAGCTGCTGCAGACCACTCCCTTCTCTTTCTTCAGAGTGGCCATCACATGGCCATAGTGGCCATTGGTCAGCGAGTAGCTTGGAACTGATGCAAACATTAATTGTCAGTCTCTTTGGTGAGTGGGTTGAGTTAGGCACAGCTTTGAACAGTAGTTGCATCTAAATGCTTGTCAGCTTAATTTGGGAGGCAAGGTTATTATTACCCCTGAACTACCACCATTAATTATACAATTTAATCATTTTAATTCCTTGTATTTGGTATTAATCTTCCCTATCACAACAGACTTACCTTGTTGAAGTTTACGAACACCAAGCAGCATGATCACTTAATGATTGTTAATTCATAGTAGAGCCTGGGCTTTAAGCACTAATTTTCCCTATCACAACAGACTTACCTTGTTGAAGTTTACGAACACCAAGCAGCATGATCACTTAATGATTGTTAATTCATAGTAGAGCCTGGGCTTTAAGCACTTAAATCTTCCCTATCACAACAAGACTTACCTTGTTGAAGTTTACGAACACCAAACAGTATGAACACTTAATGATTGTTAATTCATAGTCATATCTCACCATCAGACTTGTTAAAGCAGAAGACACCAGCATCTTGTGAGCAGCTGTCGACACCTGGTGTCATGGAGAAGTTACAGTCAAGGAGGGACTTATCTCCATCAGCACACTTCACATTGTACAGCCATTTGGGAACACTGGACCCTTGATCATACAGGCTCCTTGCATAGGCTGCATCACTGCCCATGCTCGAGCAGATTGTTTCAGCCTCCCTGTTGGTCCATCCCTTGTGGCAGATTGTTCCGAATATCCCGTAACGGGAAATCATGACACGACCATCAGCATTGACCTTGACCTCCATGTCAGGAACTGTAGGACATAGAAACATGGGATACTAAAAGACTTTCTTCTTTTTGTGGTCATCAGAGATGTCATAATGATACTGGACTTCCTTGAGGTATGCTATCATCAACACAAAACTTCAGTCTTCATCAATTTGTCAAAGATGGTCTGGGTAGGAAATTTGAAATCATTACCTTCTAAGTGAATTAATGTATATGAGGGGATATCAGAAAGTTTTGAGGCAAGAAAGTATTGGTTTTCAATAGTAAAAGATGAGAACACTTAGAAAATTATCCAAATTTTGTAAAATTATAATGCTGCTAGTTAACCCAATCAATATGTAGCGTCACTGCTCGGTAAATCTGTTGATATATATCGTATACTTGTATATAGTGCTGTATATGTATCAATGTTGTACCTCTAATGCTGCTCATAGCAGCCTGAGTGCAATAAAAATCAGTTCAGTTAACACAGTTGTTATGAGACCTTCTCCTTAGCACTGACCGAATCTGAGGGACCCTTCTCCTTAGCACTGACCGAATCTGAGGGACCCTTCTCCTTAGCACTGACCGAATCTGAGGGACCCTTCTCCTTAGCACTAACAGAATCTGAGGGACCCTTCTCCTTAGCACTGACCGAATCTGAGGGACCCTTCTCCTTAGCACTGACCGAATCTGAGGGACCCTTCTCCTTAGCACTGATCGAATCTGAGGGAACCTTCTCCTTAGCACTGACCGAATCTGAGGGAACCTTCTCCTTAGCACTGACCGAATCTGAGGGACCCTTCTCCTTAGCACTGACTGAATCTGAGGGAACTTTCTCCTTAGCACTGACCGAATCTGAGGGACCCTTCTCCTTAGCACTGACCAAATCTATGGGACCCTTCTCCTTAACACTGACCGAATCTGAGGGACCCTTCTCCTTAGCACTGACAGAATCTGAGGGACACTTCTCCTTAGCACTGACTGAATCTGAGGGACCCTTCTCCTTAGCACTGACTGAATCTGAGGGAACCTTCTCCTTAGCACTAACAGAATCTGAGGGACCCTTCTCCTTAGCACTAACAGAATCTGAGGGACCCTTCTCCTTAGCACTAACAGAATCTGAGGGACCCTTCTCCTTAGCACTGACCGAATCTGAGGGACTCTTCTCCTTAGCACTGACTGAATCTGAGGGACCCTTCTCCTTCGCACTAACAGAATCTGAGGGACCCTTCTGATCATACCCAGATATAAGTAATTTGTACAGGTCCTATGAGAATATTTGTTGTATGGGCTATAGGACTGATGAATATTTCTGATACTGGAAATCAAAAAGCCAGTAATCCAGATTGTTAGCTATTTTCTGCTCCTATAGGATATGTTACGATACATTCACACTGTGTCAATCACTGAACTTAGTGGAATGATCAAGATAAATCACCTTCTGTCACACTCTGAAATACAAATGATTCTTTATCAGATCGCATGACCTTGACCTCTCACCTTCCTCCTTGCCCGTTGTACATTTGACTACAGCAGGCTTTGATGAATATCTCAAGTATGCCCCATTGTGCTCGCAGTCCATCAGATTGGCCTCATCACCATTGCAGGTCATGTTGGAGAAACTGTAAACCTGGTAGAAGTAGTAGTTGAAAGGGTTGAAGCTTAGGGAGATGCCACCTTTCTGGAACCCGAGCTGTCTGCATACAACACTGGCAGCTTTGTCGTCAAACCCTTCACCGGAGACAGGGGCGGATAATGTTGCATTTTTGAAGATCACAATACCAGTAGAATTGCTATATCTCCTGTGAAGTCTCACTGAAACAATGAACATTACAGGTTCAATACTGATTATGAAAATACCGTTCTTGTAAGAGATGACATGTGCCATGGTTCTGTAGCTCACCTGGATATGTACTCAGCAGTCTAAATTGTCAACAGAGACACACACTTCACAAAAGTTGCTGCCTGAGTTGCTAAACATGCTGAAGACAAACATATCAAAAAGCATGAAACAAGTAACTGAGTTACAATGTTTCCAAATCAACAAGAAAGAATGTACTATTTCAGACCATTGTTGTGATACTTAACAGTTACATCTATTTTACTGCAAGTTTCAACTATGAACCTTCAATACCTACAAAGAAAATAGTATTGCTGATGGCACACAATTTTCCCAAATGTTTCACATGAAAACAGTAAAAAGCCTAATAATTTGACCGAAAGATGAAGACATCATGAGAAACTAGGATGGTAAAGTTTTAGCTTCCTCAGATGTATTTTGCGAGACTTTAAGAACATTGTCCAAAATCGTTTCAAAGGCATACATTGATACCCATAAGGAGTGAGTGAGTGAGTATGGTTTGATGCCGCGTTTAGCAATATTCCAGCAATATCACGGTGGGGGACACCAGAAATGGGCTTCATTGTACCCATGTCGGGAATCAAGATACCCATAAGGAAGAGGATTTACGGATGTCAACTTCTTTCTTAGGAGGAACACAATGTTTTGGAGTATATACTTACTCCTTCATCAGGCGTATACTCCGAGATGTTGTGTTCCTCATAATAAAGAAATTTACATCCATAAATTATCTTCCTTACTGTCCAAAATAAAGGTCAAACTTCAGAATATCAAGGTCAAGTAGTGGGGCTGAACAGGCATTTTCTGTTTTCCGGAACACACATGTTGAGTCCCATGACAAGCAACATGTATACCAAATGTGAAGATGACCCCATAAACGGCCATAGAAAATGTTCAATACGACTGCTGGGGTTGTTCCCATATTGAAAATGTTCCCATATTGAAAATTAGATTCAGATATACAGGTGTCATCACTGTTGGAAACAAGCATGTGAAGTTTCAGTTTTATTGGTGCAGTGATGGGAGTGGGTTAAAGAAACTGCCAACAACGACACCAAGGACGCCAAACTAGTAGGCCATTTAAGGCTTATTTGACTTTCAGTCAGGTGAGCTAAAAAAACTTGTTTTATATATTTATGTCATCAACCAAAACGTCTTTGACCATGCAATGAAAACAAGACCTGCGATGATAAAAATTACCAAATATTTGTTCCTGGTGTGGACAGAATGTTTGATTGGACCTCACATCAGCAGCTTCACCGCAAGAACACCAACACTCACCTTCATCATGACAATACACCGTGGCCATATTGTACATAGAGCATCGTCCATAAGAGTTCTGGTTGAGCTCGGAGATGTCCAACAAGTCCCCTTCCCAGGTTCCCTCCTGTTGGCAGGAGTCCAGTGTTTTTTCCTCTCCCTTGCAGTTTAAGTATGTCTGGAAGGCAGATACATGTGGGAGAGGCCAGGTTGCCCCATCCTTGAAAGTCTCCCCGCTGGCGAAGCCCAGGCTCCTGCATACTACTGAGGCTTTGGATTCATACCAGCCACCCTGGTCACAGATCAAGCCAACTTTTCCGCCCCGCACAGCGACAACCCAGCCTGACCTGTTGCCTGTTAGCTCTATGTGGGTTCCTGGAAGAGGAGTACACAAGGTGGGGTGAGGTGAGGTGAAGTAAGCGAGGCGGGGCAGGGCAAGGCAAGGTGGGCGGGGCAGTGTGGGGTGAGGTGGGGTGGTGCGGGGCGGGGCGGGGCAGAGGTGAGACAAGGTGGGCGGGGCAGCAGTGTGGGGTGAGGTGGGGATGGGTCAGGGCGGGGCAGTGTCGGGTGAGGTGGGGGTTCGGGCAGAGGTGAGACAAGGTGGGCGGGGCAGTGTGGGTCGGGGCAGAGGTGAGACAAGGTGGGCGGGGCAGTGTGGGGTGGTGCGGGTCGGGGCAGATGTGAGACAAGGTGGGCGGGGCAGTGTGGGGTGGTGCGGGTCGGGGCAGAGGTGAGACAAATCAAGGCCTCTTTGAACTGTATTGCAGTCATATCAAGGTATTTCAGCATGATGCAGAAGGCAAGGCAAGGTTTTATGGGGGTTTAAAGTCATACGCTCTTATAACAAGGGAGATGAGGATCTTTCCTGTCATGGATTAGGTACGAAAAGACATGAAGAATAGGCGAGAAAATCAGAGGTTTTCAAACACTCTCAACTGCCCTGGTTTACAAAGCAGCCAGCTATCACATGTTCACACCCTGACATCACAGAGACACTACATATTCAGATGAATACATGTAATTATTATTACAAATGACAAACATGATGAAACACCCTTGATATCATTAGATGATATTTCAAAGAGGTATTTGAGTGGTAATTTAAAAAAGTAATTCCTAGGATCATTGATGATAAAAAAATATGAAGCAATTGTTCGCAATTCAGGGTGACTGTTGTATTCTACAAAGAATCCACATGTTAGCGGTCTTTGAACTGTGCTTACTGTCATCTAGGCAGGTGATGTGGGCTTCCTCTTGACAGTACTCCTTGATCTTGTGAACATCACACTTGCCAAACTGTTCTTCATCCCCCGAACAGTTGACATACGTACTGACTGGTACACTGCTACTCCTGTAGTTTTTTCCAGCGATACCATACTTGTAGCCCAGTTGGTTACAGGCAAGACCTGCAGCATGGTCAGTCCAGCCCTCTCCATAGCAGAAGCCTTCCCATCTACCATCCTTCCTTACTTCGATTCGACTGCCATTCAGCCTCAGGTCGCCCTCTACAATGAGTGAGTGAGTAAGTTTGGTTTTACGCCGCTTTTAGCAATATTCCAGCAATATCACGGTGGGGGAGACCAGAAATGGACTTCACACATTGTACCCATGTCGAGATTCGAACCCGTGTCTTCGGTGTGACGAGTGAACGCTTTAAACACTAGGCTACCCGACCGCCCCCCTCTATAATGTGAAAGGTGCGGTGAAACAGGGTTTAATGTTGCGTTCAAGATTATTGCTCTATTAACATAGCAACATGCATGCATATGCGTGTGTTTGTGAGTGTGTGTGTGTGCCTGCTTGTACTAGTCCAGATTAATGCCGATTTTACGACAGCAGGGTGACCACTGGTCACTGACCAGTCCTTGTTTTGAATGTTTTATGCCAAGTGCCAGGAAGGCTAACAACAAGTACCATCTTTGACTTCTTTTGGTATGACGAGGCCCAGGATTGAAGCCCCGATGTTCTGCTCTCCAGGCAGACAATCTACCACAAGACCATGGAGGCAGTCTGCCTTCTACGATGGTCAAACATTGACTTCATACAAATAAACTAGGGTTGTTCATGACACCCATTTCTGATATTGTTGTTTACATGTAATCTGCCCCAGGTATGCACATGGCATCTTATTTAGCATCATGCATTGGTTGGAGGAAATAGAATTTACAAGTGGTGGGAAAAAAGATCAAATGTGAAGAGCACCTTTTCCTTATTGCACCTAAAGCACACTGACGTGTTCACTTGGCGTGGAAAGCAAGCCTCAAGTGATGTACGTCTTAGACATCTACCATCTTGGTAAAACCCAGAGGTTTCGTGCTGACACACCCAGAAACAATCAGGGTGAACAGGGAATCAAACCCAGGATCATAAGTTCCTGCCATGCCCAAGGGATGCAACTCTGCACAGCTATATGCAGCCCATTAAAATGACTGGGCCACCACAACACTGCTCAAATGAACAATAATAGATCAAATGACAGGACAAACAAATATCACTGCACACAACAACATACAGTAAACTACAGTTATAGCGAACTCGAAAGGACCACTAATATTAGTTCTTAATAACCGTAGTTCGTTATAAGCATATATACAGCATTTATACAACAGCGGAGCGGGACGAAAAAATAAGTTGGTTACATTGGTCAGTTCGTTATAAGCATGTTCCCTATAAACGTAGTTTACTGTATTCATACATCTCTCTCATGAACATTATCCAAAATGTTTTTCATTCAATTGCTTTGCCACCGAGCAGCACATTAACGTGCAAACAATGGTGCCGTTGTACAAAACAACCTTAGCGCTACGACTGTCGTAAGTCTATGTTAAGGTATGGGAGTTACGATCACCTTGGCGCTAAGATCGCTTTGTACAACGGCACCCACTACTCCAACCACGTCTGTGTTGTAGCAACATGACAAAGAAGACAGACCTGAACACAGTCTGTGTCCCCGCTCGCCCAGCACCAACAGCACATTGCCGCGAAGCTGTGGCAGAGAACAGTAGACAGAGTAGGTCTTGTTCTGCAGCTGTGACTGTACACACCGGGTCACCGACTCTTCTTGTCTGAAACAGTGAGTAAGTTTGATTTTACGCCACTTTTATCAATATTACAGCAACATCATGGCCGGGGACACCAGAAATGGGCTTCACACGTTGTACCCATGTCGGGAATCGAACCCGGGTCTTCGGCGTGACGAGCGAACGCTTTAACCACTAGGCTACCCGACCGCCCCTTGTCTGAAACAGTCACACATTGTATGTAAATCTCTAACGATGGAGGCATGTTCCATCCTATCACTTGCATACCACACAGTTGGTTATTTGGATCATAAGACCTGATTAATAAATCTAATTTTGTTTTGTATACTTTTGATCAAAATTAAAAGGCAGGAGACAAAATAATACTGAAGTCTCTTTCCATCACAAGAAGATACATTTTTCAAAATTTGGAAAACTTGAGTAGGCTTGTCCATAAAATAAGGAAACATACTGTCTGGACCAGATTGAAATAACAATACCTGAAAGCCCAGTCTTTCTTTTCCCACAAGCGTACCCACTTGCTACACTGAGTTAGTGGTTCCACAAGATATTAAATATTTTGCAGGCATATGATCGACTGAGTCAGTGTATATAATTCGAGTGACAAAAGTAAGAATTAGTGGCTTTATTAATTATGTCAAGGCTAAAGAACTTCTCTTTGATCACCAACACAGGCCTAAGTAAGAATTAAGAGATTCTTTTATCAATCTTGCAATGGCGAGAGACTTTCTCTGTAATCACTGACAGGCTCAAGTAATAAGGGATTCATTCATAAACGATGTGATGTGAGAGTTGCTCAATCTGTAGTGAGATTCTGCATGGAGTCAACATTGCGTGATATTGGCACCTACCCACACTTCTTCAGGTCAACATTGCATGATATTGGCACCTACCCACACTTCTTCAGGTCAACGTTGTGTGATATTGGCACCTACCCACACTTCTTCAGGTCAACATTGCATGATATTGGCACCTACCCACACTTCTTCAGGTCAACATTGCATGATATTGGCACCTACCCACACTTCTTCAGGTCAACATTGCATGATATTGGCACCTACCCACACTTCTTCAGGTCAACGTTGTGTGATATTGGCACCTACCCACACTTCTTCAGGTCAACATTGCATGATATTGGCACCTACCCACACTTCTTCAGGTCAACATTGCATGATATTGGCACCTACCCACACTTCTTCAGGTCAACATTGCATGATATTGGCACCTACCCACACTTCTTCAGGTCAACATTGCATGATATTGGCACCTACCCTCACTTCTTCAGGTCAACATTGCATGATATTGGCACCTACCCACACTTCTTCAGGTCAACGTTGCAATCATCAACTGCCATGGAGGTTATATTCTTTTCTTCACACACTGTCGAGAAACTGAACGCTGCAAAAGATTTTATAAGTTAGTGAAGTGAGTCGTCCAATTTGAACTGTTCTAGAACTGTATGATGGTGTCAGCTAATTTGGGAGGAAATTAAGCCTGAAGTGACATATGTTTACAGTTAGAAAAGGCAACAGAATGACAATGACTCGCTTGGTATGTAAGTGAGAAGCTTACCATTACAATTGTACAGACTCTCAAGTCCCTTTTCCTTCAGAAGTTGAGAGCTGTTGCGGAGTCTTCCTACAATGTTGTTGCCATCGCACACAGCCCCGCCCTCGTACAGCCTCTTCTGTATACAGCTCACCAGCATCGGCCAGTACGTGCTGATGACATACACACAATATGACAATATCTGGTTGGCCAGACACACTGTCTCTCAACACAGCATGTAATCTATGTATGGTAATTTGTCTCCAAGAAATTGAGTAAAGAGGGCAGCTACCATATTTTCTTAGTATAGTGCACCTTTTTTTTCAGAAAATGAAACCGCGCAGAGAGGGTTGGGCATTATACACACCACCCTAAGATTTCAGGTATGTTTCCCCCATGGGTAAACAAAACATCTAGCATGTATACCGGACATAAACTGTCAACATCTGGAATAAACTACCGATACATGCATCTGTACCATTTTTGTATTAATATGAACATTATTAGAATAAATGAACATTGAATACTATTATATGAATTATTACATATGTATGGAGGAACAATTACTTAGTCTTTTTGAATATAAGGAAATAATTTCTTCATATGTTAACCTTTTCACATAGATCGTATGAAACATTTATGAGCATGTTTTCTTACTAATAGGTTTTGCTTTTGAGGATACACAGAAGCTCTAATTGTGTAACATAATATTCTACTCAATGTTCGAAATTAAGTATGACATCATGGTTATACTTGTCTCACCCTAATGTTGAAAACTCAGCAACTAAGAGGTCACTTGATTCAAACACTACAGCAACAAATCAAAGAACCGAGGACACCCCTTAATTTTCCTCCTCCCTTTTCTTACTCTTGCTTTTATGATGAAATGACATAGCAAGGTCACGATACGCTGCAATCACGATGCATATATCACTATATGCAATTTAACGTCAAGTCACGTGGAAACTTCTTGACTATAAATATTTCAAAGCAGGTTCAAAAGGAATAGCTACCTGTAGACACATTAATAGCAGCTAATATCATAAGTAAATTTGAAACACAAATTGCAACACTTTTTGCGATATCTGACTGACTAAAACGCTGAGGTCATAAAACTTGAAGCAAGTGATTTATTTTAGCAAATATATCATGTTTTGTATCGTGGCATGAAAACTCATGATGTATCGTTTCACCCCGACTTGCTGTTCCAGACCACTCACCTGCACTGGTCCTGTAGTCCGGCTCCACGGATCATGCTGACCTTGTCCGAGCACAAGGACAGCTCCTGGGTGAGGGGCGAGTAGATGGAGCAGGAGCTCCTGTAGTCCGGCTCAGACTCTGCAAGCACAGATTAGCATGAGTGAGGGACATAAGTCTTCACTTAGCAACAGTGTCTCAAATTTTTTTTCAAATTTTTTACGCCAGACTCAGCAAAATTCCATCTATATGATGGCAGTCGGTAAATAATTGAGTCTGGACCAGACAATCCAGTGATTGACCACCTGATCCCATTGCATAGGTTTCTGAAGACCTAATCTAACCCAGATCTTCACAGTTCAGTATCTCAATTAACTTTCAGTTATATCCCAGCATGTTAGTCCTGTGTTGAAGTAAGGCCCAAGATAACTGGAGCACTCTCAAACACATGACAAACGAATCCTTGGACAATTAAGGTCTTAATGCTGAAGGATGTCATATCATTGGTGGAGCAGAGGTTTCTTGTAAATGCTAAGTCAGCTATCCTCCCTTCTGGTTGGGCTGACAAATGGCCATGGATAATAATCAGGTGAATCTCAGGTTTAAACCCATTACCAGCTAAACAGGCACAGGAAGACAACTCTGCTCATGCAACCAAGACCCTGAGGACCTCTACATCACACATTCATGCCGAGAAAGTCTGATTTAACATTCCTTTGATGTGTGTATTGTTTGTTTGTTGTTTAACGCCGCACTCAGCAATATTCCAGCTATATGACGGCGGTCTGTAAATTATTGAGTCGGGACCAGACAATCCAGTGATCCTGAGCATGGATTCACGCAATTGGGATCAATGACATGCATCAACCAAATCCGCGAGCCTGACCATCTCGCCTCTTACTACATGCATGGGTGTCTGAAGACCTATTCTAAACTGGATCTTCACAGGTCTGATTGTTAAGTGAGTTCTCCTACTTTTGTGGCACTCGTCCAGGCATCCGAGGTACTCCAGACGGGGGATCCCTTTGAGAAAACGTCCAGCCTCCTCTCTGGAACAGGTTGCCCCGAACGAGGCCATCATGGTCTGGATGCATTCTGTGGTGGACGCCACTTTCCTTAACACATGGAAACGTAGAACGTGTCAACATTTCCAACATAGCTACAGAACATATCAAGACTCAGCGAAGGAAAACCAATCAATGCAAGAATCACTACAACTGAGCAACTGCAGCGATTGAATAGGTATTAATTTCTTAAATTTCATCCTTCAAACAAATTTAACCAATGCTGAAAAACCCAATATAATATCAAAGTAAATCCATAATTCAATTGATCTTTTCACAACTTAACACTGAGGTGAGGTGAAATGGGGTTTAACGTCGCGTCCAAGATTATTGCACTTATATAGCGACATGTATGCACGTGTGTGTCTGCTTGTACTAGTCCGGACTGATGCCGATTTATAGTGCTAGCTCACTGAGATACCATGCCGCAGTTTAACATGAATACCCCACTCAGACACAGTATACTGACTCCGAGCCGACCAGTCCTTGTTTTATCCCCTTAATGCCGAGCGCCAGACAGGGTAACAACAAGTACCATCTTTTAACGTCTTTTGGTATGACGCGGTCAGGGATCAAACCCCGGACCTGCCGCTCTCTGGGCAGACGCTCTACCACTGGACCACGGAGGCAGTCACTTATCATTGACATAACACAGGGTATAAGTTCCTTGATGCCTTTATCATCTGAATCTGGTACAGTTACACTTGAGATAATCACATCACACAGTCAATTCTCAAAGACAAAGCTAAGTGTGTTGTTGTTTATCATGTCAGGGTTTATTCAGAGCCCACAACTGTAAACTCAAATCTATTGCTTTGACCACAGAAAGAAATGGTATTATTGTTTCAATTTTGAAAGAAATTCATGTGTTAATTTGTAATTTTGACTTGCCATAGTTATGTTGTTTGCAAGATGTACAGCATTTTGAAAGAAAAGTAACTTTGAATAATGACACTATCCCAATATGAAATAAAATAGCATCTGGCAACCCAACTCTTTCTTGACAAATAGCTTGTTATGTAAAAACTGAAAAATCAGAATCCATGAGATGAATATTTTCAATAACTTGTTGTCAATGATACAGTAGAGAGTAGGTGGAGAGAGCTAGCTGCTTCCCACCTGCAGAAGTTGGTTGGTGTGACATATTGGATGTTTTCCTTGCTGAAGTTCCTGCAGCCATACTTGAGGACATAGTCTCTAACCACTTCATCAGCACACACTGACTGCTTCTCTGGGTGGCGCAGCTCCAGGGGTGCCACTGAAAGCAACACAGTGCATAAGGGG
The DNA here is from genome assembly GCF_022045235.1 of Haliotis cracherodii. Classification (NCBI taxonomy): domain Eukaryota; kingdom Metazoa; phylum Mollusca; class Gastropoda; order Lepetellida; family Haliotidae; genus Haliotis; species Haliotis cracherodii. Next base: position 7,309,615 of record NW_027266343.1, read on the forward strand.
GCGGTCGGATAGCCTTGTGGTTAAAGCATTTGTTCGTCACGCCGAAAACCCAGGTTCGATTCCCGACATTGGTACAATGTGTGAAGCGCATTTCTGGTGTCCCCCCTACACCCCAACAAGACAGTGGCTACACCCCTCCCCACGCACCCCAGCAAGATAGTGGCTACACCCCTCTCCGCACACACCCCAGCAAGACAGTGGCTACACCCCTCCCCACACACCCCAGCAAGACAGTGGTCTACCTGTATTCCTCCCCATACACCCTAGCAAGACAGTGGTCTACCTGTACCCCTCCCCAAGCACCCCAGCAAGACAGTGGTCTACCTGGACCCCCCCCCCACACACCCCAGCAAGACAGTGGCTACACCCCTCCCCACATACCCCAGCAAGACAGTGATCTACCTGTACCCCTCCCCACACACCCCATCAAGACAGTGGTCTACCTGGACCCCTCCCCATGCACCCTAGCAAGACAGCGGTCTACCTGTACCCCTCCCCACACACCCCAGCAAGACAGTGGTCTACCTGTACCCCTCCCCACGCACCCCAGCAAGACAGTGGTCTACCTGTACCCCTCCCCACACACCCTAGCAAGACAGCGGTCTACCTGTACCCCTCCCCACACACCCTAGCAAGACAGTGGTCTACCTGGACCCCTCCCCATGCACCCCAGCAAGACAGCGGTCTACCTGTACCCCTCCCCACACACCCCAGCAAGACAGTGGTCTACCTGTACCCCTCCCCACGCACCCCAGCAAGACAGTGGTCTACCTGGACCCTTCCCCACACACCCCAGCAAGACAGTGGTCTACCTGGACCCCTCCCCACACACCCCAGCAAGACAGTGGTCTACCTGGACCCCCCCCCACACACACCCCAGCAAGACAGTGGCTACACCCCTCCCCACACACCCCAGCAAGACAGTGATCTACCTGTACCCCTCCCCACACACCCCAGCAAGACAGTGATCTACCTGTACCCCTCCCCACACACCCCAGCAAGACAGTGGTCTACCTGTACCCCTCACCACACACCCCAGCAAGACAGTGGCTACACCCCTCCCCACACCCCCCAGCAAGACAGTGATCTACCTGTACCCCTCCCCACACACCCCAGCAAGACAGTGATCTACCTGTACCCCTCCCCACACACCCCAGCAAGACAGTGGCTACACCCCTCCCCACAAACCCCAGCAAGACAGCGGTCTACCTGTACAGGCCTTGTGGTCCAGCTCGGTGAGGTCAAACATGCTGGAATTCTGCTGATACATCATGATGATGTCATCAACACTACAGTTGAAGTTGTTGTAGTTGGCCACAAGGGTGATGCAGTTGACCAAATCAGTGTAGATGCTGGGGATAAAGAGTGAGTGAGAAAGGTTTTTATTCTGCTCTTAGCAATATTCAAACGATCAGGACAAGGGACCCCAGGAAGGGGCTCCAAACCCATGATGAGCAAATACTTGAACCATCAGGCTACCCCAACACCCCAACATTCTAAAACAGAATGAGTGAGTGAGTGAGGTTGCATGCTGATACAAGCCATTTTGCACACATTTACGAGGGCCATTCAGATGCCCTTGCCGCCTTACAATAAACACGTAAGTTGTAAGGTTGTGACACAATACATATTTTCACATAATCGCTCGACCCGTGAAGATGCGGGTGTAGTAAAAGGTGACTATGCTTGTCGTAAGAGGCGACAAACGGGATCGCATGGTCAGGCTTGCTGACTTGGTTGATGCATGTCATCAATCCCAATTGCATGGAATCGATGCTCATGATATCAATCACTAGATTGTCTGGTCCAGACTCGGTTATTTACAGACCGCCGTCACATAGCTGGAATATTGCCGAGTGCAGCGTAAAACAACAAACCAAACAACATAATAGCTCAACAGTTATTCGACAGAAATCTGAAACAACCGAATATTTTTTAATGTGACATTAATAACAATGTTCCTACATCATACTTCCAGACAGGGTGCCATGTTAATACACCAAGCAGAATCCTACATAATCTTTATACATGTATTTGTATACTTGTCCTGCATTTTACACGCAAAGTGAATTGAGGTATGGTGAAATTGGGTTTAACGTTGCATCCAAAATTATTGCACTTATATAGCGACATGCATGTACGTGTTACACGCAAAGTGGCAAGTAAACTTCCCCAGGTATGCTGGGTATTATTTAACAAAATCCATTACATAATAGTAAATATTATCGTAATACCATTATTCTTAGATTAAAATTGTAAGGATTGCTGCAAAACTGTAATGGTTAACAAGGCCTCTACAATGTCCCTTAGTGTTGAGTCCTAGACAAATCCCAGTAGCAGTATGGGGACAACTCGGTAGCAGTCATGAGTTGAATGGTATGATAGGCATTACTTAGAAGTTGACAGATGTCAAAGTAGACACAATTTATGGATAGCAACTTCTTTAATACTGTAATAGCGACGTTTCGGGATAGATCCTTATATGGTTGTCAAGCAAGTTCTCGTCCTGCTTGACAACGGTATAAGTACCTATACCAAAATGTCGCCTTTACAGTATTAAAGAAGCTGTTATCCCTAAATTGTGTCTACTTTGTCAGTAGTGAGTTGTGGTGAGATCCAGCAGTGAACATCCTGAAACTCTCAAAAGTAATTGTTCTCGGGTTTTCTGCAATACCTGCATGTCATGTTGTCCGCCTGGTGGCGGGCGAGCAGGAAGCCGCTGTGACGGCAGTAGGGGCCCCATCTGTACAGGGTGGACATGGAGCAGGGCTGCATGGGCTGTGGGTACGAGGGCGTGGGTTTCCACGGATAATCTGTAACCCCTCTTGTGGAGATGCCTTGTGAGTACTGTGAACTGGGTAATGGCGGACTAGTGGTCGGATACACTGGGCCTGTGTTCATGGTCCATCCTGGTGTGGAGGGCATCTCTGTGGACAATGTGAAAATAAAATAAAATAAAATATAGTGACATAAAGAAAGCACTTACCGTTTTCGACGTAATAAGCGCCCAGGGCGCTCTCAAAATTAGGAATAAGGGGCGCTTATTAGAATATTATTTTGAGTTGAAAGATCGTAAATTTCGTCGGAAATGTTTACATACGACAGATATATTTTTCAAGAATTTAATTGCCCATAATTAAGGGTGAAATAACACAAGTGCGTATTATTCATGAATAAATAAGTCTTGTGTACATTGATCAATCAGAAGGGGTGCTGATTGGGATTGTTCACTCGCCAATATATATTAGCAAAATATCGCCGTGGGCGCTTATTACGTTGAATACGGTACTTGTCATTTGGTCAGGTTGGTTTTTTTAACTCCTATTTTTTACGGATATTTTTATTCTTCAATATTTTCTCTGAATTTATTGCCATGTGTGCCATGTTTGTCAAGTCAAGTGTTGCAGTTTTACATTTTTTATGCATAATTTTATTTAAATACAACTCAGAAGTACTTTTGTTTAACATTGCTGTTCAGACTACTTTTCCCTTCACTATATATTGCCATACAAATAAAGGTAAAAATGCATAGGCTTAATGTGACTGTCTTCACATTTCTAGTTCTTTGGTTGAGGATGGTCACTACAATATCACCTCCAGGAGTGGCCCGACAGTTGGAGAAATCCGTGAAGGCTTGGGCAGTGATGTCAGCTCTTGAGATGAGAGCATTCTTGATGACATCACGGCAACAGTGGATGCTGGAGGTGTTCAGAAGACCCAATACACATTCTGCCACATTGTCCAAAATACTGCAACACAAGAATATTCAGTTACACACTTTCACTTTGTCCAATCTACTGCTACAGTAAAACAATCAGTTACACACTTCCACATTGTCCAATCTACTGCTACAGTAAAACAATCAGTTACACACTTTCACATTGTCCAAGCTACTGCAACAGTAAAACAATCAGTTACACACTTCCACATTGTCCACACTACTACAACAGTAAAACAATCAGTTACACACTTCCACACTGTCCAAACTACTGCTACAGTAAATCCGTGAGTAACACAATCAGCCACAAGTACTGGTTTGCCGACCACACGCACCTGCACCCTCCTCCCGTGTATCTGTAGTAAGGCATACAGGACACATTGGCTATGGTGGCCAGTAGCTCAGGGTTCTCACACAATGCTGCTTGTGATGAGTACTTCTTGATGCTGCCTGTGAAGACAACCAAACCAAGCACTTCAACAAAGCAGCAAAACAGAAAATGCTAGATCTGTGTACAGCACTGTATAGTAACAGGACATTATTCTGGGGAGACTTTGTCATCTTAAGTTAATGTTGGCAGCTGCCAGAGACTATGATGTGCTTTCCATCATTTCTCAAAGTGAGATTTGTATTATTTGTATCTTTTTAGTTTTCTGAACTATCAAAAATGAGTGAGTGAGTATGGTTTTACGCTGCTTTTAGTAATATTCCAGCAATATCACGGCAGGGGACACCAGAAATGGGCTTCAAATATTGTACCCATGTCGGGAATCGAACACTTTAACCACTACGCTACCCGACCACCCCGAAAAAAAATGGAGTGTTTGTGTAATTAACATAAGTTAAAAATATCATCATTTCTTTTTCCACTCTGTGGTTAGGGGCTCCAGTGGGTCACTCCATAAACCCAGAAATTGAAACTTCTCAGGTTTATATTTTACTTTTTAAGAGTACACAAACTCTTGTCTTGCCCGCAACACTTTAATTCAAACGCATAATCACCAGATATCAATTAGCGCTGATCACAAGTAAAACCAGTGTGAGTGACTAAATGAGCGTGTGTTCAGCAATATTCCAGCAATATCACGGTGGGCAACATTAGAAGTAGGCTTCACACATCTTACCACATGTGGGGAATTGAATCCAGATCTCCAGCGTGACAAGCGAATGCTTTAACCATTAGGCTACCCCACTGCTCCCAAATCAGACATTAAGTTTACTTATATTCTATAGACAGGAAAGAATGTTAAAATCGTGTCCCAAGTCAATACCTGAGCACTGATCTACTTGAAACATGGAAGTGGCATTTGCCAAGTCTAGGTAGCTCTCAAGGGCATCATGGAAATCTTCAATCATGCACTCGTCTCCATATATGCTCCCTTTCACTGCCATACATCGTAGGCCTTCCGTGTACAGCCTGAAAGAGAATCAAACGTAGGATATAACAAAGTTCTATACACTGGATAACTGAAATACAAGACCTGCATAGCGTCTCTTGGAGTGCCGATGTCTGGATGATGGTGTACTTACCTGCACAGGGTCTCTTGGGGAGCCGATGCCTGGATGATGGTGTACTTACCTGCATAGCATCTCTTGGGGAGCCGATGCCTGGACGATGGTGTACTTACCTGCACAGCGTCTCTTGGGGAGCCGATGCCTGGACGATGGTGTACTTACCTGCATAGCGTCTCTTGGGGAGCCGATGCCTGGACAATGGTGTACTTACCTGCATAGCGTCTCTTGGGGAGCAGACGTCTGGACGATGGTGTACTTACCTGCACAACGTCTCTTGGGGAGCCGAGGCCTGGATGATGGTGTACTTACCTGCACAGCGTCTCTTGGGGAGCCGATGTCTGAATGATGGTGTACTTACCTGCACAGCGTCTCTTGGGGAGCCGATGTCTGGATGATGGTGTACTTACCTGCATAGCGTCTCTTGGGGAGCCGATGCCTGGACGATGGTGTACTTACCTGCATAGCGTCTCTTGGGGAGCCGATGCCTGGACGATGGTGTACTTACCTGCACAGCGTCTCTTGGGGAGCCGATGCCTGGACGATGGTGTACTTACCTGCACAGCGTCTCTTGGGGAGCCGATGCCTGGACGATGGTGTACTTACCTGCACAGCGTCTCTTGGGGAGCCGATGCCTGGACGATGGTGTACTTACCTGCACAGCGTCTCTTGGGGAGCCGAGGCCTGGACGATGGTGTACTTACCTGCACAACGTCTCCTGGGGAGCCGAGGCCTGGACGATGGTGTACTTACCTGCACAACGTCTCTTGGGGAGCCGATGCCTGGACAATGGTGTACTTACCTGCATAGCGTCTCTTGGGGAGCCGATGCCTGGACGATGGTGTACTTACCTGCATAGCGTCTCTTGGGGAGCCGATGTCTGGACGATGGTGTACTTACCTGCATAGCGTCTCTTGGGGAGCCGATGTCTGGATGATGGTGTACTTACCTGCACAGCGTCTCTTGGGGAGCCGAGGCCTGGAAGATGGTGTAGAGGAAACTGGTACATCTGAGGACACTGGGCATGTACGATGTCTGGCCTTTAAATGGATAGTATGTCTGGTTGGTGGTCACGGTGCTGGAGGATGTGTAGTTGGTGCTGTTGTAGGAGCTGGAGGATGTGTACGCAGGGTATGGGGCATCAGGGTCTGTTCCTCTGCCAAGGAGTGAAGGGCAGTATTTTCCTGGAATGACATTAGACATTGTCAGGGAGTGACTGAGTGAGAGATATTGAATAAGCAGGTTTCCTGATTTCAGGCTACCAATAACAACTAAGGATTCTTATTTGACAATTTCCCTTGTCAATTTGTTCCCAATGTTTGCAGTTTGGTCAATATGCTAACCTGTAGGAGGTAAAAAGATGAATTAATACTAATGAAGCAATGGCTGACTGTCATATAGTGTTTACTTCCTTAGATATCTGCCACTTTTAGCAATATCTCTTGATCATCACATTTGGTATGTGTCATGAAACTACTCATTGTCTTTATTATGCACATAAAGTTTACACTCTGGGCTTTTTATATTTATATTTTTATTTTTATATTTATATTTAATATTTTTGATGTTTTAATATTTTGCATTCTTCATTCATTGTTTTAAATCATTTTGATGACATTAAACTTTTTCAACTGCATAATGGCGACAAACCTTTATGCTGAGATTCAAAAGATTTTGGGAAATCTGATCTCAGGGGGAAAAAAATAACAAAGCTTTCAATCATATTAGCTAAACTTGGTCTTACCAAAAGTAAGCATTTTGGGATAAATGCAATGCATTTATACTCACCTGATGCTACACAGTGCTTTAGCTTCCCTACCTTATACAAACCAGACAGTACTGGAACAGAGTGATAGTTGAAACAGCCTATAGAGCCCCAGATACCCAGGAGTTATCCACCTTGGCCCATACTCCCTCATTCTCCATTGTGTGGCAGCAGTCAAACAGGGTAACAACAAGTACCATCTTTTGGTATGACAAGGTCGGGGATCGAACCCTGGACCTTCCGCTCTCCAGGCGGACGCTCTACCACTAGGCCATGGAGTCATGTCGTGATGAGCAAAAAGCGTGAAAATATCATAACCTGACATAATATAGGCAGCGATTGGAGGAGCGATGAGCCTTGGAAACTGCTTCAGCAGAACAGGCTAAGAAATCCTTGGCCCTCCAGGACCTTTGGAGATAAGCCAGATTGTAGACTTCACGGTCTGGATGAGGCTGTCTGGTGTAGGGGTTGAGAAGGTGTGGTGAAATGAGGTTTAAACATCACATTCAAGATATTTTGCACACTTAAGTAGAGATGCGCATGCAGATGTGTGTGTGGGTGAGTGGCTGCTTGTACTTGTCTGGACTAGGCCAATTTTAAAGTGCTAGCTTTAGATACCATGCCACCGTTTTAAATGAAAACCCTATTCAAACACCGTATACTGATTCCAAGGCCTTGTTTTAGCCCCTTAATGCCAAGTGCCAGGCAGGGAAACACCAATAACCTTATTTAACAGTTTTTGGTATAAGGCGGCCGGTGATCGAATCCTGGCCCTTCTGCTCTACCAATAGACAATATCACACGACAGCCGGCAGGAAGGATAAAGATATTGGGGGATCTTTCTCCAACTTGGGGCGTGTACAAAAATCACACCACATAGAATACATTCTGCAAAAGACGCAAACAGTGTAAAAGATTACCAATGTAAAAATAAGGGCCATAATATGCTACAGGAAACGTGGTGAACCATGCACCGAAACACAACCAGAGTGTGTAGAGTGCCAACAAAGCCTAAATAAAACTATAGCAAGAAGTGTAAGATGGCGACCATGACTTGAACTTGCAAACTTACGCACACACTGAAAAGGGCAGAATTAAACTAGTAAAAGCAGAAATATACCGCAGAGAAGTGTATATATACACATATGCCAGAGAAAGGATATACCTGTAGACTACCAACTTGAAAACGCCAAGAAACACATCTATCATAGGCAGACAGGGAAGAATATGAGCGAGTGCGGCCAAGGCGGATAACTCCTGGGTATCTGGGCACGGCCATTAGTCTGTTTCAACTGTCTCTCTGTTCCAGTACTGTCTGCTTGTGTAAGCTAAGGAAGCTAAAGCACTGTCATGCCAGGTAAGGTAAAACATGACATTTTGTCAACTAAAAGACACGATAAGGGAGTGAACAATGCCATTAAGAAAGTGGTCAAATGTAACAAATGTCATATTTGGGATAACACTTTCTCAGTAAAGTACAGATTCTTGTACTTTATTGGTTTGAAACCCATCCGGGATTAGAAACCCACACTGCCAAAGTGCACTTAATAGCCAGCGATCTAACCCACACAGCCACTGTGGCTTACACAAAAATGAAAATCCGGCCACTTGTAGTCTATATCACATACTTTGTGTACCCCTCTGACAAGTGTAAATTGTGAGGTCAGGCTACTGTTAGTGCTGAGTAGCTTACCATATTAAAACATATATGAAAGAAAAAATACAATTCAAAGCATATTGAATGAGCCTTATACATACCACAGTTTGACAAGTCTACATGTGGGTATTTCTCCCTGATGATATCACTGTTATTGACCACCAGTTGTACCATCCTGTCCGTATCACACGGCAAGCCCACAAAAGAAACCATTGTCTGCAATGTTGACTGTATGGCCGGCAGCAGGACACTGAAACAGAATCACACGTTCTCCTTGACATCCAGTTTACTCCAATATTGGTCACATTGGCAGTTAGTTTCTGTCAGTCTTCACTTGTGGTAACACTTAATTACAATAGTAATTTTTCACTTTTCACATAAATATACTGACAAAATTAAGGAAGGTTTGTTTGTTGTTTAACACCGCGCTCAACAATATTCCAGGTATATGACGGTGGTATGTAAATAAGTAGACCAGACAATCCAGTGATTGACATGGGAATCGATTGGGATACAATGACATACATCAACCAAGTCAGCAAGCCTGACCCCCCAATCGCCTCTTATGACAAACACAGTAACTTTTTACAGCAGGCATGGCTTGCTGAAGACCTTTTCTACCCCGGATCTTCACGGGTCAAAGGAAAGTGATCATGTGGTATGTTCTTACTCAAGTAACATTCCATTGGGAGGGGATGCTAAGGAGCTCAAATAGCAGAGCATTTTGGTACAAACTAACAATTTATTGTTTAACCCACACTCAGCAGTATTCCAGCAAAATGACGGCATCCCGTGAATAATCAAGTCTGGACCAGATAATCCATAATATGGGCAACATCTCATTCTGTATGGGTACGATGACAATGAACCACCGAGCTGGACCACATGATGCATTAATAGCCTCATTCGGCCAGCATTTGTTGCTGGGGCCTATTCTAACCCATGTCCCATGGGCGACATACTTGTCATGGTAATGTTCTACCCATAAAACACTTCCCTCTGGGTTGTTATGAAATTTAAACCTTCATCCTCGGGGTAATCCCTCCAGATTGTCACACTTACAAGCAGGATGGGATGACTCCATTATTTGCACTGAATATTCCTGAAACATTGCTGCCGCCAAAGGTCATGAGGATCCTCATGATGGCTTCGACGTTGTCACAGAAGTCCGGTAATGTGCTTATATCTGTTGTCATAATTGATTCTGAAACAACAATTAAATGTGTTACTGCCTTAGACAACACAATACATTGATGCTAATGTTTACAGCAGCACCAGTAAAGGGCTGAATCCCCCCTCTTTCAATTATCCTCAAATATCCAGTGTAATATCATGTCTCCATTCCACACAGTACAAAAAACAGGGATTGTGAATATTTGTGGGGATATAATCCATTGTCCCTACTTGCTACTTGATTAAATCATATAATCCATTGTCCCTACTTGCTACTTGATTAAATTATATAATCCATTGTCCCTACTTGCTACTTGATTAAATCATATAATACATTGTTCCTACTTGCAACTTGATTAAATCATATAATCCATTGTCCCTACTTGCAACTTGATTAAATCATATAATCCATTGTTCCTACTTGCAACTTGATTAAATTATATAATCCATTGTCCCTACTTGCTACTTGATTAAATCATATAATACATTGTTCCTACTTGCAACTTGATTAAATCATATAATACATTGTCCCTACTTGCTACTTGATTAAATTATATAATCCATTGTCCCTACTTGCTACTTGATTAAATTATATAATCCATTGTCCCTACTTGCTACTTGATTAAATCATATAATACATTGTTCCTACTTGCTACTTGATTAAATCATATAATACATTGTTCCTACTTGCTACTTGATTAAATCATATAATACATTGTTCCTACTTGCAACTTGATTAAATCATATAATCCATTGTCCCTACTTGCTACTTGATTAAATCATATAATACATTGTTCCTACTTGCAACTTGATTAAATCATATAATACATTGTCCCTACTTGCTACTTGATTAAATTATATAATCCATTGTCCCAACTTGCTACTTGATAAAATTATATAATCCATTGTCCCAACTTGCAACTTGATTAAATCATATAATACATTGTCCCAACTTGCAACTTGATTAAATTATATAATGCATTGTTCCTACTTGCAAATTGATTAAATCATATAATCCATTGTCCCAACTTGCTACTTGATTAAATTATATAATCCATTGTTCCTACTTGCTACTTGATTAAATTATATAATCCATTGTCCCAACTTGCAACTTGATTAAATCATATAATCCATTGTCCCAACTTGCAACTTGATTAAATTATATAATGCATTGTTCCTACTTGCAAATTGATTAAATCATATAATCCATTGTCCCAACTTGCTACTTGATTAAATTATATAATCCATTGTTTCTACTTGCTACTTGATTAAATTATATAATCCATTGTCCCAACTTGCAACTTGATTAAATCATATAATCCATTGTCCCAACTTGCAACTTGATTAAATTATATAATCCATTGTTCCTACTTGCTACTTGATTAAATTATATAATCCATTGTCCCAACTTGCAACTTGATTAAATCATATAATCCATTGTCCCAACTTGCAACTTGATTAAATTATATAATCCATTGTCCCAACTTGCAACTTGATTAAATTATATAATCCATTGTCCCAACTTGTAACTTGATTAAATTATATAATCCATTGTTCCTACTTGCAACTTGATTAAATTATATAATCCATTGTCCCTACTTGCAACTTGATTAAATCATATAATCCATTGTCCCTACTTGCTACTTGATTAAATTATATAATCTATTGTCCCTACTTGCAACTTGATTAAATCATATAATCTATTATTCCTCATGGGTAATTCTGAAAGCGGGCCCCTTGGTAAATTCCAATACTCACCAGCACAGGTTATCACAGGTGTTGCTTGTGCTGACAGGAAGTTGCCAGCCCCCACGGAGATCACGTCAAAGTAGTTCTTTAAAGATGTATTGATGTCCATGATTGTACAGTTGGTCTGAACCTGCCTCTTCATACACCTCAAACTGGTTGCATACAGCAGCATGTTAGTTTCGCTGTAAGGAAGTGGGTTCAAATAATTATATATCTTATTACCAATAGAAAGTGGTTCTATATTTTTCTAATATCTAATATTCAGAAAATATCTAATCAATAAATGATCAGACTCTTAGCCATTATCCAAGCAAAGGATATCTCAGACAAAGAATATAGCTAAACATAACTTCTCAGTCATGTCTTTATATTGACGAAGATGTCCAATACCAATTGCTGAAAATATTTACACGCTTGTATATGTGAGATTTGCATTATCAAATTAAATACAGTATTTATGTCAGCAAAATATACCTACTCGCAAGTACTTGTGCCTACAATCCCATATGTGGAAAATGCGAGACAATTGGCCGCACTTCCAAAAGCAGGATTGGTCATCAGCAGACAGCGGTCGACAATCAGGGACTGTATGTTATCTGCAATGTCAAAATAGACATGTGACACAGAAGAAAAGAAGAAAAGAAAAATAGTTTATTTACGTGGCACATATTGCACGGTAACAATAAATAACATATAAAGCAAACAGTGTAATATCCAGCCACAGGGCCTATGAGAGGGTCGTGATGGGTTTTAATGCTTAACGTAAAACACCTTTCAAACACTATCGTAAACATAAAAGTCATCTTTTTTATCTTAAATGCTTACCGTAAAATACCAAAAGATAACTGCTTAAGATAAAAAAATAATTTACTGCTTATCGTAAAATGAATAAAATGGTCAAAAACAGTCTGTCTTCAAGACCCAAATGCTTCACCACAGAAAGCAGGCTGCGCAACTGACGCAGGGACCAGTCTAGAATGTTTAGCGATTTGAGATTTTACCAGGTATTAAAAATATGAATTGTCAGGATGAAACGAAAGCAGAATTAAAAGTCCCATGTCCTGTAATGGCTGATTTAGGAATTTTTCGCGACGATTTTATTGAAAGAAAAGAAAAATTACTGCTTAATGAAAAAGTACCCTAAATTTTAATGCTTACTGCTTATGGTACCCACCCATCAGGACCCTCCTATGAGACACAAACAGTTACTATTTACATTTCTTTAAAATTTTTAAAACATATTTGACCAATGTTACCTTGTGAAAACAGCTGATATGGGCTTAACATTATACTGATAAGTTTATCACACACAGCGCTGGAGGCTTATTTCATTATATACTTCTTCCATACACAGCGCTAAATGCTTATACAACTTCCTTGCACACAGCGTTGAACGTTTATTGGATAATTTGCATCTTTCTCTCACACAGCGCTAAAAACCTCTTGGATGATTTACAACAACTTCCTCACACACAAAGCTGCAATGAAGACTAAAACCCATCTTACTCTAGTCATCAGACAAGGTGGTAAGGGTCTTCTTCCTCCCACAGGATCTCCATAAAGTGAGAACAGAGCGAAACATTTAGAGTGAGTGAGTGAGTTGGGTTTATCGCCGCTTTTAACAGTTTTCCAGTTATATCATGGCGTGTCAGCTTAATGTTGGAGAAAAGCCCGAAGTGATGTAGGTCTAAGACGTTTACCACTTCGGTGAAACCCACGAGTATGGTGCTGACAAACCTAGAAACATAATCAGGGCAAACAAGGATTCGAACCCACAATCATAGTTTTCTGGCGTTCCCAAGGGACGCAACTCTGCACAGCGAATCGCGACACCTTAGACGACTGGGCCACCCGTGCCCCCAAAAACCTTTAGATATTTGCCATAAGTTATTATCTATGTTTACACAGACCTGAAATGAGAATCAGAATTTGCTCATTTCAACTCTTGCATGCTTGGAACTTCAACGTGCAATGACCAGATAATGGTTGAAAGCAAAAAAAGAAGAAACCGGTTCTATAGAGGATTTCAGGAACTGTTCTTCTAATATTTGAACATGAGCAAGGTCATAATACAAGCTTATTTTCTTTGGTCGATGTAGATACCAGTACAGACATTGGGTCCAAAAAATTACCGTTGCTCATATTTAGGTTTCTCTTGAAGATCAAAGTATCAGCCTTTTCACACATTTTAGCCACACTTGTGTACTTGATCAAGTCCAAAACAAGTGCATGAAAAAAAAGAGCCAAGAAGTCTGCCATTTGGACAGGCCTATCATGTTTATGCCAATGTCTTCTGCAACTTTATAATCTGATATTTTCAGTGATCAAAAAAAGGGCCCTTATCCTGCATCCTCCTTCATTGTGGTCCAGTTAAGGTGGATTAAACAGTCAGTTAAGTTCAGACAAACTGCAACTGTAATTAGTCAAATCTAAATATTTTTTACATTCTATACCATATTTCCTTGAGTATACTGCACACTTTGTTTCCCCAAAAAACCCAGCCGTGTAGAAGTCGGTGCGCATTATACACGCCATAATGAGTCTGATGTTTTTTCCCCCAATTGTTTTTTCTTCTCCAAAATACTCAATCCACTGGAGGGGTGTGCGCATTATACTCAAGAAAATACAGTACTTATCCTGCATTACTCCTTAAAGCATTTACTGCATTAAGCTTAAGGCATTTAGATGTGTGCGACTTTCCATTGCTATACTCACCAATGCAGGGTCTAAACGCAGGTGGGAAGCCATCCTTGTTTCTCTGTAGGTAGGCAGAGAAGTTACTCATTGTACATTGTGTGGACAGAATGGAAGAGACGTTCATTGCACACATGGTCAACTGGTAGGGAATGCTGCAAAACAAAAGTGAGTGAGTGAGTGAGTGAGTGAGTGAGTGAGTGAGTGAGTGAGTGAGTGAGTGAGTGAGGTATTATGCTGCTTTTCGTAATATTCCAGCAATTGGGGACTTCAGAAATGAGCTTCATACACATTGTGCCCATATGGGGAACTGAGCCCAGGCCTTCTGCATGATGAGTGAATGCCTTAACCACTGGGCTATCCATGCAACACAGGAAGTGTGAGAAGAGAAGAAGCTTTCAACAGTACTTCAGTTATATCACAGCATGTCAGCCTAATGTTTTCCAGGATGATCCAGGTCACAGACATGCCTGAATTGGGTGCAACTCTGGAGCACCATAGGTTGGTTGGTTTGTTGTTTAACACTGCACTCATCAATATTCCAGCTATATGACAGCGGTCTGAAAATATCGCTCAACGATTCTTTGGGCCTAGACCTCAACTGTATTGCCTTCCCCCTGCGACATTGCATCCACAATTGCGCTGCACAACAAAGTGCTGCTGTAAGAAAGACAATGATATATCAAGCCAATTCAGGTGTCAGCTAGTAAAAGGTCACTATGGTTGGTTGGTTGGTTGGTTTGTTGTTTAACGCCGCACTCAGCAATATTCAAGCTATATGACGGCGGTCTGTAAATAATCGAGTCTTGACCAGACAGTCCAGTGATTAATATCATGAGCATCGATCCACGCAATTGGCATCGATGACATGCATCAACCAAGTCAGCAGCCTGACCACCCGATCCCGTTAGTTGCCTCTTACGACAAGCATAGTCACCTTTTAAAGCAAGCATAGGTTGCTTAAGACCTAATCTTCCCCAGGTCTTCGCAGGTCCTGGAGCACCATACACAAATGACAGACCAAGCATTATAATGTAGGCAGTCACAGGCAGTCACACCACCAATGTACAGCTACTATTTCTGCTAGCACCACTGCAAGCAAGCACCTTAGAGACTGGTGATCTAGCTTGAAGAACATACCTGCAATTGTCCTCTGTGGGCTTCAGCTTGTCAGCTTCACACATTACACTCATGACAAACCCATAATAGTTGTCCTCCAAACATGGGGACTTGGTGGTAAATGTAGGAGCACCTGCAAATGAAATAGATATTAAGAAATGTTGGAGGGATCTATTCTCTGTTGTGAATGGTATGATTTGGCCCATCTTGAGAAACAAGGGGTGAAATTTGTGAGCACCCAAACCAATCTCATGGATCTAAGTCCAAAGTCTTCCACCACTTTGGTGAAAGTTGTGGGCAGAATAAAAAACTATTCTTTTAGCACTAGTCACTGGCTATATCCCAGCTATATCATGGCAGCATTTGTTTGTTTGATGTTTAACGCCACACTCAGCAATATTCCAGCTATATGATGGCGGTCTGTAAATAATCAAGTCTGGACCAGACAATCCAGTGATTCACATCGTGAGCATCAATCCACGCAATTGGGATACAATGACATGTATCAACCAAGTCAGTGAGCCTGACCACCCGATCCCGTTAGTCGCCTCTTACAACAAGCATAGTCACCTTTTAGGGCAAGCATGGGTTTCTGAAGACCTATTCTACCCCGGATCTTCAAGGTCCGGCAGCGTGTAAATAATCAAGTCAGGATCAGAAAACTTATGATCGGTCTTATGGACCATATCCATGTGATTGTAGTTGAAGTACCAACAACCCAGTCACTGAGCCTGGCCAATGGATCCTGTTACCTACCTCTTACAGGGTTACAGGGGACATATTCAAACCACAGGGTCAATAAGCCAAGGAAGACTGTTCTCCATGGGACATGAACTCACCACAACTGTTTGGATTGAATTCTGACAGTTCATCCCTCATAATCTTGGAATTTTGGATAGCAATGTTGTGTATCTTCATGGCAGTGCAGTTGTATCTGTGCAAGGCGTATATTAGGCACTGCACCAGGTTTCCGTATGCACTGAAACAGAATGACAAATATGAACCAAGACATGTTGTCATGATAGCTAAAGCAGAAAGATGTGAGTGAACGTGTTTAACGCCACATTCCGGCTGTATCTCTGCAGCCTGTTCAGCCTGAGTTTAGACAAGACAAACCAGTGATTGAAGGTATGAGCAAGAAGCCATGACATTGGGGTATGATCACAAGCAATCAGCCTCACACATCTAACCTGGTTCCAATGCATGATGAGAAAACACTTTAACCACCTTCCACTAACATACCTTATGGTCATAAGTAAATAAGAGAGGAACATAGGCAATAGAAATTGAAGGCAAATCTGATCTTGCCCATTTTACAACATGAAATGTGAGTCTCACCTGCACGAGTTGCTTCCCTTGGTGTCATTCAGCTTCCGTACAAGAGGCATGCAGTACTCCTCTGCGCTGTATCTGATGGAGTTGTAGTCCCTGCAGGGGCTGTAGTAGTCAGGGGAGGTGGGTGGCACTGATAAGCAAATAGTGGCAATCATAACTACAGAGTCGGTCAGTGAGAGAGTTTGATTTAATGCCACTTTGAATTTCAGATATCTCTATATATATATATCTCTATACATATATCTCTACACATATATCTCTCTCTATATATCTCTATATATATATATTTCTCTCTCTATATATCTCTGGATGCACGACTAAGACCATGACTACTGGATGCACGACTAAGACCATGACTACTGGATGCACGACTAAGACCATGGCTACCAGATGCACGACTAAGACCATGACTACCAGATGCAAGACTAAGACCATGGCTACTAGATGCATGACTAAGACCAAGGCTACTAGATCCATGACTAAGACCATGGCTACTGGATGCAAGACTAAGACCATGGCTACTGGATGCAAGACTAAGACCATGACTACCAGATGCAAGACTAAGACCATGGCTACTGGATGCATGACTAAGACCATGACTACCAGATGCCCAACTAAGACCATGGCTACTAGAGCATGACTACGACCATGGCTACCAGATGCACCACTAAGACCATGACTGCCAGATGCACGACTAAGACCATGACTGCCAGATGCACAACTAAGACCATAGCTACTAGATGCACGACTACGACCAAGGCAATGACTAGCTATATGGTGCTGACAAACACGGGAAACTATTACGGTAAATCTGGGATACCAACCATGTTTGTTGTGTCACAACGGGTGCATGAGCACACAACGGTTGCATGAGGACACAAAGGGTGCATGAGGACACAAAGGGTGCATGGGGACTCAACGGGTGCATGAGGACACAACGGTTGCATGAGGACACAACGGGTGCATGAGGACACACAACGGGTGCATGAGGACACAACGGGTGCATGGGGACTCAACGGGTGCATGAGGACACAACGGTTGCATGAGGACACAACGGGTGCATGAGGACACACAACGGGTGCATGAGGACACACAACGGGTGCATGGGGACTCAACGGGTGCATGAGGACACAACGGGTGCATGAGGACACAAAGGGTGCATGGGGACTCAACGGGTGCATGAGGACACAACGGGTGCATGAGGACACAACGGGTGCATGAGGACATAACGGTTGCATGAGGACACAACGGGTGCATGGGGACTCAACGGTTGCATGAGGACACAAAGGGTGCATGAGGACACAACGGGTGCATGAGGACACACAACGGGTGCATGAGGACACAACGGGTGCATGAGGACACAACGGGTGCATGAGGACACAACGGGTGCATGAGGACACAAAGGGTGCATGAGGACACAACGGGTGCATGAGGACACAACGGGTGCATGAGGACACAAAGGGTGCATGAGGACACAACGGGTGCATGAGGACACAACGGGTGCATGGGGACACAACGGGTGCATGAGGACACAACGGGTGCATGA
The DNA here is from genome assembly GCF_022045235.1 of Haliotis cracherodii. Lineage (NCBI taxonomy): Eukaryota > Metazoa > Mollusca > Gastropoda > Lepetellida > Haliotidae > Haliotis > Haliotis cracherodii. Next base: position 7,327,883 of record NW_027266343.1, read on the forward strand.
GGACACAACGGGTGCATGAGGACACAACGGGTGCATGGGGACTCAACGGGTGCATGAGGACACAACGGGTGCATGGGGACTCAACGGGTGCATGAGGACACAACGGGTGCATAAGGACACTCAACGGGTGCATGGGGACTCAACGGGTGCATGAGGACACAACGGGTGCATGGGGACTCAACGGGTGCATGGGGACTCAACGGGTGCATGAGGACACAACGGGTGCATGGGGACACAACGGGTGCATGAGGACACAACGGGTGCATGAGGACACACAACGGGTGCATGAGGACACAATGGGTGCATGAGGACACAACGGGTGCATGGGGACTCAACGGGTGCATGAGGACACAAAGGGTACATGAGGACACAATGGGTGCATGAGGACACAACGGGTGCATGAGGACACAACGGGTGCATGAGGACTCAACGGGTGCATGAGGACACAACGGGTGCATGAGGACACAAAACGGGTGCATGAAGACACAACGGGTGCATGAGGACACACAACGGGTGCATGAGGACACAACGGGTGCATGGGGACACTCAACGGGTGCATGAGGACACAACGGGTGCATGAGGACACAACGGGTGCATGAGGACACAACGGGTGCATGGGGACACTCAACGGGTGCATGAGGACACAACGGGTGCATGAGGACACAACGGGTGCATGAGGACACAACGGGTGCATGGGGACACAACGGGTGCATGAGGACACAACGGGTGCATGAGGACACAACGGGTGCATGGGGACTCAACGGGTGCATGAGGACACAACGGGTGCATGGGGACACTCAACGGGTGCATGAGGACACAACGGGTGCATGAGGACACAACGGGTGCATGAGGACACAACGGGTGCATGAGGACACAACGGGTGCATGAGGACACAACGGGTGCATGGGGACACTCAACGGGTGCATTATGACACACAATTGGTGCATGACAACACACTTTTGGCGCACAGCGGCAAATAATTGGTGCATAAACCCACTTCACTGGTGCACACAATCTTTGCACGGTGACACAAATCTTTTGTACAGTGACTCACAATCGCTTCATGATGACACACAGTTGCTGCAGGATGAAATAATAAGTGCATCCATGAATCCTTCATTAACCCACACAATGAAAGTGAGTGGTTGAAGGTGAATAGTTTACATCTGTGTGAAGGCCATAAAGTGATCAGTTTGGGGCATAGGGGATCAGATTTTAGGTGTCTCTGATTTCTAATGTGTGTGAGTAAAACCTCAAAAGAATGTATGACTGCCCTGGAACCCCACAAGAGCTATATGTGTCAGTGCCCCAGAATCCCCCAAGAACCTAAAGCATGACTCCCAAGACTTTCCATAGAGCAGAACTTCAGTGACTGCCCCAGAATACCCCCAAAACCTGAATGTGTGAGTGCCCAAGTATCCCCCAAGAGCTGAATGTATGACTGTCCTGGAATCCCACAAGAGCTGTATGTGTCAGTGCCCCCAAATCTGAATGCATGACTCCCAAGACTCCCCATAGAGCAGAACTTCAGTGACTGCCCCTGAATCCCCCCCAAAACATACCACTGTAGCTGTCACACATGTTAAAGTTGAGCATGGAGTTGTATCTCTGTAGGATGTAGGAGTTATAGTAGAAGTTGTTGTGGAGCTTCCATGTGGGACATTTCATCTCAGATTTGTGCAGGACTTCTTTTACACACTCCACCAACCAGGTCAATGATCTGCAGATGGATAAAACAAAAGTACTTTCATGAATGATTAAGTTCAGTTCTATGCCTCTATCAGCAACACTACAGCCAAATGGGGCGTACAACAAGACCAGGCTTCACACATTGTACCGGTGTGGGGACTCATACCCATTTACTGAGGGTTGAAAGTGGGAATTTTCATATTTTCAACATACTTAAAACGTCCTCAAATACATTACATTAACCAAAGTTACCATGTTGTATTTCCTTTTTTCATGGGTAAATTAAAACAATATTACATGCTAACTACATGAATTAATTTTAAAGCAATTGCTGTATCGAGACACCAGTATTATCTTCCACAAGATTGTTGTGATAGTTATCAGAATTCTTCATAGAAATACGTGAAAGTATATTATTCTTAAACAGGTAAGATTTTGGCAAACATTAGGTTCAAAGGTATGCTTAAAATGTCTCAAAAGTCATCATTTTCACAAGCTTTTTCTGATATTCTAACATATGCAAATTATTTACTTAACCTGATTCTTAAAAAAAGCGAAGATTTTCACTTTGGTCACTGACCTGCTTGTGGTATGGCCATAGACCTTTCTTACCCGCTAGACCATGCCAGACTATTTGAAGTAATGGGGAAAATAGATGCTAGTTTTCATTTGTCAGAATCTTGGTATCTGATCGAGAGCAAAAACAGAGGTAGAGAGTGAGTGAGTTGGGTTTAACGCTGCTTTTAACAGTATTCCAGTTATATCACAGCGTGTCAGCTTAATGTGGGAGGAAAGCCCCGAAGTGATGCAGGTCTCAGACGTTTACCACTTCGGTGAAACCCACAAGCATGGATATGGTGCTGACAAACCTAGAAACTTAATCGGAACGAACCAGGATTTGAACCCACAATCATAAGTTTCTGGCGTGCCCAAGGGACACAACTTTGCACAGTGAATCGCGGCGTCTTAGACGACTTTGCCCCCCAAAACAGAGGTAACAATCTCTTATTATCCATAAATAGCTCTAGAAAAGAAGTACTGGTGGTAATATACTTTTAGGAATAAGTTTCGAGAATCTCAGTGTTCAAAAGACATCAACTGTGATAGATCGTGACATAATCCATTACGGCTAACCCTCTTGTCAGCTCTTCCATGGGGAGGTTTTGGCCTAAGATAGTTCTTCCCCAGCGTGAAATAGCCAAGTTCACATATTTCCCAGGAAAGCAATATCCTTGGCCACGATTTCCCTCATTCTGGATTTCAGACATATACTGAACCAAAGAGAGGGATGGTTCATTCTTGGCCAGACACTCCCTTACTCGGGATTTCTGATATACTGAACCAAAGAGAGGGATGGTTCATTCTTGGCCAGACACTCCCTTACTCGGGATTTCTGATATACTGAACCAAAGAGAGGGATGGTTCATTCTTGGCCAGACACTCCCTTACCCGGGATTTCTGATATACTGAACCAAAGAGAGGGATGGTTCATTCTTGGCCAGACACTCCCTTACCCGGGATTTCTGATATACTGAACCAAAGAGAGGGATGGTTCATTCTTGGCCAGACACTCCCTTACCCGGGATTTTTGATATACTGAACCAAAGAAAGGGATGGTTCATTCTTGGCCAGATCTTCCCTCCAATGGATGTTAGATATCCAGTACATATGAGGAGGAAGCTTCAGTCTTGGCCAAACCTTCCCCAGGAAAGAACTGGCCATAGGGGCCTATCAGCCTGTTAAACTGGCACTTGATACAGGCATGCTCCTTTGTACAGGAAATGCTGAAGTGAAGTGCTGAAGTGAAGTGCTGAAGTGAAGTGCTTGTCACTGACCCACAAGTGTAGTTGTTCTGTCTAATGAGTGCCACGGTGTTGGGGGCACACTCTAGGGAGGAGCCAGCGAAGTGAGACAGAGTGCCGTCATTGGAACACACATCGCCAGTTGGCCTGTTGGCTGAAACCACAAATACAACAGTGTCTGAGTAGTGTGACAGTGTCTGGGTTCGCTGTTGACATTTGAGTGTGTGAGCTGTGTTTTAATGTTGCAATGCTTTAATTAAATCATGGAGCATCAAGGTCAAATGTGTCTTGTAAATGTGGAAGCCTCCAAAGGCACTCACAGAATGGAAATGTATGCAATGCATTAACATGATATCAAATATTTCTGAACATATCAGGTAGGGAGGCAACCCAAAATATTAATGTTATTTCAGCTCAATGGCTTAAAAATGGTTAATGTAAAAGGTGTAGGGCTCAGATACCTGCATTCTGGGAACACTAAAGTTTGTTTATTTGTTGTTTATTGTCACACTCAGCAATATCCAAGCTATATGACATCGGTCTGTAAATAACCAATCTGGACCAGACAATCCAGTGATTGACATCATGAGCATCGATCCATGCAATCGATGACATGCATCAAACAAGTCAGTGAGCCTGACCACCCGATCCCGTTAGTCGCCTCTTATGACAAGCATAGTCGCCATAGTCACAAGCATGGTCTGCTGAAGACCTGTTCTACCCTGGTTCTTCATGGGTCGGAACACAAACGTAACTTCATTAATCATATGAAGTTTTTTAATGTTTGCTTTTCATAAAAATTATTCCTATGGAACCAGGCAAAATATCTCTTCGTAAACAATTCATGTGAACAATCAAAATTCTGCACAGATGTTATATCAATATTGTATTTCATGAAACAAGTCAGTCTTATCCCTATGTATTGTAAATAGCATTATGACAAATATGATGCATTAACTAAGGAAATGAGAAAACAGACATGGAGTGTGTCATGTGGCTCACATGAGCATGAAGGAGTTCACTGGCTATTTCTTGTGTATTGACACCTGTGAGAGAAAACGTACATTGACAGTTGTTGAAGTTGTAGGGCACCACATCCTTTAATTCCTTGTTCTTGGTGTCGAGGTAGTCCTCCAGGTAGGTGATGATCTGCCCGTCACACTTGGTATATCCTTTCTTTGACATCTCCTCCATAGTACAGTTGACCACGCCCCAGTAAATCCTGCAAAGAGTCGTCAGTGAGTCAATGATATTAATCTGGGCATCCTCAGATGCCAACACATAACCTCAAGTCTGAAGCAAATGTCTGTATTCCCAACTTAGAGTAAGAATAAGGGCCTTTTGGTGAGTGAGTGAGTGAGTGAGTGAGTGAGTGAGTGAGTGAGTGGGTGAGTGAGTAAGGGCTTACGCCGCTCTTAGCAATATTCCAGCAATATCATGGTGGGGGACAGCAGAAATGGGTTTCGGACAATGTACCCATGTTAGGAATCGAACCCAGGTCTTCAGCGTGGTGAGTGAACACTTTAACCACTAGGCTACCCGACTGCCCAAAGGATATGAATAACTTAAAGGGCAAGTCAAGTCAACACAAGAACATTGAATATTATTTATACTTTAGGGCATACTTAAATCACAAATGTTTGACAAAAATTAAGTTTGAAAAATGGAAATAGCGTAAAATGCATGATAAAAAAGTGACAGGTGAAATTGTCCCCCAAATGTGGGGTATAAAAACGGTCAGTGTTTGATGCGCAGGGCAAGTTCAATGATGATGATGAACAGGCTGACGCCCAGTCTGCCTGCTTCTGCCTCAGATTTTGTGTTACATCACATCTTTTTTTAATCTGCCCATCCATTTGATTTCAGTGTCCACAACTTGATGTCACCTTAACTGCACTGATGATCCCTTCAGATACTTAGTCTGGGGATTATTCAATCCCTGATAGGTATTTATTGTGTGGAATACAGCCGAGGGCAGCAGGTGTTTTCTCACCCAAACAGGGTGTTAGTAATAAATCACTAGTCCCACAATTGTCAATTGTTATTTTAATTATTTACAATGTCAAGACCAAAGCTTGTTACACACTTTCAACAATGCCTGCAATGTCGTTATTTTTGTAGGACTCACAGAAATTGCAGAAACAGTGAAACGATTAAGATTCACAAGATGTATAAATGCAGCAATTATATCAGCCAATGAAAATGGTTGTCACCGCTGCGCGAGTAGCTTAAAGACCACGCCCCCTAATAGGTTTGGTTTGGAAGCTGATTACAGAGTGTGTGATTTCAGCATTCACTTGGACATTTAAATCCTTTCTACAATTATTTTGAATTTTTCTCTCGCAAACTGACTATGTGTAACTAGGAAAATTAATATTTTTTCGCAATCACTTTTCTCAATTTACTTGCCACTTACAAATGAGGAAAGTGTTTTGGCATTATTATGAAAGTTACAAATGCATCAGTAAACACATATGTCTTGGTCTGACAGCAATACTAGATGAACAAGAAGCTCAAAATGTGATTTAAGAGGTTTTCAAGAAGCATTTTTTAAATATGTGAAGAAAATGATCTTCTCAGAAATATAGAAACATTCAAACCAACCTTCTTCACTCATTTTAGCAGTACTTTTGTATTTCATAATATCAAAAATTCAACATTTCCAAGTGTACGGAAGAAAAAAAGGCTTGTAGTCAGCTATTTCAACATGTCATATAATTTTTACACCAAAATGCAAAAGCTTTCAATAGCTAAAGTAAAGTATCAGCTGAATTTATATCCTGTCCGTACCATTTTGGAAAAGGGAAATCAGAGTGTTCGACAAAGCCATTCATATTAACTGTACCACCCTATACTGAAGACGTGAAAATCAAACAACTCAAGTCTGTTTGAATGTCAGTGACAGCTTCAAACGAAGGGCAAGGTCACCACCGGAATAAGAAAAAACAACCATGATCTACGCAAAGCGGTTTACGTTAGAGGTAGGGAATGTTATTGTTCACATTTGGGATGTTTTGGATCACATAATCAGAAGTCAGGCAAACTTCTATGGAGTTTTCGATTTATTTGTATCGGAAATGTTCACCTTTAGTGATCTGGTCGTGCAGTCGTGTATGTTCATTCATGAACAAACACCTACGGAAGCAATGTCACAAAATACGCTTTGAATGACGACACTGATGGCACAACCGGAGCATCAAACGTAGGTCTAGATATCTGTCCAGATAGTTTAAATTGACTACATTTCACCACGCTTAACATTTTACATTAAATCAAATTGAAAGTTGTGAAAGTGGTCGTGTGTGTCCCGCTCATTGGGACCCTCGATCCATCGGTAGACATTGCATATGGATATGCATGGCTCGATTATATAATGTCTGCAGTAGCTCCATGCATAACTAATACAGAATGCAAAGCAAATTTAATGCATGTGACGATCTTGTTTGGTTTAATGGAGTGTGTGTAAATGTCTCTCGCTTTCGTGAGATTCCTTTAGTTCTGTTTTGTATTTGAGAAAGCGAATGACGTCTCGCGATTTTTTTATGAATGAAAAGAGTAGTTAGGGTGTTCACGGTTATCCAATCAAAACGAATAAAATTAGGTAACTTTGTACGACACACGTGTGATGTACGGATTTAGTATCTTACCACCTGTATATTCACCACGTGGGTAATAACAACAAATACAAACCTGCATGCATGCTCCTCTGGGATGATAGAAGCATTGAATTTTCCAAGAATAGCCCCGCATTCTGCAACAACGTCCATTGCAAAGCTGAAGTTCTCATCTCCTTGCAATGGGCACGGATTGTTGTCTGAAATATAACAGTGAGGCAGTTAGTGGATGTCGTTTAAAGCAACACTTGCAAGTGAGTGAGTTGGTTTGAGCTAAATGCCACTTTGAACATTATTTCAGTTATATCAGTTTCTATCTTTTCAAGAATTATTGGGGACAATTTATTTTTTTCGCTAAATTCATTAAGCTTACTTTCCACTTCTTTGGGACATCCACTGTAGTTCCTTCCAATACGTCTGACTAGGACATCGCTGTTGGTGATGAGGGCGTTGGTGATGGTGCTGTCATCACTACAGTTCAGGCTGCTCTGAACACAGTTGACGACCCCTCTGAAGACTCTGGATTGAAAGGTGGAAACTCATGGTGAGTCAGTTCATAAAACAAATTTCAACATTTACTGAAATGCAAAATAACCCCTCTTGAAACATATTACATTGAGGAATACTCTTTTGAAGACATACATTTTACATTAGAGGACATTTGGTTTACCACCAGAATTCAGCCACTATGACCAAATCCCTAATTCAATGATTAAGTGAGTGAGTTGGGTTTGACAGCTTCAATTCATAAACTGCTGTTTCAAATAGCTTATAAAATCAATATTTAGAATTATGCAATATATCGTGATATGTATCGCAACATGGGATTGTGCATTGTAAAATATTGACACTTAGATTAAAAACTCCAATACCCATCCCTAGTCCTGACCGACAGCCTCACTATTCTTTTCATTAACATTGTCAAAATCATGTATGAAGTGATCTCCGTTATTTACACCTACCACCATCAGATAACCGTTACTGACCCCTTGAAGTGAAAGTTTATTGATAGGGAATCGATACATATATCCTAAAGGCCGTGCTGTGACTCAAGTTATATTTGCTGTAATTCAACTTTTATATGTCAACATAATGTTTTCATGATCGAAATAGCAAGACAAAGGGAAACTTCCATGGTTACTAGTCAAATTGTTCCATATGTGAAAAATATCTGGCAATAGCAATTAGTTGTACCAAACTGATATGCTAGTGGTTATTATCATTTAATATATGTATGGCAAAAGCTACAAATGAAACAACACGACATTAACATCTCTTCAGCAGGACAAATCACAGCTTCACTTCTGTCAATAGGCGAGCAGTGAATGCATTCAGGAGTAATGCGAGAGAAGGTAAAAAAATAATGTATGTACAGTTGATTTCTACTTCTGGCTCAGTTTATGAGAACATACACACAGTAATCTTAATCTCTGCCTGTAATAACAATCCCTAGCAGAACCAGAAATACAATCTAAGTGGTTAATCATCATGCCTAGTGATATTTTATCTCAAATTTCACATTTCTATAGACCAACTTAGTTTGTTTGTTGTTTAAAATATTTAACATATTAATGTTATTTCAGTTCAATGGCTTAAAATGGTAGAGTGTAGGGCTCAGATACCTGCAATCTGGGAACACAAATGTTTGTTTATTTATTGTTTATCGCTGCACTCAGCAATATTCCAACTATGTGACGGTGGTCTGTAAATAAAAGAGTCTGGACCAGACAATCCAGTGATTGACATCATGAGCATCAATCCACGCAATTGGGATACGATGAAATGCATCAACCAAGTCAGCGAACCTGACCACCCGATCCTGTAAGTCGCCTCTTACGACAAGCATAGTCACCTTTTACGGTAACCATGGGTTGCTAAAGACCTATTCTACCCTGGATCTTCATGGGATAACTAACTTTGTTATCACCTATTAGTTCATTTCACTGAAGGGATAAAACATTTTCTACTACGCATTATACTCGAACGGGGTGTGCATTATGTTTGGTTATGCTATACTCAAGAAAACAGACTATAGTTCTTAGAAAAAGGTAAAGCAATATCATACCCGCAATCATTGGAATAGGCAAGCATGGCACAGTAACTGGTGGAGACAAAGAGTGGGATGATGTCTTCATTGGAGCACAGATCTTCAATTTTCCCATCACCATCTTTTGCCACTATAGCTGAAAATAGCCAAAACAAAACATGGCAGACACAATATTCTCTTGGAAAACATACAGCAATGACACAAGTCCACAGCACAAAAAACAAATAAGCTACTCACTTATCAAGACAATCACAAGTCGCTTCCATAAATGGAAATTTTTACAATAAACTGTATATTTATTTACTTATCCTATCTCACACTATGCATTTCTCCTTATTCTTTCTATCTAAGTGGAAAAGTGCCTAAACAAAGGTTTCCTGTTTTAAAAAAAAACAAATCCACATGAACACCCCTAGCATCACCCAGACACATTTGAGAAATGCATAGGCTGCATAAGTTTTATAATTTAGTATTAAGAAAGACATAAAATCACAAACATCTCTGTAAGAATCTAGCACCTCTATAAGGGTTCTTTGGAGAACAATTACCTGCACACTGTGTAAAATCAAAGGGAAATATGGTTGTGTTCTGGGAGGCCAGGAGGCGCACATAGTTGAAGTAGTCCTGGGCCAGTCCTCGTATTGAACAGGACTCACCCACTTTCATGAGCTCTCCTTGCACGCATGCAAGGCCACTGAGGAAGAACCTGACAAAACAAGGAGGCATGTGATGTCAACCAGTTCAGCACATAATAACACTTCATAACTCCTCAACACGTGTGCTGAATCAATGTTTCTAGGTTTGAACATGTACACCAAGTAAGTATTATTAATAATGCACTGCTGCTAAATGAGGTCTTATGTATACGGTAGACCACAAGGACACAATGTCCAATCATTGAAAAGGTTAATTACACCACAAGGGCCTCCTTATTTATTTAACAATTTCAACGATTAGACACCCGGGTACAAGTGCTGTAACAGTCTTAAACCATGTCCAACATTTATAGCACCTAAAATGCTTACAAAATATTGTTTCGTTAAAGATATATCGAAAGATATTCAGGAACTCTATGCTCAACTGTGAGAACACTGTCAGTCGGCCCTACACAAAGCACGTGAAATATGTTTCCCGTGCCTTTTGTACATGCACATGGCAAATTGCCCATTTGGGTTATGAAATGCATGTCCCGGGCAAGTTTACCATTCATTTTGGACCATTTTTTGCACATTTATCAGTCACCTAGATATTTAGTTGTCAATTTCATACAATTTCTCCCATGTAGCTGTGGCAGAAGACCATATACAGTAGCCTTCTGTGCGGACTTCGCCGGTTTGAATCCAGCTGGCGACAAACGTTTTTCATGAAATTGTTCTATCGTCAAATCAAGGACAGGGGAAAAATAGAAGATTTGTCATTGCCAAGTGGTGATTAACTAACAATTCAGTTAGTTAGACCACAGTCTAAGACAAAGGAGCCATGGTTTAATATTTTACAGTAAACTGTGTGATAATTATTGAGGTGGACATGGGTACAGCTGATGCCATGAAGCACAATCCTATTTCATCATCAATGAAGTGAGTGGCAGAAGTGGGGGTGGGTCATCTCACTTGCAGTTCTCCTCCAGAGTCAGCAAGGTGGTGTTCTGTACAAACATGTAGGCGAAACACTTGGACCCCGCTGCTGTACCCTCGGGCCTCATCAGTGCACTTGAACACGAGTCCACTCCTGAAACAGATTCAGCGGTCTAGTTAGAGAACAGGGGAGTTCTTCAACATTGGGGAGTGTAGACCATTATGCCTGGCTACAACAAATACTCTTTATCTGCATCTAAGGGATCGTTATGGCCAAAACAAGTTGCATTTATTCTAAAATTTGATACAGTGTCCATTATATATGGAAACACGCATGAATTTTGGACCACCTAAAGTTCGAAAATATTGTTTAGTTTCCCAAGGTAATGCCTCCCTCACCATAAATTTCCATTTCAGAGGTGAAGAAATTTGTGAACAGACATTGTGCTTACCTTCCACTTCTTTGGGACATCCACTGTAGTTCCTTCCAATACGTCTGACAAGGACATCGCTGTTGGTGATGAGGGCGTTGGTGATGATGCTGTTATCACTACAGTTCAGGCTGGTCTGAACACAGTTGACGACCCCTCTGAAGACTCTGAAACAGAAATGTGATGTGAGTGAGTGACTATGGTTCTACGCCGCTTTTAGCAATATTCCAGCCATATCAAGGCAGGGGACATCAGAGATGGGCTTCACACATTGTACCCATGTGGGGAATCAAACCTGGGTCTTTGGCATGATCAGCCAACACTTTAACCACTTGGCTTCCCCAACGCCCCAAATGTGATGTGAAGATTTATCCCTTGAAGGTTACGACGATGTCTGTAAGACCAGGAATGAATGGGTCCTGTTTGTTTCTTTAAGGCAGCACTTAGCAATATTCCAGCTATATGACGGCAGTCATTAATTAACCAAGTCTAAACCACACAATTCAATGATTGACATCATGAGCATCGATCTATGCAAATTGGATATGATGACATGCATCAACCAAGTTAGCCAGGCTGACCACCCGATCCCTTTAGTCGCCTCTTACAACAAGCATAGTTGCCTCATATGCCAAGAATGGGTTGCTGCAGACCTATTCTACCCCGGATCTTCATGGGATAACCAACTTTGTTATCACCTATTAGTTCATTTCACTGAAGGAATAAATCATTTTCTACTGCACATTATACTCAAATGGGGTGTGCATTATGTCTGGTTATGCTATACTCAAGAAAACAGACTATAGTTCTTAGAAAAAGGTAAAGCAATATCATACCCGCAATCATTGGAATAGGCAAGCATGGCACAGTAACTGGTGGAGACAAAAAGTGGGATGATTTCTTCATTGGAGCACAGATCTTCAATTTTCCCATCACCATCTTTTGCCACTATAGCTGAAAATAGCCAAAACAGCAATGACACAAGTCCACAGCACAAAAAACAAATAAGCTACTCACTTATCAAGACATCACAAGTCACTTTCAATAAATGGAAATTTTACAATAAATTGTATATTTATTTACTCATCCTATCTCACACTATGCATTTCTCCTTATCCTTTTGATCCTAAGTGGAAAAGTGCCCAAACAAAGGTTTCCTGTTTTAAAAAAACAAAACACATGAACACCCCTAGCATCACCCAGACACATTTGAGAAATGCATAGGCTGAGACAGGAGAAGTTTTAAAATTTAATATTAAGAAAGACATAAAAACACAAACATCTCTGTAAGAATCTAGCATCTCTCTAAGAGTCATGTGGAGAACAGTTACCTGCACACTGTGTAAAATCAAAGGGAAATATAGTTGTGTTCTGGGAGGCCAGGAGGCGCACATAGTTGAAGTAGTCCTGGGCCAGTCCTCGTATTGAACAGGACTCACCCACTTTCATGAGCTCTCCTTGCACGCATGCAAGGCCACTGAGGAAGAACCTGACAAAACAAGGAGGCATGTGATGTCAACCAGTTCAGCACATAATAACACTTCATAACTCCTCAACACGTGTGCTGAATCAATGTTTCTAGGTTTGAACATGTACACCAAGTAAGTATTATTAATAATGCACTGCTGCTAAATGAGGTCTTATGTATACGGTAGACCACAAGGACACAGTGTCTAATCATTGAAAAGGTTAATTACACCACAAGGCCCTCGTTGTTTATTTAACAATTTCAACGATCAGACACCCGGGTACAAGTGGTGCAACGGTCTTAAACCATGTCCAACATTTATAGCACCTAAAATGCTTACAAAATATTGTTTCGTTAAAGATATATCGAAAGATATTCAGGAACTCTATGCTCAACTGTGAGAACACTGTCAGTCGGCCCTACACAAAGCACGTGAAATATGTTTCCCGTGCCTTTTGTACATGCACATGGCAAATTGCCCATTTGGGTTATGAAATGCATGTCCCGGGCAAGTTTACCATTCATTTTGGACCATTTTTTGCACATTTATCAGTCACCTAGATATTTAGTTGTCAATTTCATACAATTTCTCCCATGTAGCTGTGGCAGAAGACCATATACAGTAGCCTTCTGTGCGGACTTCGCCGGTTTGAATCCAGCTGGCGACAAACGTTTTTCATGAAATTGTTCTATCGTCAAATCAAGGACAGGGGAAAAATAGAAGATTTGTCATTGCCAAGTGGTGATTAACTAACAATTCAGTTAGTTAGACCACAGTCTAAGACAAAGGAGCCATGGTTTAATATTTTACAGTAAACTGTGTGATAATTATTGAGGTGGACATGGGTACAGCTGATGCCATGAAGCACAATCCTATTTCATCATCAATGAAGTGAGTGGCAGAAGTGGGGGTGGGTCATCTCACTTGCAGTTCTCCTCCAGAGTCAGCAAGGTGGTGTTCTGTACAAACATGTAGGCGAAACACTTGGACCCCGCTGCTGTACCCTTGGGCCTCATCAGTGCACTTGAACACGAGTCCACTCCTGAAACAGATTCAGCGGTCTAGTTAGAGAACAGGGGAGTTCTTCAACATTGGGGAGTGTAGACCATTATGCCTGGCTACAACAAATACTCTTTATCTGCATCTAAGGGATCGTTATGGCCAAAACAAGTTGCATTTATTCTAAAATTTGATACAGTGTCCATTATATATGGAAACACGCATGAATTTTGGACCTCCTAAAGTTCGAAAATATTGTTTAGTTTCCCAAGGTAATGCCTCCCTCACCATAAATTTCCATTTCAGAGGTGAAGAAATTTGTGAACAGACATTGTGCTTACCTTCCACTTCTTTGGGACATCCACTGTAGTTCCTTCCAATACGTCTGACAAGGACATCGCTGTTGGTGATGAGGGCGTTGGTGATGATGCTGTTATCACTACAGTTCAGGCTGGTCTGAACACAGTTGACGACCCCTCTGAAGACTCTGAAACAGAAATGTGATGTGAGTGAGTGACTATGGTTCTACGCCGCTTTTAGCAATATTCCAGCCATATCAAGGCAGGGGACATCAGAGATGGGCTTCACACATTGTACCCATGTGGGGAATCAAACCTGGGTCTTTGGCATGATCAGCCAACACTTTAACCACTTGGCTTCCCCAACGCCCCAAATGTGATGTGAAGATTTATCCCTTGAAGGTTACGACGATGTCTGTAAGACCAGGAATGAATGGGTCCTGTTTGTTTCTTTAAGGCAGCACTCAGCAATATTCCAGCTATATGACGGCAGTCATTAATTAACCAAGTCTAAACCACACAATTCAATGATTGACATCATGAGCATCGATCTATGCAAATTGGATATGATGACATGCATCAACCAAGTTAGCCAGGCTGACCACCCGATCCCTTTAGTCGCCTCTTACAACAAGCATAGTTGCCTCATATGCCAAGAATGGGTTGCTGCAGACCTATTCTACCCCGGATCTTCATGGGATAACCAACTTTGTTATCACCTATTAGTTCATTTCACTGAAGGAATAAATCATTTTCTACTGCACATTATACTCAAATGGGGTGTGCATTATGTCTGGTTATGCTATACTCAAGAAAACAGACTATAGTTCTTAGAAAAAGGTAAAGCAATATCATACCCGCAATCATTGGAATAGGCAAGCATGGCACAGTAACTGGTGGAGACAAAAAGTGGGATGATGTCTTCATTGGAGCACAGATCTTCAATTTTCCCATCACCATCTTTTGCCACTATAGCTGAAAATAGCCAAAACAGCAATGACACAAGTCCACAGCACAAAAAACAAATAAGCTACTCACTTGTCAAGACATCACAAGTCACTTTCAATAAATGGAAATTTTACAATAAATTGTATATTTATTTACTCATCCTATCTCACACTATGCAATTCTCCTTATTCTTTTGATCCTAAGTGGAAATGTGCCCAAACAAAGGTTTCCTGTTTTAAAAAAACAAAACACATGAACACCCCTAGCATCACCCAGACACATTTGAGAAATGCATAGGCTGAGACAGGAGAAGTTTTAAAATTTAATATTAAGAAAGACATAAAAACACAAACATCTCTGTAAGAATCTAGCACCTCTCTAAGAGTCATGTGGAGAACAGTTACCTGCACACTGTGTAAAATCAAAGGGAAATATAGTTGTGTTCTGGGAGGCCAGGAGGCGCACATAGTTGAAGTAGTCCTGGGCCAGTCCTCGTATTGAACAGGACTCACCCACTTTCATGAGCTCTCCTTGCACACATGCAAGGCCACTGAGGAAGAACCTGACAAAACAAGGAGGCATGTGATGTCAACCAGTTCAGGACAAAATCTACTGGTATCTAGAAAGGTATTTGCATTACATGCAATCACAGATGCAGTCTCTGCCTTTTCCAGACAGACCCAAAACATTTCTACAAATAGTTATGATAATCCATATTGACTTTGCCCAACAATGTGACAGTCAATCTCACTAATGTCTATTTATCTTTGATCCCAAATAATGTCCAATGCAGTACAACATAGTCCCTTTCCTCGAGTTTCTCTAAAAGCAAGTTATAAGCATTTCCAGTTTAACATGATGTATGCGACTCAATGAAAGTAGGTCACTGTGACCTGTCATCACTTGTCATATACAGGTATTCAAATAAAATAATAAAGAAATGGATTACACTTTAAAAATATCCCAAGAAAAAAGCAAAACAAAATACACAAATATCCTTCATTGTGACCACAATTATTTTCTATCTCAGCTCTACCTTATGAATGACATTCAGTAGTTTCTTCTCGAGGGAGGAGGTAAACAATCTTCTTTTCATGCTATGACCTTGACGATAACCTTGACATATTAATGCATAACATAACAACAAGCATAAGGCTTTGGAAACATGCAGCAAATGGCATCTTGGTGAAAATGGAACATGTACCAGCAAATGCCTTTCATTGTGACCTTGACATAACATGTTGGTCACCCATGACCTTCTGCTGATTTTGACCCCATCCTAAGGATGAGAAGTACTTCTCATCCTTAGGATGGGGTCAAAATCAGCAGAAGGTCATGAGTTTCATTGAAAATTCTTCTTGAGTTAATTTGTTTCCGACTATGACCTTGAGGAACACTCAGATGACAGATAAATATAAAGATACAGATAAAGGAGGTGTACATTATATGATATCCCTTAGATGTCAAAGCGCCAGATAGCTCCCGTGGTCTAGTGGTAGAGCGTCAGCCTGACCGCGTCATACCAAAAGACGTTAAAAGATAGTTTTTGTTGTTACCCTGTCTGGCACTCGACGGCAAAAAGCAAAAGCAAAGTGTGGCTGTGGGGGCAATGAGATTCCATGGTTTGCTTAAAATACACTTGAGGAACTCAACATTTGTGGTGAATCAGTGTGTCTTGGTTTGAAGGTGACCACCAAGTTATTACTCTTGGTGCACTGCAGACAAATGAGGAACAGTCAACCAAGTTAGTCATCGATGGAGGAATAATTTGACCAAGAAGGCTACTAACATCTTCAGGTTATCATGACTGAATTTTGTTTCACAAATAAACTGTGATAATTATTGAGGTGGACATGGGTACAGCTGATGCCATGAAGCACAATCCTATTTTATCATCAATGAAGTGAGTGGCAGAAGTGGGGGTGGGTCATCTCACTTGCAGTTCTCCTCCAGAGTCAGCAAGGTGGTGTTCTGTACAAACATGTAGGCGAAACACTTGGCCCCCGCTGCTGTACCCTCGGGCCTCATCAGTGCACTTGAACATGAGTCCACTCCTGAAACAGAATAGACATAGTCTAATTAAAACGGAGGAGTACTGCAGAATATAAAATTAAAACCATCATATCATACATCAGTTAAGGTAGAAAACTAAATTTGATGTGCATGCAAAAGATGTGACAAGAGTTCAAATGTTGTTAAACTTATTCTCTTTCTTTTGCACTTTCAAAACAAACAAAAAGGAAATATTATCCCTTTCACTATTTTAAGATATTGGGAAATATCACTGTGAGGAGTTTAGGACATTCAGTGTGCACATAGAAAATGAACACCTCTGAATGCGTGTCCTTCACAAAATATCTACAATTATGAGTATATATTTCTCCACAGTACAAAAAACCCACAAGATCCAATAGAAAAAATCATTCCTATTGCAAATCTGCATCTACAAATCTTACAGGCTGAGAACAATCCAAGAATTGAATGATCTGTATAACCAACTCCCTCCTTACCTCCCCCTGGGGAACATTTGCTGTAGTCAATGCCAAGCCGACGAATGAGGACGTTGCTATTAGAGACAAGTGTCTGGGAGATGGCGGTGGTATCATTACACTGAAGGACGAGCCCCACACATTGAACTAGTCCTGGCAGGGCACTGGATTGAAAGGTACAACACTTGTCAGCAATCATTCCAAAAGAATCAAAACTTCACAAATCAATATACCAAGGGAATGAATCAAGGGTACAAATACAACTGAATATGTGAGTGCTATATATATATATTTATATATACTTAGACATATAGATAGATAAAATACAAAAGTCTAAAGATGAGCTGTATAACTTACTCAACCAGTTTTACGAATGTGATTTTCAAGATATAAAACTTCACACAATGAGTGAATACTGTTCAATGCTGCAATCAACAATATTCCAGCTACATCATGACAGTTTATAAATAATTGAACTCGGAACAGACAAACCAGTGATTGAAAGCAGATACTGATACAGTCACATAACTCTGTAATTCAAGTTCATTATCAGAGTGAGTGAGTGAGTGAGGTGGGTTTAACGTCGCTTTTAACAGTATTCCAGTTATATCACGGCGTGTCAGCTTAATGTGGGAGGAAAGCCCGAAGTGATGCAGGTGCCAGATGTTTACCACTTCTGTGAAACCCACGAGCATGGGTATGGTGCTGACAAATCTAGAAACATAATGGGGACGAAACGGGATTCGAACCCACAATCTAAGGTTTCTTGCGTGACCAAGGGAGGCAACTCTGCACAGCGAATCACAGCGCCATAGACGGCTGGGCCACCCATGCCCCCTCATTATCAGAAGCATGTCCTTGTAAGACCTGCACAGATGACTGAGACATACATACGTGCAACTTCCTAATGCATACTGAGCACACACACTGGTAGACGTGTAGAGAGGGATGGTGGCAAAATTAGAACAGTGATCTGAGGTAGCTACATCAACTGCTTCAGCAACTTGCGCTGAAAACAATCAAATCGTGTGAATGAGCAAAAACAACCACAGTCTCTATAGCTCACCTGCCTGTTCTATATTAATTATTGCAGAATAGCCAAATTACAAGGTGGATACCATCAGACTGTTTCACAAAGTGACTATCACAAAAAGTCAGCAATATCCAGGTTTATCATAGAAGTCAGTAAATAACCAAGTCTGGTCCACACAAACCACTGGTAGATGATCACATGATGAAAGTTCACGGTGTTGGTTCAAGATAACATGCAATCAGTCATGTCACTCTATTCTGACCTGGAATCTTCACAGCAGCATTGATCGTTGAGTCTATTAACTCGTTACAAAGCTAAATCAACATTAGGTAATCAAGAGTCAGTTAAAATACATACTGCTGATCAAAGATGTTACCATAGTGAAAAAAAACACGCACTATGTATGTATGTTTACCAGGTGAACATTGCATGCATGCATGCATGCACGCAAACACACACGCAAACGCACGCACGCACGCACGCATGCACGCACACACACACACACACACAGAGAACATATTACACTCAGATCACATGTCAAAGAAATCTATGTGTACTTCATTGAATATATTTTGTATTTGTTGTTAACTTTGCACTCAGCAATATTATAGTTATATGACAGCGGTCTGTAAATAATCAAGTCTGGACAGACAATCCAGTGATTGATATCATGAGCATCGATCCACACAACTTGGATATGATGACATGCATCAACCAAGTCAGCATGTCTGACCATCCGATCCCATTAGTCACCTCATACAACAAGCATAGTCACCTTTCATGGCAAGCATGGGTTGCTGAAGACCTATTCTAACCCGGATCTTCACGGGTGACATTTGCATGGGATTTCATGGCATTTGATTGGCTAACCAAGCAATTGTTAGGAGTCATTATTGCAACAATTACCTGTAAAGGAAGTGACATGAAATGAAATCTACGAGTCGTCATAGCAACAGTTACCTCTACACTGCATGACATCATACACCAGGTAGGGTAGTTTCTGTGAAGCCATGTACGGCACAAGTTCAAAGATCTGGCTGCCAAGTTGCTTTATAGTACAAGTAATGTTCACTTCCAAGAACTCTCTCCTCAAGCATGCTAGCGCACTGATGAAGAGGCTGTGACAGAACAAGAAAAATAGATAGTACTCAAATTTTATCTGGACATTTTATCATTGAATGATAAACCAACCTTCTTATAGACCCACCATTCGATATTCGGAGGCGGCAGGGGGATTATTGTTTGAGACAGGACATTTTGGTCACTCCTTCAAAACATGTAATGTTTCTTCTGTTGTTTCTTTGTTTTTTGTTTGTTGTTCAAAGCTGTACTCAGCAATATTCCAGCATATGAAGGGTGTCTGCTAATAACCAAATCTGGACTAGACAATCAAGTGATTGACGTCATGAGCATTTATCTATGCATTTGGGACATGCGAGCCTGGCCACCCAATCCTGTTAGTCGCCTCTTACGACAAGTACAGTCGAGTGAGTGAGTATGGCTTTATGCCGCTTTTATCAATATTCCAGAAATATCACGGAAGAGGATACCAGATATGAGCTTCACACATTGTACCCATGTCTGGAATCAAACCCAGGTCTTGGGCATGACGAGCGAACGCTTTAACCACTAGGCTACCCGACCGCCCAATTTTTTTTCTCAATTCACAACATAGTCACAAGAATAAAATACCTTGTTACCTAATAATTTAGTCAACATAGTATCAGTCAGTATCATTACCAGTCAAAGCCATCAGCAATCTTGCACCTTTAACGGCGACCAATTTGAATGAGTGAGTGAGTTGGGTTTAACGCCGCTTTTAACATTATTCCAGTTATATCGTGGCGTGTCAGCTTAATGTGGGAGGAAAGCCCAAAGTGATGCAGGTCTCAGATGTTTACCATTTCGGTGAAACCCACGAGAACGGGTATGGTGATGACAAACCTAGAAACATAATTGGGGCGAACCGGGATTCAAACCCACAATCTAAGGTTTCTGGCGTGTCCAAGGGACGCAACTCTGCATAGCGAATCGCGGCGCCTTAGAAGACTGGGCCACCCGTGCACCCCCAATTTGAATGAACAAAGGACATAAAAACTGAAAACTCACTTGCAGTTTTCCTCCACAGTTAAGAGGGTGGTGTTCATGGTGTACATGTAGGCAAAACATTTGGCAGAGGCTGCATTACTCTCATTTTTCGCTACAATCCCTTCACATTGTCCAGGATATTCACCTGAAAAAAACCGAGAGATCATCTACCATTGTAAAATGACACCACATTCAATAGGTATTAAGTTCGATCATTACAATGAAGACAACTTTGATTTCATTTTCTTTCCACTTACTGCTAACCAGATGACTTCAGTTATCACATATACATCATCCAATGTATCACAGCATACCATTACGACATTTATACCATTCAATGGTAATGTGATATCTGTCTCAGAACTATGACAGTTCATGCAGAAAAAGATTTTGCATTTTACAGTATCATAAATATTAACGCTGCCGGTTCCAAATGAAATTTCCAGGCATTGAACATTCAAGGAAGTTCGGACAGGAAGAACTCAATCACCCGATTCCCACAATAACACAGTAACAAGGCAGACTGTACCTGAACAGCTGTTCGCTGCAAGAGGAAAGACTGTCTGAAGGTCATCCAAAGTTGAATTAATGGCCTCTCTGACCTGCTCAACAGTGCAGCTGGCTCGGACACTTTCATACATGGCCGTCTGAACGCATTGTACTATTGCTCTGAAATTTAAAAAAATTGGACATGATTTTAATCAGACTCAAAATATGCAATTAACAGTAGTGCCACTGAGAGTGGGGAGTTCATTTTAAACAGCCAACGCTTTGGACTGAAACTTCAGGCATATTCTCCCATCATCAAGGGTTATAGCAGCTACTATGAACTCGGTCAGTGTGATCACGGAGTCCCCAGTTGGCTACAGCAGTAGCTACTATAAACATGGCACTACTGTCAGTGTGATCACCCAGTCCCCAGTTGGCTACAGCAATAGCTACTATAAACACAGCACTACTGTCAGTGTGATCACCGAGTCCCCAGTTGGCTACAGCAGCAGCTACTCTAAACATGGCACTACTGTCAGTGTGATCGCCCAGTCCCCAGTTGGCTTGTATAGTAGCAGTAGCTACTATAAGCACAGCACTTCTGTGAATGAAATGATAGATCAAACTTGACTTACTGGCATCGACTGAACTTAGGAAGTGTTTTATCCAGAACATTATCTAAAAACTTTCTGCAGACTCTTCCTAGAATGACCTTCCCCAGAAACTCCTTGTCCAGACAGGGAACCTTGATGTCAACAGCATTCTTGATGTAATCTGGTCCAACACAAATATATCATCAAATGAATACTAGTTGGTGTAATTGAATTGTTAGTAGAGATTCTAGAAATCACTATCAGTCAGTGAGTACCCTGTGTACCCTTCCCAACAAGCTGTGTATTAATGCAGCTTTGAATAAACCACAGATTATCAACTCGTACATACCTGAGCATTTTGGTGCAGCTGGTAAAGATGTCGTTTTTAATGTTGCTAAAAGATCTGGAGTTCGTATCAAAGCAGTTGTTGCATAGTCAGGAAGAACTTTGTCAAAAGCCTCCATGTTGCAAGTTGGATCAGCATGAAGATTCTCCATACAGCGCACAGCCTCATAGTACGTCCTAGAACAGGGATATGGTGAATGTATATTTACGCAACACAAGTCATTATTCATGGTTCATTAACAACTTTAGCCACTACATTTAAAGCCTCCTTACAACCTCTGCAAGTCTGTGTGAATATTAGAATCATCACAGCTCTTTCATTGCTGTGAAGGTGAAATGGGGTTTAACGTCGCGTCCAAGATTATTGCACTTATATAGCAATGTGCATGCACGTGTGTGTGTGTGTGGCTGCTTGTACTAGTCTGGACTGATGCCGATTTATAGTGCTAGCACACTGAGATACCATACAGCAGTTTAACCTGGATACCCTACTCAGACTCCAAGCCGACCAGTCCTTGTTTTAGCCCCTTAATGCCGAGCACCAGCCAGGGTAACAACAAGTACCATCTTTTAACGTTAGCTGACTGAGGACTGAATCTGGACCTGTCGAATAATAGAGTACAAAACCTGACACTTTTCTGGAGGTAACAAATCAAATTTTATTCATTTTTTCAGCCACTGTGACCACTAAGCCCACTTGTTCGTCACCCCTTATCGATAAGCATGGAGGCTTATGCTGATGGGCATAGGTCTTCTTTTAAAAAAAAGAAACCTTGAAAGTTGTCCCATATGTGCTAAATATCTGCTACTACTTTATTTCTTCATCTCCCATAATAAGTTGTCAGCAAATGGATCACAGGCTCAAGATCGAAGGTCCACGTTAAAGTGAGTGAGTGAGTTAATATTTAACGTCACATCGTCAATATTTCAGCCACATTGTGACGATCCACATGAAAGTAAGCAGCCTGACCCTTCAGACAATAACTAAAACATGGAGCTTCCAATCAACACCGACATTAACAGTGGTTTCATACAAAGGTTATTTCAGGTTTATCCATGTGATTGGTCTACATTCAGTCATTTATTACCAACTTTCTTCCATTTCCGGCTACCTCCATATTGGCACAGAAACTCAAACACGCAGAAATGGTGTTGACTATGGTTGACCAAGTTCACAAAACTACAATAAGAATCAAATTTTATTTATTTGATGGTTCATATACAGCAATGTCAGGGAGCCCATTTTATGGTTGTATTTTTAAGTCAAGCATTCTCTCACAGGAACATGGTCGTCATGTGTATTCAGCTTGGTATCAGAAATGAGGTTTAGGTGAGATTTCTTTATGTGACTACAGCCAAAACAAGACTTTATGGCCAAGATGTAATAGAGGTAAGGTATTCAAAGGAATTACAAGGTTCAGGTAGTAAGGGACACAAGATGATCGCGTCATGGTGCATCTGACAATGAGACTGTTCCCTGAAGTGAGCGAGTTACTGTTAACATCTCACTCAACACTATTCCATCCATCCATTGTCAGCCTGTGAAATGTGAATAATGACGTCTTCACCAAAGAAACAAGTGATTGATAACATCCACCTGCTCGCCTGCCTGACCAACAGCCCGCCCACCCACCCTGCCCATGGCTGGTAACTTTTGTGTCGGGCTGCATGAAATTTTCCTCAACTCCTTGTAGATTCTCAAGTAATTGTTTGCATTGTTTCAACAGAATCAGACATGATTTGTCGCTTATCTTTTGCAATTTTTCAATATTCAAAATGCCTGAATGCATGCAGGTAACTTTGAAGATGGTCAGAAAACACTTATGGGCCACCTAGTCCACTGTCATGTTGGGTTTTAAATTTATTCCCAACCTTGTGCAGAGGAGGAAGAGATGGGAACACATCTGATAGCAGGACTTGTGCCTGTGGCCTACCTGCAGGAGAGGTGTTAGGTCATGTCGCTGGACAGAGCAGACAGTACCATACAGAGGAGATGGGAACACTTCTGATAGCGAAACTTGTGCCTGTGCCCTACCTGCAGGAGAGGTGTTAGGTCATGTCGCTGGACAGAGCAGACAGTACCATACAGAGGAGATGGGAACACTTCTGATAGCGAAACTTGTGCCTGTGGCCTACCTGCAGGAGAGGTGGTGGGACAGACCTGACAGTACAACCATACACAGGAAATGGGAACACCTCTGATAGCAAGACTTGTGCCCGTGGCCTACCTGCAGGAGAGGTCATGGGACATGTCGTCGGACAGACCAGACAGAACAACCATACACCTGGTGAGTCCCTCCAGCTGGGGCTGTGTTGAGCTCAGGCATGCACGGCCATCAATCTGCTTCATGAACTCTACAACAGAAAACATATATTTGTAGAATGACTGTCAGTGTGCTGCAGATGGACCTTTCACAGCATATACATACTTTTCTCAATATCAAAACATTCAGTTTGGTGAAAAGTTTATGATAAATTTGATATCCCTATGTTGATCAACATATATCAGAATAACTTGAGTTAGTTGTTTTTTCTCTGCATTCTGCTAACCAGAGGCGTTCACATTTTGACCCTGTGTTTGTTTGTTTGTTGCTTAACATCGCACTCAGCAATATCCAGCTATATAACGACGGTCTGTAAATAATTGAGTCTGGACCAGACAATCCAGTGATTGATATCCTGAGCATCGCTCTACGCAATTGGGTTCAATGACATGCATCAACCAACTCAGCAAGCCTGACCACCCAATCCCGTTAGTCGCCTCTTATGACAAGCTTATGGGTTGCTGAAGACCTATTCTACGCCAGATGTTTGTGACACTGTGGGTTTTGCCAAACTAATAACATGGCTGACCTGCCTCCGGTAGGACTTTCCTCCAATTTTAAGCTGATGTTTTTTAAATACTGTTCACTGCAGCATTAATCCTGACAGAGTCATATAGTTATAAGGTACTTCTTAACCGAATCACCAATAGATTCTGGCTTAGTTTACGACGAAATACATCTTAATCTATGCATCCAAAACGATGCTTGGCAGAACTGGAAATACAATTTAATAGGTAAATCATCATGTCTAGTGATGTTTTATCTCAAGTTTCAAATTTGTAATGATCAAGTTTAATCGTATGATCTGTTCATTTCCCTGAATTCGCTGATTGGATACCATGTCATTTCTTTTCTGCAGAAGACAAACACATTTTCATTGCAGATGTTGGGATTGTGTATGCACTAGTTATGTGCTTCATTCCGGATCGCATTATAGACGGAATATAGTAATTAGCATCGATTTTGAAGGCTTGTACAGGGGGGTTGCCTTAGTGTAATTGGGGTCGCTTTATAGATCGTGATATATGGTAACCCAACCACTCACCGTGGCACAGAGTGAAGTTCAGTTCTGCTATAAAGAGGTGGCCGTACTTCTGGAGGATCATCGAGACGTTCTGGTAGGAACATCCCATGCTCTCCATAAAGCATCCCATAGTGGCTGTCAGTTGGCTGAAAGCCATAAATAACAGTTATTGATTACATAAATATACAAATCCTACAACTTTGCAGAATTATGCATTAAAATGAAAACAATATAACCCAAAATCATTTTTTACCAAGTCATAATTTAAAAGAAAACAGAAAAACTTTATTTAGAGTTCAAGATTTAAACATGTCTATGTGTTAAAAAATATGCCTTCCAAATGCCAACACTAATAATTTTACCTGCAAGCAGTTCCGTTCACTTTGTCGACTTTGTCGACCTTGACCTTGCACTTGTACCTCCAGATATAGTCATACTCGTTAACATTGAGGCATGATGGGTAATATGTGAATGGGGCCACGGTGGATAGTTCAACTTCTCCACCTTCTGAAAACACATGCACAACAGGGTCAAAACTACTGTAAGTATTCAAATATACATAACAAAGCATATCTGACAATGTTTGAACCAAACTAGAGACGGTGACTGAGTGAATGTGACATAAAAGGTGGCTCAAGTCAATGCTGGTTTTCAAAACTCACTTTCTTTGTTTGCCAACTCAAATTTACTGATGAATATTAAGCAGTTTGCCTATCCCCAGGGATTTATTTATCTGCACCTTTCTTATCGTTGTTTGGCCTTATATTCTAGCTATACAACGGGGTCCCAGACACAGATATGATTGTCTTGGGTGTCCTGGTCATGAATATGGGCGTCCCAGCCATGAAAAATGGGGGTCCCAAGGTGACCACTGACCCAACAATAACTAAGGCATAAAGCATTTGTAAAACTTACCTAAACTATTATTATTATAACGTCGTAATTCTACTTCCCATGACATCATCAAACTCTCTTTCTCATCATCACCATCGTTCGTTACGTTCTGTCAAAATTTTATCTTCCTAGTTTTGTACAGCAATTCTCTACTTTTGACTGCTCTTCATTAATTATTACTCTTCGGCTTCGATTCTCCTTCGCCATACATCGTTCATAATGCCACCTAAGTGTAAGGCATCTTTGAATCACTAGCTGGCGAGGACTGGCCGAAAACATCGGAGAACAACTGCATGTGGGACGTCATCTACAGCTACAGCACTGGGTGAGGGGTCCCAGGCAGGAATATAGGGGTCCTGGCAGGAATATAGGGGTCCCAGACAGGAATATAGGGGTCCCAGGCAGGAATATAGGGGTCCAGGCAGCAATATAGGGGTCCCAGGTGGGAATATAGGGGTCCAGGCAGCAATATAGGGGTCCCAGGTGGGAATATAGGGGTCCCAGGCAGCAATATAGGGGTCCCAGGCAGGAATATAGGGGTCCAGGCAGCAATATAGGGGTCCCAGGTGGGAATATAGGGGTCCCAGGCAGCAATATAGGGGTCCCAGGCAGGAATATAGGGGTCCCAGGCGGGAATATAGGGGTCCAGGCCACAATATAGGGGTCCCAGGCAGCAATATAGGGGTCCCAGGCGGGAATATAGGGTGTCCAGGCAGCAATATAGGGGTCCCAGGCAGGAATATAGGGGTCCAGGCAGCAATATAGGGGTCCCAGGCAGGAATATAGGGGTCCAGGAATATAGGGGTCCAGGAATATAGGGGTCCCAGGCAGGAATATAGGGGTCCAGGCAGGAATATAGGGGTCCCAGGCAGGAATATAGGCGTCCCAGGCAGGAATATAGGGGTCCCAAGGTGTCCAATGAGCCAACAATAACTAAGACAAAGCATTTGTAAAACTTGCCTAAACTATCAATGGGATTTATCCTGTCATTATTCAAAGGCTCTGAGGAATAGTTGCCATGAATATACTGTGACCCCCAAACAGGAACAAGCACCTAAGCAGGATATTCTAATTACTGAGGAATGTCAAGAATTAGTTTCTAAGGATAACATTTTCACAGACAACATTAATGTAGCAGAGTGTCAGGGTTTCAATCCCGCCTACCTGTGCACTGCATCACATCAAATCCATTCATATTGGCCTGGAAGAACGTCCTGTTTTCTACAGCCATGGTGTTCAGCTGGGACCTTTTACAGTTGTAGTTCATTCTGTTGAGAACCATGACCCCACAGCCCAACAGGTACTCATAATGCCTGTAAGGAACAGAGTTAATGTCAAGATTAGTGAGTGAGTATTGTTTTACGCTGCTTTTAGCAATATTCCAGCAATATCACGGCAGGGGACACCAGAAATGGGCTTCACACATTGTACCCATGTCGAGAATCAAACCCGGGTCTTCGGCATGACGAGCAAACGCTTTAACGACTAGGCTACCCGACCGCCCAATGTCAAGATTAAATAAAACAACACATTATTCAATTCGTGTGTGGCTTAATTGGGTCAGCTTGACATGGGTCTCTGGAAAGAGTCATGGTTGATACAGGTGATTCCTATAGGCCACTGTGATGTCAGGCTAAGTACAGCAGAAAATGGATCTGATGAACTACACGGGACTGGAGAAATCAGTTTGTTATAGGCCTATACGTTTTCGCTCCGAAACGTCCACCATCTTCGATAAAACAAAACACAATACACGTACTTGACTTGTATTAGCAGTGATCATTTTATAGTATTCAATTGATAACAATTCATCACATTCATTTAAGAACATTCAATTCATTACATTTTTAGAACATACGGGGAGGATGTATAGTTGGTCATTTTGCTGTGGGTTTCTTTTGCTGACTGCATTCGTGAAACTGCATAGGTTTAAAGTTTGTTTTACAGACAAGATTAGTCCAATTACATGTACAGGTAAGATTAACATAAAGCAAGTTTAACATGGTTAAATTGTCACCGCTAATTGCAGTCGGAAAGTGCTCGTAAAATCCCCAACCTCAGTCAGTCAGAGAGTTCACCATGTACGTAAATCTTAAATGATAATATAGAGGGGATAATTCAGGGATTTTGTAACAGTTTGTTGTGTCCATGTGTTCGCTCTCTCTGTGTTCGTTATATCTGTGTTCTGCTATAATGGCGCCAGTGATACCCAGTAGGGATTAAACAAGGGTGTGCAACTACGTGCCTAATGGCTGGCTACACATCGATGGACACAAATTTGGGATCTTTTTGAAGTTATTCATTTTCTTCAAATCAGGTGTTTCATTCAGCATTTCATGAATCATGATAATGTTAATCTCACTATTTTTGAAAAACAAGAGACCATTGCAAAACTATAACATTACCAAGTTTCATAAATCTATCACCTTATTTAATAACCTGAAAAGGGGAATTTTGAAATCCAATTTGAGGCTTAGAAATTCCTGTATTGCAAAAAATAGGTTAAGAGAGCCAAAGTTTGTCTGGGGTTTGTTAGTTGCAAATTCAAGCACATCAAGTTGTGAAACCTCAAAAAATAGAAATGGACGAACACATCAAACGTTGTCTGAATTGGAAAATACCCGAGGGTAAGGGCCAGGGGTACAAGATTCCTGTTACCACATCAATGTCTGTCTAAAGTTACTGTCCTTCTGATTTGTACTTACTTGCATCTCGACACAACATCAGTTTCTGTTGAGATTTTGTCGATGGCTTCTGGACAACTCTCCGCAACAAAGCCAAATAACTCCAAGAATGAAGGACAAGCTTGTTTCCCTTCACCTGTGAAACAATGATGGAAATGGTGAAGGCTCGGCAAAGGTTGTGCTGATAAACTTGTCAAATACTGAAGGAAATGTCCACAAAATGATAAGGGACAATCATCAATACTCTTTAATGAATATGATGTGCATATTTGTTAACACTGCAGAGTTTTATCTAGGATTCTACACGAAGTGCCCTTGGTGGGCAAATTGAGAAAAATATTACTTATTTTGTTAAAAATTATGATTTTTTAAAAGTTATTTTCCCAAAATCTGAGGTATTTTAACTTAATTTAAGTTAATGTTGAAAGATTTTGAAAGTTTGAGTTGTTTCCTGATATCAAAATTAAACAGTATACGGTACACTTAACTCGAGCACGAGCAAACTGTTAGCAAATGTACTTAAGGTCGAAATATTTCTCTGCTTCCTGGCTTACTTTAAAAAGCGAATAACATTCCCATCCAGTACTAGATAACATAGTAGTCCCTTCTTACAAGATATAACACACTGGATACTCGAGGATGGCCATGACTGTGTTGACTTACCTGTTTTGAAGCATATTTCTGGGAGTTTTGTCTCCTTGAGAATGTTGCCTTTGTAATGTACTACATTGTTCTTCACATCCTTCATGGAACACTCAAATTTCTTGCCGTTAGACATGGCCAGCCCTTTCATAGCTTCATACACACAAGAACTGAGGCCGTCCAGTATGCTGAAAGTGGGACAAGAATTTAGTCCACTTGAATCTGCATCAATTTCAGTAGATTTCCGGAATAATTGAAAATGTTATATTAACTTGTATATTCACATACTTATCTTATCTCACACTATGCATTTTTCCTTTCAGTTTTAGTGTGGAAAAGTTCTAGAACAAATCATGAAAAAAAACAATACACCCAAACATATCCCAACATCACCATGGTCACCACCTAAACAAATGGGTCTAATCCCGCGCACAGTGCCCTACACAAGCTGACCACCTGATTTAACAAGACATATCCTTCTCTTTCTTTGGGCAGACAGGCAAAGGTAACTGTGATACGGGGATAGTCAGGTGGGCATGTAGCATGTGAGATAGGATAAGTTAAAGTGTATATTGATATACTTATCCTATCTCACACTATGCATTTATCCCACGGTTGAAAAGGGGGGCACGGTTAAACCTAGCCTGTATTCGACTAAAACCTTGAGCCATACACGAGGAAGATGGCTTAAAACAATGCTTCGTCCTCAAGATAGTTACACAATTTAGCAACAAAAAGACATGACTATGTGAGCGGGTAAAACACTGTAAAAAGTGAGAAAACCTCTTTACGTAACTAGACCATAACAGCATGATATCGAGTATAACGTGTGTTATGTGTCATCATGGAAAAATGACTAGTTTTGAAGTAGGGAACCTATTCAACCATCACTTTATAACTAATTTGGAAGAGATCTCCAGTCAATAAGTTCTTCAAGACAGCCCTCTACATATGCTCAAGGATGTAAGGTGCTTGGCATCTTCTTTAACACTTCGTCAAAAATATAAAATACCATGAAGCATGCTAAGACGAGTAGAACAATACAATATCCATAAGAGGATCTTCCAACAAAGACTGAGACATCACAAGCTCAAAGCAGAGGTGAGCAGGTAAGAGTTCTTGGGACACTGTCGAAACAGCTGTACCTTGTGGCAACTTCTATGTTGAAGACTAGAGTCTCTACAGGAGAGCTGCTTCACCCTCCTATGAGGTCTAATGACAATAACCAGAGGATGACATTACAATATTTATTCACTTTACAGGAGACGGTGTACAAGTCCGCTGCAGAGCATACACTGTATCATCTGCACTTATGGACTTCCGTCAACTGTTGCGCCAAGACCAAACTGGCTAAGGCCTTGAACATCAGTGACTGATATGTCTCGTTTTGTTTGTTTGTTTGTCCACACTGAGCAATATTCCAGCTATATGACGGCGGTCTGTAAATAATCAAGTCTGGACAAGACAATCCAGTGATTGACATCATGAGCATTGATTCAGGCAATTGGGATACGATGACATGCATCAACCAAGTTAGCGAGCCTGAACACCCGATCATGTTAGTTGCCTTTTTCGACTAGCATGGGTTGCTGAGGA
This sequence comes from Haliotis cracherodii, assembly GCF_022045235.1. NCBI lineage: Eukaryota > Metazoa > Mollusca > Gastropoda > Lepetellida > Haliotidae > Haliotis > Haliotis cracherodii. The sequence continues at coordinate 7,358,956 of NW_027266343.1, forward strand.
CCTATTCTCTACCCGGGATCTTCAGAGGTCGTCTTGTTGATAGTGGGAAGTGAAGACTGTGTTGGACTTCAGGGGGCAACCTATGTCTGCTGCAGTTGATGTGCAGCACCATCGTGGATGCAGCTGCTCTAGTCTTGTGTGGATTAGATGTCGCAGGGAGTGGCACACTACAGCGAAGGTGGTAGCCCCAAACATTGTTGGCGTAGTCGGGGATAAAAGGGCATCATAACATCGTAGAAGCTTTGGGGTAAATATGCAAAGTTCTAACCGGGCATAATGAGATGTCTTCATGGTCATCTGGGTTCAAAATGGAGGTTAAGGAAGGGATGGTCAACAGTTGATCTGGTTGACAGTACCCTTCAAAGGCTTTTCACTTATGGTCGTACAAGGCCTTGGGAGGGGTGTGATGAGCGGCACTGATGGTCTTGGCTACTCTCATAGAACAACCCTTGGCTATGAGTGACTTTTGGAGCACAGCCAAACACAGATGGAGAGTGTCCGGCCATAGGTGCAGGAGAGAATCTCTTTGCATTGATAGATGATGGTACCTCTTTTCTGTGATGTTTACCAGAACTTTGAACCAACTTCGTGCTGGCCAATAAGGTGCGACCCAAAGCAGTTGAAGCTGTTTGTTGATTGCTGCCTTTTGAAAACCTGACATAGAAGGCTGGTAGAGTGGAGGGCGTAGGCATTGAAATTTTCCCACAAGATGGCCATAGCATCATGGTGATTGTACAAAGAAGCACGATGGAAATCATGCAAAAATTTGGCTGATCTTCAAGATACTGCGTGTTGAAAGTCTTCATCATCCAGAGCTTATCCCAGACTTTCTTTCGGGACCGGCTTGGTCGACTCTCCAGTGTGCCTGCCGGGGTGAAGGAGACTGTCCAGGGATTTGATGACTTGCATCCCTATTGTCCTTGGCCACATCCTCTGCAATGGCGACCGATTGCAGTCATGGTGCCCATGTGATGTGACAGTAAAGTCCACAATGCCTTGGAACTTATGTTGAAGTATCGTGGCACCTCTGATGTAGGCTTCTTATTCTAACTTGGCATGAGCAACAGACATGGCAAGCACCTTTGTAGCCTATAACACTGTGGATATGAGCGGACAAATGCATCAAATTGATGTATCTATCCCGATATTCAATAATGGAACTATAGAAGATCACTTTGGATTGAATGTGGTGATGTCGCCATACAGTTCTGGCGCTGTGGAGGAAGTAGACACTCCATACATGCCGGTACCTGTCAGATCCTCGGAAGAATAGGTCTTCAGCAACCCAAGCTTGCCATAAAAGGCGACCATGCTTGTCTTGAGAGACGACGAACGGGATCCGAAGGTCAAGCTCACTGACTTGGTTGATGCATGTCATTGTATCCCTAGACGCTCTCTACCGTATTTTCTTGAGTATAGTGCGCACCCATGTATAATGTGCATCCCCCTCTAGCGGATTCAGTATTTTTAAAAAAAAAAATTCGAACATCAAGCTCAGAAAAAATGACAACGTAGATCTACCCCTTCAGCGAATTCCGGTAAACTAACGGGTGATGAGAAACTTGGTCAATACAAATTCGATATTTGAGATAAAAATCACCAGACATGTTTATTTACCGTTTAAATTGTATTTTTTGTTCTGCTAGGCATTGTTTTACATCCAGGGATGAAGATTACCTTGTGCATTTTCTCGTAAACTAAGCCCGAAACAGCAATCATCTGTACACACATTTTCTTGGAATCTACCGGTGATTTGCTCAAGACACACCCAATGATATAACTTGACAGGATTTTAATGCAAAGATCGGCAAAAATTGCATCTGAAACTATTTTTTTATCAGGAATAATATATTCCAATATCTTGTTTATTTAGTTGCAGCTTTTACTAAACATATTTTAAATAATAATAACCCTAAGCGAAGCAGCTGATCGCTATTGCCCGTTATTATTTTTCACATGGAACCAGTCTGACCAGTTACCGTCAAGGCTCACGCGCACGTGATCGCGTGAACTACATGTTGACATAGAATCGTCAAACTATAACAAATATGACTTTTAACGAGTCAAAGTATGGCATTTATGATATATGTATTCATTCTCTGTCAACTAATGTTCGTTTCAAGGCGTCAATAGCGGTAATCTGACCAGGGTGGCTGTTAATAACAGTGAGTTGTGCGATCTTCCGATCGCTTCACATACGATTTCACCGAAATAAATGAAAACAATATTAAAAGGAATTTTGAATAAAATCAATGAAATAAGTTACATACATAAGTCCAGATATACAAAGAAAACTTTTTTATAGCCAGACAGTGTAATTACATGATTAATTTGCATACTTCAGTATGGATTTGTTGACATGGTATTTCCGGTGTTACGTGCTCACGCTAATATCATTCCATGCGGAAAAAAACATCAAAACTACTTATTTTGTGTATAATGCGCAACACCTTCTACACAGCTGTGTTTTTGGGGAAAAAAGTGCGCACTATACCCAAGAAAATACGGTACTTCTGACGTCTGAATGAAACAAAGGCCTTATCCAGGTTTGAGGCGAGATCGGACATGACTGGCTTGGGGGGCCGGGTTAGGGACGACATAGGAATTATGACAAACACCCTGTAAAGACAAACGCCAACTGATGATGTAGCAGGAGGAAGCTCACAAAAATACTCAAAAATGTTTTTTCTATCTTCGAACATATCTCCACACTGTGGCAATGAGAAAGAGAATGATATGTCAGGTGAAATCAGGTGAAGTCAGTTTGTGTAGGGTCGCTATGCACAGGATTACAATGAGTGACCCATTTGCTTAGGTTGTGACCATGGTGATGTTGGGATACGTTTATGTGTTATGTTTTTTTAGGCATGAGGCTTTGTTCTAGGGAGTTTCCACACCGAAATCGAAAGAATGAAAAATGCATAGTTTGAGATTGGATAAGTTCAAAAACTAAGGAACATTACAAAGTTTATCATATTTGTTTCTTTCAAGGACATGTATTCTGAAATCATTTTTTACTGGTCAGTGTATCATTATTGCAAACATAATCTTTGACCGTGTGTTCAGTTATAATAAACTTGGCAAATACTTTCGAAATTTCCCATAATTTATAAAATGCAAATTAATTAATCTTTCAGATTAACTAAGATCGTGGTTAGTTCACAGTTACCTCCCTTCTAGGAGCAATTGCATAATTTCCTACATTCCGGGCCTCAACATGGCAATGTTCACAAGCTTCTAAAGAGCATACAATGGCTGACCCCTAAGATGACTTGAACCAGACACCTTCATTCAGCAAAGGGTCACAGAAACAATTTCTCTGGAATTTTTTATTGATCAAACAACAAACAAAGACTAGGAGAAGGCTCTGTCCTGAAACCCCATGGGGACCTGAAAATAATGAGAACTTACTTGCAGTCTCCTTTGGTCTCATTTGAGTGTACTTGGTCCAGATAATCTGGACAGTTGAAGTGAGCCATGTAGTTGACAGCATTGCCATCCAAGCAAATGTTATCTGCTCTGGTAGGTGCAAAGTTGATATTTTTCACCTGACCATTGCCATCTGCATAAGACACAAATAAATCATAAATAATGTCAGATCACTTAGGCCAGAAAAACTTTCTTCCTCACTACCAAATATCCCACCTCAAGCCATTTTGTTGACCCTCAAGTATCTACAGGCAAAGAAAAATTGTGTGTGTTCTTTTATTTCTTCACTACGAAAGCCTAATGGTGCCACCTTGGTAGCATACATGGAAATTATTTGTTATTTTAATCATTTGTTTGGTATCCTCAAAATCACAAGTTTTTCCTCATTACCTCGATTACATTTTCATAATTTCAATTATTTCTCATTATTTCAAGTTTATTTCAAAAACTCGAAATTTTGAGAAAATAATTAAATGTATGAGAAACTAATCAAAGTAATGAGAAAAAACTTGTAATTTTGATTTTTAAAAGACGTTTTAAATAATGAGAAAACAATTGAAACTACAAGAAACTATTTTGAAATTTTGAGTTTTGGCAAAAGGACTCAAAATCTAGCATTAATGGACATTAGTGACTTTGGGATGTGTGTTTCTCTTTATTATGACATCATAATTTGTTCAATCCATTAGATTTTGTGCGAATTTTAAGTATTCATGCAGATTATATTTGAATATAAAAAGCAGGTTTTGTTTAGTGTGTGTCTTTTGTTTTCAAACTTTTGACATTTTCGCCTGATGATTACATATCCAGGTGAGCTACAGTGCCGTTGCCCTATTATTTTTAAAACTTCTTGCAAGAGGTTTACAGAGGCAAGTATGCATTATTAGAGAAGTAAGAGCATAGTCAAAACAAGTTTAATGAAAACAAATTTAAACATTGCAAAAACAAACACATTTTGTGTTGAATCCCATAATTAAGTAAATTAATATCAAATTTCATTAAAATTTGTACAAAAAAAGGCAGAATAATGATCATAACCATCTCTGTCAATATTGAAATTCGGATTCGAACCTCTTGAACATATTCAGGAGTTATCATTGGTGGGAAAAAGTAACAGCTTCATTGATCGAATTGTTTTTTGAGAAGACATTGTTTACAGTACAAAGGGAAAGTATTATAACACGAGGCAGGTGCATGGCCAAAATGCAAAAGTATAAAGTTAACAATTAATAATATCGTGAAAAGAGAACATGAGTGTTGAGTTCCACTACTAACTATACAAGTACCTAATTTCAAGACATTTTGAAAGAAAATGGTTTAATCATGGTCAAAGAAGTTTCAGCTTTCAGTAAAGTCATCTGCAATGGTCAAATCAAGGTTAAACTTTAAAGTATCCCAATAACTTGGAACATATATACATTTTGAACTCCACAACAAGCTACACATAAAAAACAATTTCATTATCAATTTTCAAAATCAGATTCAAACCTCTTGAACAAATGCGGTCATCAATGGGAACAAGTTCTCAGCTTCATTGGTGCAGAGGTTTCTGAGGAGATGATGTTTGAGATGGACGAAGCACAATTCACGTTCAAACGTCAGACATGACATATGCTCACACGACTTACAGTCAGGTGTGCTCAAAATTGGAAGAAGTTGGTTGGTTGGTTTGTTTGTTTGTTGTTTTACGCCGTACTCAGCAATATTCCAGCTATATGACGGCGGTCTGTAAATAATCGAGTCTGGACCAGACAATCCAGTGATGAATATCATGAGCATCAATCCACGCAATTGGGATTGATGCCATGCATCAACCAAGTCAGCGAGCCTGACCACCGATCCCGTTAGTCGCCTTTTACGACAAGCATAGTCACCTCTTACGGCAAGTATGGGTTGCTGAAGACCTATTCTACCCTGGAATCTTCACGGGTCTGGAAGAAGTCAAATGATTAACCAATGAAAGCAATCAGGTCACTGCCAGAACTTCATGCCATGGAGGGTAAGGCACTTTATTTTCCAAACATGGCTCCCGCAGGATATACAGCTTCAGTTCAAGCATTATCACCAGAGAATATGCTCTTATGAGCACAATCACCAACTGTTTGACCAAGGCAAGCACAGCAAGAACATACCTGCACACTTGGATGTAAGTGGTGCCATGCTGGGATCCTTCTGGGAGACAAAGTAGTTGGCAGCACTGGACACATGGTACACATGGCAGTCCTTTCTGAAGAAGTTCACCATGAACTTCAGACAGCTCACATAGAACTCATAGGGGCTGTAACAAGAATACAGGAGTACACATGCATGTGAATATAGGGTTTGGACTGCTTTACCACATAGTTTATGAATATAGTCAAATTAACAGAAAGGATAGACAGGTTCTGTGACTCACCTGTATGCTTTCATATTAGATGTAACATAATGCAGAATAGTCCTACTTAGAATATTTATGCCTTATGTAAGTTTATTCATTGAGAAATGTTTTTTTCGCTTGTTCTCCATTGTAATCAGCAGTATCAAAGCCAGATGACACAGCAGCCTGAGAATAATCATGCCAAGTCCAGGCACACCAATGGTCAAATAATATTGGCTTAAATATTTATATATCTAACTTATTTCTCAAAGAGTTCCATTGTAAATTTTTTTACAGTTAGAAAGGCTTTAATAATCAGGAGGAAAAAGTTTCAAAGAAGATATGAGTGAGTATGGTTTTAGGCCAGTTTTAGCAATATTTCAGCAATATCACGGCAGGGGACACCAGAAATGGGCTTCACACATTGTACCCATGTCGGGAAATGAACCCAGATCTTCGGGGTGACAAGCGAACGCTTTAACCACTCGGCTACCAGACCACCCCTCAAAGAAGATGTGAGTCAAATGCAGAATAATCAACATACAGGCGCTGCAATTCAACTTGGAGCGACTGAGGAATACAAAGAATTCATTTAGATTTATTACCGTTTGGCCAATGCAAACATATAAATTGTTTACGTGTTTCTCTCTATATTATTAGCCTATTTCATCAATCAATGTTGGAGCAATAGTGATTCAGTGTAAAAAATCATAGCAATTCCTTAGCTTGTAGCTATATGGCATTAACACAAAACTTGGCATCTTTTGTTTACTATGCGGGCTGGTGTATCTACACACATGACCAACATTAGACAGTATGATTCACTCTTAATACACAACACAACTATCCAAATAGGAGACTAAAGTAAGAACAAATTCAAACAAATGACTTGTAATCAGCTTTCTTATTTCTGTCTAAAAGGTTGTTTGGTTGGTTTGTTGTTTAATGCCACACTCAGCAATATTCCAGCTTTTTGACGGCAGTCTGTAAATAATCGAGTCTGGACCAGACATTCCAGTGATTGATATCATGAGCATCGATCCATGAAATTGGAATCGATGACATGCATCAACCAAGTCAGCCAGCCTGAACACCCGATTCCGTTAGTCGCCTCTTACGACAAGCATAGTCGCCTTTTACGGCAAGCATGGGTGGCTGAAAACCTATTCTGCCTCGGATCTTCACAGGTTTCAGTCTTAAAGAACATATAACTTACTTGCAATAGTCTCCCTCTTTGGTTGCCATGTCCACAAACTTTTCATATGCAGCCTTACAGTGGGACGCTACGTCCATAACGGCTGATTCACATGGTGAAGGCTTGTAAACTGGTTCAAAGTCTAAGCTTTCTTCATCCAATTCTATATCAGATACGGGTTCTTTGTCAGGGTTATTCTTAAGCTCTTCCTTCATCCGTTGTATCCCCTCTTTGAAAACCTCTTTCATTTTTGTTGGCTGTTTAATGATGACCAAGATATCTGGTTTTACCTCAGCTTGGGGCACAGGGTTGAAGATGATGATGAAGATAACGATGACACTTCCTTGGCTGTTGAGGAAAAATACTGGTATTGTTTTGTTTGTTTGCTTGTTTGTTTGTTGTTTAATGCCACACTCAGCAATATTCCAGCTATAAAACGTCAGTCTGTAAATAATCATGATGTAAATCACTGGATTGTCTGGTCCAGACTTGATTATTTACAGACCGCCGTCATATAGCTGAAATATTGCAGAGTGTGGCGTCAAACAACAAACAAACAAACACACAAATACAGTTGTAAGTAAAAAGGGTTTATGTTTTAGAACCATTTACAGGTTTCAGATCAGAATTTGTTTGAAATGAAAAACACAAGAATGAAAAATGTTGTTTTTTAGGTTAAACAGTTCTGACACCATCCAGAGCCAATTAAAGGTTTGTTTTGTATAGAAATGCAATGAAATATCAGTTCATATAAAAACACTAAAATCTACAGAAAATGATTGACAGAAAAGTTATAGTTCTAAAAAACCTACAAAAGGCTTAGCTATATATGGTTAAATAAGAACATCTTAAAATTACCATAAACGTCATAAGGTGTTTCTCAAATTGACAGACATGATGGCATATTGTGGAACAGATCTGATCTGACCTGTTGAGATCTTTTCAATTGACGGAACAGGCATGTAAAGTTTCAGCTTCTGTGGTCCCTTGGGTATTTAGATTTTTTTATCTTATTTGTTATTTAATGTCACACTCAGCAATATTCCAGCTATATCACGTCGGTGTGTAAATAATCAAGTCTGGACCAGACAATCCAGTGATTGACATCTTAAGCATTGATCCATGCAATTAGTATACGATGACATGCATCAACCAAGTCAGCAAACCTGACCACCCGATCTGACGCATGTCAGCGATCCAAATTGCGTGGATCGATGTTCAGGATGTAAATCAATGGATTGTCTGGTTCAGACCAGATTAATTACAGACCGTCGTCATATAGCTGGAATATTGCTGAGTGCAGCGTAAAACAACAAACCAAAACCAAAGCCCTATACTTTCATACTGTTTGCGAGAGATGTTGGAAGGATCTTATCCCAGTTTTGTCACAGTCCTTCTCTTGGCTGTCCAAAAAGTTATCCACAGCTGCAATGATGTCATTGTTCCAGTTAAAATGGGTTCCAGCTAGAGCTGTTTGGGAACAGGTGGAAGTCAGGAGAATAGAGACAGTGCTAAAGGGGTTCAAAGCCTTACTCTTGGATTGTAGTCATGCCTACTGAACTATAGTAATATGATGCTCAGTCAATCACCAGTCGGTCATCACAAAATTGTGGATTCTCTGGACCATTTCTGTTTTTGCTGATGTGACAGGTCTTCAAGGAATGGGGCAGTCTTCAAGGCTCATCTGCCATGCTTAAACTTTGCTACCCACATTCCCTATGTTCTCATATTTTCATTGATGGCTTATGGCGTTAAGCCCTTTCTTTTGCAAATACTTGATCATTGTATATTCCAACACCGAGTTAAGATCAAATGCTGAATCGGCATAAATTCTGATACCACTGCTCCTTGACTGAAGAAGAAGCCTCTGTAGTTGACACCCTCTCTCAGGGGTGCAAGGCTGGACAGTAAACTATAAGTCACCACTGTATCACCAGTTACTCTCAAAGAGCACTGTGTTATCGATGTTTATAAAGACATGGTAGAAACACAAAACCAGTCTTACTTCATGAGTTACAACAGTAAATAGATGGTATTCCTGTAAAAGCACAATGTGCTATCTACAGAAACACAAAGAAAGGCTTATTTTGCTATAGTAAAAAAAATCCTGAGACTAAGACAATTTATCTAGAACTAGATGACTACAAGAAACCCACTAATCTAGATCTAATTCAGACCTTAGAGTAGTCTCTACTGTAAACATAAGGTTTGGACTTCTAACAACAGTGTAGGAATATCTAGGATATGTAAACACTAATATGTATAAACTAGCATCGAGCCCCTATAGGTACTTCCATCCTGAAGAAATACTCACCAAGACGTTCTCTCACTCGTAACATTACAGCTGGCAAATAACCATGTTCAAAACATGTCACATAAAAGTTACTGCAACTAAACACACTGCTGACACAAATACTTTATCAATGATACTCCAGGTGAAAGAATCTTCTAAACATACCAAAAAGATTTGGTTTTTCCTTTTATATATTTAGGCTGTGAAAACAACATGCTAGTTTGCCATTTTTCATTCAAAATAAGACATTTTGAAAATAATTCTTTGAACAAAATAAACATATATGGTAAAGTTATTTTAGTGTTACAATGCTTGATGCTTTTTTCACCTAAAATATCTGAAACCAATAAACAAACAGGAAAGATGACATAAAACATGAAGCTGGTACAGATGATGGATTGAGACAGAGAACAGTCATCTTACCTCATGGATGAAACCTCGGTGCGGTTGTACAATTCACTCATGTTACTGTTCTTCATGACTTCATCAACCTGAAATATACATGTCGCTACTGAAGTTGCAGTCGGTGATCATTGGTCATCTCCATTGCAGCAAAGTGATATCACAATAAAGAATGGACTTATAAATCTTCAGAGTGATAAGCACATGCTTCCCTAACATGGCTTCCCAACCAATACCCTAAGCAATCAATAGCAATATTCCAGCCATGTGAAAACAGGGGACAACAGTGATAGCAATATTCCAGCCATTTGAAAACAGGGGACAACAGTGATAGCAATATTCCAGCCATGTGAAAACAGGGGACAACAGTGATAGCAATAATCCAGCCATGTGAAAACAGGAGACAACAGTGATAGCAATATTCCAGCCATGTGAAAACAGGGGACAACAGTGATAGCAATATTCCAGCCATGTGAAAACAGGGGACAACAGTGATAGCAATATTCCAGCCATGTGAAAACAGGGGACAACAGTGATAGCAATATTCCAGCCATGTGAAAACAGGGGACAACAGTGATAGCAATATTCCAGCCATGTGATAACAGGAACAACAGTGATAGCAATATTCCAGCCATGTGACAACAGGGGCAACAGTGATAGCAATAGTCCAGCCATGTGACAACAGGGGCAACAGTGATAGCAATAGTCCAGCCATGTGACAACAGGGGTCAACACTGATAGCAATGTTCCAGCCTTACGACAACAGGGGTGAACACTGATAGCAATGTTCCAGCCATGTGACAACAGGGGCAACAGTGATAGCAATATTCCAGCCATATGACTGACCTGGGCAACAACTTTAGCAGACATGTTCTTGAACTCCTCGCTGGTGGTGTCGTTGAGTGCGTTGTTCCACTGCTGGTTGGCCACGGTCAAGGAGGCATTGTAGTCAGGCACTGCAACAAGTCTCAAACCAGTTATCACACATTTCATTTATTCATCTTTACCTTTGGTTTCACATGATCATAGTTAAATGTTTGCCTGTAGTTCTGATGAACAAGCACTGTTCATATTAAAGTAAAGTGATGTCCAAGTGTCACAATCTGTAAGTTGAGAAATATTGTTCTGTGGATGCAGTGATACGATTGCCCTGCCAATACACATCAATATCAGTATTACCCATGAAGGTCCGGGGTAGAATAGGTCCTCAGCAACCCATGTTTGACGTCAAAGGCAACAATGCCTGTCGTAAGAGGCAACTAACAGGATCTGGTGGTCAGGCTCGCTGACTTGGTTAATGCATGTCATCGTATCCCAATTGCGTGGATCAATGCTCATGATATCAATCACTGGATTGTCTGGTCCAGACTTGATTATTTACAGACCGCCATCATGTAGCCAGAATACTGCTGAGTGCAGCGTTAAACAACAAACCAACAATAACAGTGTAAGCAATGAAAGCAAATATGCCAAGTCTCGAGCTGAACAAAAATATTTTCCTATTGGTCACCAGTAGAGTAACTATTCATCCTGGCAGCCATTGTTGACCTTTTTATCATCATCTTAACCTGCTCTTTGGACAAAGATTAGGTAAGTAGCATGTAGGACTTATTAAGCGATACCATATTCCAGATATATAACATTGTCAGTTCTCCACAGGGGTGCATACACTATTTTCCTCAATATGAATGGATGAATTTTCAAGGGATTAGGTGGCTTTCTTAGATACATGGGTCATTTTTAAACAGAACACACACAAACCAGAATTTGACCTATACTGCAAGACAACAGATACGCTCTTCTATCTGCCATACACTTCTTGCAATCCACATCTGAGATCTCAAGGTCAAAGTACCTCATAGCCAATTACTATGACTCAAAATGATAAGCACCTTGCAATCGTAATAAGAGTTCCACAGCAATAACTTGGTCATGTATACCTGAGGAGAGGCTATCCTATGAAAATCTTAATGGATAAAAAACTTAGAGCAAACATCAGAGAGAACATTCCTCTTAACAAAAAAACCCAAACTTTCTGAAGACACTAAACCAGCTATCTTCATCATAGATTACTGCACAATTCAGTTCCACAATCAAGAACTGGCTTGCTTGTTTGATGTTTAACGCAGCACTCAGCAATATTTCAGCTATTTGACAGCGGTCTGTAAATTATTGAGTCTGGACCAGACAACCCATTGATTGACATCAATAGCATCGATCCACGCAATTGGGATACGATGACATGCTTAACCAAGTCAGCAAGCTTGACCACCCGATCCTGTTAGTCGCCTCTTTTATGGCAAGCAATGGGTTGCTGAAGACCTATACCAAGCCGGATCTAATGATCTTGCACCTTCTAGCAGGGTCAGATGCTTGCACACATAAAAAATGTCAAAGTCCCTCACATCACAACTATACAGGAAGAACCACACACAAAGAGATATCACCGGGAAAGCAGCCATGACATACCCACCACCAAACCCACAACTACAGTATTCCCGCTGGCTTTTGAAACTGCCAGTCCTTGTGGACTGGCAACTCTTAAAATTACCAGTCCCTCCTAATTTTTGCCAGTCCAAACTTTCAACAAATAAAAAAACGCATGAAAATTATTTGGTTTCAATTCTTTCAACATCATGTTCAGTGCGAAGATGTCATCTCTGAAGTAACTTAGTTTGATCTATATGTCATTTACACAAACTTCAGTCACAATTTTCTCTTCTTTTTTTTTAATATTCGAGACGAAGTTGCTATAAATGGATATTTAACCTAGAAACAGACAAGGAGAGACCCTGATGGTAACAGACATGCAGACTTTGTTTGAAAAAATGTACTCATATGAATATCACAGATGTTTTGTTCAACAACAAAGATTTATAAGGTACTTAATTTGCCGGTCCACAGGGACTGGCAGTCACATGAATTACCGGTCCAAGCCTAATTTTACCGGTAAAAAACTGGTAATTACCGGTAAACGGGAACACTGAACTAGCGGTCAAACTGTCACTAAACTGGATGACAATTGCCAAAAAAATCTGCCAAATCTGCATGAATGTTCACAAACGACAGGCAAGAAATACAAGTGCTCCACACACTTTAGCTGCAAGAGTAGAAACCTAACCTACTTACTCAACTGCTCAAAACGTGGTAAACAATATGTAGGAAAATCAAAACATCATTTCTACATTCTACTTAACGAACGCTTTACCAACCAGAGAGACAAACTTGTCACCAACCATTTCACCTCAACTGGGCACTCCACCAGAGGCCTACAATACCAAATCATACAACTGCCAAAATCAGACCCTGTGTCAGAACAGGGCACAACCAAGCACCGACCCACCAAACTGGAATGGACCATCGATTTCAAAACTACAAAAATGACAAGATCTAATCCTGGAGTTCCCAAACCCCTCCTATTGCCCATTGTCAAGTAGAAGCATTAAATCAGAATCTTGTCCCCTTGTCTCAGATCATATAGATATGAGGTTAGGTGAGATGAAATTGGGTTTAACGTTGCCTCCAAGATTATTGCACTCATATGTGCATGCATGTGTGTGTGTGACTGCTTTTACTAGTTTGGACTGATGCTGATTTATAGTGCTACCTCACTGAGATACCATGCCACAGTTTAACATGAATACATCTCACAGACACAGTATATGACTCCGAGCCAAACAGTCCTTAGTTTTAGGCCCTTAATGCCGATGGTAACAACAAGTATGACGCGGCCGGGGATCGAACCCTGGACCTTCCGCTCTCCAGGCGGACACTGTACCACTAGACCACAGGGGCAGTCGATATAGATATGAAGATGAGCAGTCAAAACAGCAAAGGCTGTTTCATATAGTTTTATAGATATTCTGCCTATCTGTGAATTTTTGGTTTTTTTTAACATTAATAGCAAGAGCAACTCAACACGTAAAATAGCAAAGGGTCCAATTGGATGTCTTGATGGTCGAGTCAATGAATGTAATATCATCTCGACGGTCGAGTCAATGAAAGTAATGATGTCTTGACGGTCAAGTCAATGAATGTAATGAAGTCTGATGTCTCCAGCAGATTTTTTTTTTTGTTCAACAATGAAACTGGAAAAGTGGTTGATGGCTACAAACAGACCGGCCCTATCTGTGACCCCTGCTAACTCCATTGTATTGTCTACAAAACATTACTCACCAACTTCCGGCTCTGGAGGTGGAGTTGTGGTTGGAGCTGCTATTGTAGTTGTAGTTACAACTGACTGGGTTGTTGTTACTACATCTGGCTGGTTGCTGGTTGTTGATGCTGTCTGGACTGTTGTGGTGGCTTGTGTAGTAGCTGCTTCTGTTGCTGCTTGAGTTGTTGCTGCTTGTGTAGTAGCTGCTTGAGTTGCTGCTTGTGTAGTAGCTGCTTGTGTTGCTGCTTGTGTAGTAGCTGCTTCTGTTGCTGCTTGAGTTGTTGCTGCTTGTGTAGTAGCTGCTTCTGTTACTGCTTGAGTAGTAGCTGCTTGTGTAGTAGCTGCTTGTGTAGTAGCTGCTTGTGTAGTAGCTGCTTCTGTTACTGCTTGAGTAGTAGCTGCTTGTGTAGTAGCTGCTTGAGTTGTTGCTGCTTGTGTTGCTGCTTGAGTTGTTGCTGCTTGTGTTGCTGCTTGAGTTGTTGCTGCTTCTGTTGCTGCTTGAGTTGTTGCTGCTTGAGTTGTTGCTGCTTGAGTTGTTGCTGCTTCTGTTGCTGCTTGAGTTGTTGCTGCTTCTGTTGCTGCCTGAGTTGTTGCTGCTTGAGTTGTAGCTGCTTGTGTAGTTGCTGCTTGAGTTGTTGCTGCTTCTGTTGCTGCCTGAGTTGTTGCTGCTTGAGTTGTAGCTGCTTGTGTAGTTGCTGCTTGAGTTGTTGCTGCTTGTGTTGTTGCTGCTTGTGTTGTTGCTGCTTGAGTTGTTGCTGCTTCTGTTGCTGCCTGAGTTGTTGCTGCTTGAGTTGTTGCTGCTTGTGTTGTTGCTGCTTGAGTTGTTGCTGCTTCTGTTGCTGCCTGAGTTGTTGCTGCTTGAGTTGTTGCTGCTTGAGTTGTTGCTGCTTGAGTTGTTGCTGCTTGAGTTGTTGCTGCTTGAGTTGTTGCTGTTTGAGTTGTTGCTGCTTCTGTTGCTGCCTGAGTTGTTGCTGCTTGAGTTGTTGCTGCTTGAGTTGTTGCTGCTTGAGTGGTTGCTGCTTGTGTTGTTGCTGCTTGTGGGGTTGTTGTTGGTGTGGTGGTCATTGTGGTGGTTGTAGTTGTGGTCACAACAACTGTTTCTACACTTGAGCTGTCAAATGTTGGACCTGTATTGATATTATTTCTGGCTCTCTCTTTGGCCCTCTCTGCAAAGGCCTCTTTCACCACCACCTGGAATGTCTGTGGGTTGGCCTTATAGTTGGCTACCTGCTGTTTCTGTGACACAGTCATTTCCACAGTCTCCGTCTTGAAGAAAACTTCAACCTTGGCTATCACACTACCAGAACTGTAACATTTGGAGATATAAATATAAAATATATAAGAAATAAAAAAATGGTTTTTTTAGCCATGTAACAACTGAATATAACAATGTCTTTTTTACCATGTAATGATTGAAGATAACCTAACACAGAATCTGAGATTGAAATACATGAAAAATATATAGTGCCATGTCGTTGTAGCTCACCTGGATATGCAGTCAACAGTTCAAAATGTCATCACTGCAACTAAAGCTATTCAAATATTTTCAAATGGACAAGTGTCTCAACAAATACTACAACAAATAATAAAAGTGGGATTGTCAGTCAATGGTTTATTGCATCTATGTATCGAGCTTGAAAGTAGTTCCTGCTAGGTGCCCTCATTTGCATATTTATAGGATTGTGATACCAAGTTTATCGTATTGGTTTATTGCAATGTAACACCAGTTATAATATGATAAATAAGTTTTCAATATCGCTGGTGAACATATTCAGATGCCACCACTGGGTGAAACAAATATGTGGAGGTTCAGATTTAGTTGTCCAGTGCTTTCTCGTGAGAACATTTTCAGGCAACGTGTCAACACTTAGAATGGCATGGTATGCTGTTCATGATATTAATCACTAGTTTGATTGGTCCAGGTTTTTTATTTACTATCCGCTGTCTGCCGGAATATTGCCAAGTGTTGTTTAAACTAACAAAAGATTTGTTTTGGTCGATTTCCTTGTCAACGTCTTAGATAAGACAGCTCCAGTTAATCCAGTTTTCCTGTATCACATCATGCATGAAGTGTTCACTTACCTGAGACCTGACACCATGCTGAAGTTGTACACATCTTTCACAGGACTGGCAAGGAAGACAGAATCAAGCTGAAGTTGAAAGAAGGGACAATAAAGACTATTTTCCAACAAGGAGGCCCAGGGTGGCAAGCAGGCTTCACAGCAATGCACACTCACTCACTCACTCACTCACTCACTCACTCTCACTCTCACTCTCTCACACACACACACACACACACACACACACACACACACACACACACACACACACACACACACACACACACACACACACACACACACACACACACTGTTTGGACAACTAAAACTGAAATTCGTCTGTACTCTGCTTCCATTCTTGTGATCGGAGATTTTGTCATCAAAAGCATATTTTAGATTTTCTTATTTTGGGGTTTATGGACATGATTGACCGGAGCCAAAAGCCACAATTATAAAATGAAATACAAAATAGTTACAAGTTATTCTTTTTGCCCCACAGCCCATTCTTTGATGGAATAGAAAAAATGAAAATATATAATTTCAAAATCATACCAAACTAAATTGGCTATTCACATGATTAACCAGCTGTAACCCTATAAATAATCACAACTGATCAAATGCACTGTATGTGGTGTCATCACTGATTTTCAATGATCCATTCATATTATTTTCACAGCTATTTTGCCCTTTACGCCAAATGGAATCTGTTTCGGCGAATAATCTACACTGGTTATTTTCTTGCATTGACAGTTATCAGTATAAAGCGAAGAAAGCCTTCTCAAGAGCACAAACATAATACATGTTACTATAAAACTACTAACCATCCTGCACTTTCAAAAGTATCAGCAGCTACGTATTCTCACCAAACTAATAAACCCACAAAACTCCTTCCAGATCAAATAAAAGTATCAAGCAACACAAAAATTTACTATATTTTGGGCAGAGGCAAGCAAACATCTGTGCAATAAATATAAAAAGTGTGGCCATAGTAACATACAAATCAATCCTTAGCAATTGGAGACACTGATCCCTTACAATAATGATTATCTAGGCTGTGTATGATGGCCAAGTGTCATCATGAAGTCTGTGCAGAATATTATAAACATGTCCATACCTAAAACAAAATTGTTATGGATGAGCAACTTCTTTATTACAATTGGGCGACGTTTCGGTGTAGATTCTAACACCATTATCAAGCAAATGATGATTTGCTTGATAACGGTGTTAGAATTTACACCGAAACGTCGCCCAATTGTAATAAAGAAGTTGCTCATCCATCAATTTTGTCTTAGTTACCATTCCAACTTCTAAATGCCACTCAAAGAAGATGTCCATACCTCCTTTTCAAACTCCTTGGCTACCTCCTTGAACCGGATGCTTTGGGTGTCTGCCATCTGATTTTCCCAGGTTTTATCTCCGGCTCGAACGGTCAGCTTTGCATCCGGTGCTAGGATTGCAAAATGTCTAGTTTTATTGCCAGCATACCAAAACGCTCTTATGAGAATGATCATGGCAACTGCCTGTCTACACAATAGTCAATCTTGGTTGATTATTCTGGTCTGTATTCGTGGCAGTGTTGACAGGAAGTCAAAACCAAAGAGACAACTTTGAAATGCATGATAAGTACATCATGTTAATGAGCAAAGACTATTTACTTAGAAACATTTCATAAAATATATTTCAGTAATCTAACCTTACCCGTAAGACTTCATAAAAAAGTGGTCCTTTGTAAGAGTGTAATGATATATCAAACTGTTGAATTATCACAATGGTTTAAAAATGCCAAAAGTATGCCTAACAATCGACAGTTTCAGTGGTTGCAATTAGTTGTTAATAATACATTATATTATGCGCATTTCAAGCCTGTCTGTGTGGTTGGTAAGCGAGGATTTTAACAACTCCAGATTAGAGTTACTTCCCTTTGGTTTGAGTAGTGATAGGTAGGAAAATGTCCGTATTTGAGATTGTCAGACTTTAGTTATTTCTATTACATTGACTAATATAATCATGAAGCCATAAAGATGGTTTACTACCATCGCAATACTACTGCATAGTTTGGGCTACTATTGAAGTGCAATTGCAATAGTGAAAATACCCCAATAGTCACCCTCGTCATTCAGACTTATTACAGCTGGTGATATCATCACAAGTTTGTACATAGTTGAACAACTCACGTTGATTGCCTGAATGGGTCTCTAGTCTGGACGCACTTGTATCGAGATTGCCTTGCGTAGATTGGTTCACTGTAATTCAACAACAGCATCAATAAGATTTTTGTCCCATGAAGCAATCACACAAACATTGTCGTGATTTTGGAATTCAAGAACTGGCTTGATACCAATTTTTTAGATGCACGAGTTATTCTAACAAGTGATTGTTTGTTTAATGCCGCACTCAGCAATATTCCAGCTATATCACAACGGTCTGTCAATAATCAAGTCTGGACCAGACAATCCAGTGATTGACATCATAAGCAATTGGGATACATTGACATGCATCAACCAAGTCTGCAAGTCTGACCACCCGATCCCGTTAGTCGCCTCTTGCAAAAAGCATGGGGGGATTGCCAACACCATTCATGATTCTATCATGAATATTGATAGCTATTCCTTATAATTACTAACTTTTTTAACAATAAAAATGGGCCAAACTGAAATGCATGTTACAAAGGAACTTCCATTCTGTAAAACTCAGATGCAGTTTTGCTAATGGTTGGTTGGTTTGTTGCGTAACGCCGCACTCAACATTATTACTGCTATATGACAGCGGTCTGTAAATAATCAAGTCTGGACCAGACAATCCAGTGATTAATGTCATGAGCATCGATCCACGCAATTGGGATCGATGACATGCATCAACCAAGTCAGTGAGCCTGACCACCCGATCCCGTTAGTCGCCTTTTACAACAAGCATAGTCAACTTTTACAGCAAGCATGGGTTGCTGAAGACCAATTCTACCCCAGAATCTTCATGGGTCTTTTGCTAATGGCTGCTCTGCTCTCACCGGGGTAGTGTGTATGGTCTCCAGGACTAACATGCTTCCTACTGTACATAACATACTCTTAATAGCAAAAATACAAGAAAGACTAAAGAAATATACATACTTGAAAAATATACGCCCACTCCGATGGCTGCCACAACCAATAAAACAACAAACAATATGACTCCAGCGAGGAAGTAGTGGCTCTTTTGGCGTTTTGATAATCGGCTAGTTCCATTGCTGGAGTCTGAAAATAAAAATGTTTAAATTTCTCAAGCTCACAATGAGAGACATCAATGGATGTTCAACAATCGCAATGAAATCAGATTTTTGAAACGATACAATATCTGTGCATAAAGATCTGAGGACAACTCCATAGACGATTGTGTCAGGAAAACTTTCCAGTTAGCAAAACAACATCAAGGCTTCAAAATTCTCAGACAAGTACCTTGAAAACAAATGTAATTAGGTAGTTGCACATGAAAAGAAATAAAGCCTGTCCTTTCTGAGAACCGTGCCTTCTACAGGCAAGAGGGTGTTCTGAGAACCGTGCCTTCTACATCCAAAAGGGTGTACTATTGATGGTATATTAAGGTGTACTGTTGAGGGCATATTGCTTTGTGCTTTCTTTTGCCAAGATCCAATGGTGGAAGTAATGAAACAAAGACAATTGGTTTTAATAAGTTGACACTGATTGGCTCAAATAAGAAATATATTTGAAATTGGAATGTTATTTATTGGGCCCAACATCTGTAACCCCACCCCAAAGGCTGGCTTCAGGGTTCACCTGAAGCTACTCGCTATGGAGGTAGATGGTTTTAGACCTTCATCCAGAGAGGTATGGCATCAGAGTATGAGATGATTTCAATGAGATTGGGATGTTAAAGTAAATCATTCAATATTTGTACATTAGACCAGACCAATTTGATTAAAGGATAAGCCAGAATGAAATTCAAAAAAAAATTAACCAAAATTATATAGGGGTCTCATTGTGATAGACTGAAAATATGTTTGCTCTGAACACCCCTTTAAAGGAAATAATGTTATTTAAAAAGTAACATTCAATTACAGTGGCTTATTTATCATTTTTATCCTGTATTTAACCATATTGAGATAAGAAATCTGTATAACATGAAACAAAACACGTCTAGTGTAAGTATACAGTTTAACAAATTTCCCGTTTAGGGGAAGGAAATTAAATCAACCTGTTTGTTCGAATCATATCAAGTTTCCAACATAAATCCATTCATGCACTGTGGAACACTCTGCCAGATGAACATTGTGTAAAGTCACAGTACCATAACAAATACACCATCTTTGGTTGAACTTTTAGACATTCTTATCATAGTGAGTCAGTAGCCATCTGTCTTAGTGAGTGTGTCTCATTTCCACTTGGTCATGAACTACTGTCCCGATCAAACAAAATGAAAACTGTTCTTACATGCATGCATTTGACCTCGTAAACATATTCTACTCAAAACAAGTTAAAGAACACCCACAACTTGAAGACTGTATGTTGCCATACCCACCAGCCATGACAGACATAGTCATATGAAAAAGTTTGATGTCCTATTAACTTATTGTTAGAAGTATATATCATACCAACCTGGAAACTATGTACTGAATTTTCTCTTTCTTAAACAAAAAAAACATGCTGTATCCTGTCCTAAGAAGAGTTGAATAAGGGAAGTAACTCTGCCTTTTGTTTTTTCCATCGTTTGAGCCCATGTCAGATCTTCATGCAGAAGGTATGGTTTTGGTGTAAAAGCATGTTATAACAAGATGGGCAGTAATGGTACATTCTCGGCATGGGGAACAGGCCTGGATCCTACAACTGGTACAGTTCCTCCCAGAAGCATGACTATATAGGAGAACGCATGATTTGTTCAGGGTTTGGTCTAGGGAAAAATATTGAGGAGTCGGGTGTTTGGACTGAATGCCGCTTTGTACAGTATTCCAGTCATATCACGAGGTGTCAGCTTGATGTGGGAGGAGAGGCCGAAGTGACGTTGGTCTCAGTAGTAAAACCCAGGAGCACGGGTAGCACGGGCACTAATAGGGTAACTATAAGTGTAAGCATGTCACAAGGGCGCAGCAGCCAAGTTTGAGGGCATGCCCACCAGAAATTAAAAAAAAATTAGATGCTCTTAAAAAGCTATTTCCTGCATTTTGTGACTGTTTATGTCAGATGTTATTTGTAACAAATATTAGCAATTTATTTATCTTTATAATTTTCCATTAGTAGTATGTATAGGTGTTTCATCAACACATTTACGACTTTCATTCAAGAAACATCCATGGAGACAAATGATATTTGAACATTAAAACGAATCGGTAATATTTCTTTTTTGTGTTTTCACAAGTTCATTAGTAGTATGTGATGGTTATTTATATTTTCATATTTTAACGTGTGACGACCTATTATTATTATGAAAAAAAAACTGTGAGAGTGCGGTTTGTTTATGTCACAAACCATCTTACACTAAAATTCTTAAGTGTGTAAAGAGTCCGATTTTCAAATTGGACACTCAATATCAGGTTCGACCAAGTTTAAATTAATGATTTACTGCATAGGTGGTAAATTGAGTTTTACTTACAAAAAAATGTCCTTTTTAAGGTGTAAAAAATTGTGCTTTTTTTCTAAGGTGTAAGCAATTGCTTTTCTGCTACAATGTGTAAAAAATTGTGCTTTTTTTCTAAGGTGTAAGCAATTGCTTTTCTGCTACAATGGTAGTTTCGCCCCTGGTAAAGGGGATGACCAAGCATTAAACAATCAACCCAAGATCATAGGTTTGTGGCTTGCCAAGGATTCAACTCTGCACAGTGAATTGTGGCCCCTTAGAGGACTGCCCGCACAACAACCCCCCCCCCCCCCCCCCCCCTCCCCATCAAACTTTAATGACACCTAAAAAATCCCTAAACCTAGCGCATTTTATTAACTCCAATGATGCATGCAGCTTACGTGTTTTCACGTCATGATCGTGAATGCTCACATTGGGATCACACCATAAACAATATAACAGTAATGCCACAGACACCACCTTACCGGAACTAGAAACGAAATAACAGTAACGACACAGACAACACCTTACCGGAACTAGAAACGAAATCGAAGTAACGCCACAGACAACACCTTACCTGAACTGGAAGCCATATGATATGGACGCTGCTTCTGGCTCGTGTCGTACACGAAATTCGGGTTGTCGTACATATGGCGCCCGTACCCAGCAAGCTGCATCCTTGTCGGGGTATAGAACTCGTCGTCCTCCCTGGTGTAGTATTTCTTGTCGGACATCCTTGCCCCCCGACCGGAACTCCTCGCCTGTCGTCGGCTTTGGGACCTTCTGCTCGATCGTTTACTTCCGCTCAATGGGTATATGTAGTACCCTTCCGAATAAGGGCTTCGTATGAGATCGACTTTCTTCCAGTTGTCTTGTTTCTGAGGCACAAACAGACACAAAAACAATATTTACAACAACCATGCTATAGACTTGACCATTAAATTACTGTATAGTTAAACCTCCCAAAGTGCCTGTTGGCCATCTCCAAATGAACATTCATGCAGACGACAGAAGGAACACGTCGCTATACGCATGCGCTGAAATTGACTTGCACGTACAGCACGTGCTAGTACTGACTCACCCGTGTTGTTTGGGACAGCGCTTCCCGCGCGCGAAACAGGCCTGTTTACTCCGTCGCGACTATCGAGTCGGACGAAGCGTGGTGAAAAGGAGACGGGCAATGGTGCGACTCTAGCCTAATGTGTGAGAAATATAAACCAGGGATCTAATCTTAGTTGAGATGAAAATGAAAGCATAATGGGTGCTACAAACTGATTCTTATTACAGAAGACACAAGAAAAACAACCCAAGCAATTCGACAGCAAAGAAATATTAGATTAATGATTGTTAACACAAAAGCAAAACAGCGCCGATACCCACAAACTACATCTGTGTACTTATACGGGATAGAAATACGCTGACCCGTGAAAATCAGGGGTAGATCTAGAATAGGTCTTCAGCAACCCATATATATATATATTATTATTTTTGTTTAACGCCGCACTCAGCAATATTCCAGCTATATGACGGCGGTCTGTAAATGATCGAGTCTGGACCAGAAAATCCAGTGATTGACGTTATGAGCATCGATCCACGCAATTGGGATACGATGACATGCATCAACCAAGTCAGCGAGCCTGACCACCCGTTCCCGTTAGTCGCCTTTTACGACAAACATAGTCGCCTTTTACGGTAAGCATGGGTTGATGAAGACCTATTCTACCCCGGATCTTCACGGGTCAGCAACCCATATATACCGTAACAGGCCACTATGCATGCTTGTCGTAAGAAGCGACTAATCGATCAAGTGGTCAGGCTTGCTGGTTGATGCATGTCATCGTGTCCCAATTGCGTGGATCGATGCTCATGATGTGAATCACTGGATTTTCTGCTCAAGACTCGAGTATTTACAGACCGTCGTCATATAGCTGGAATATTGCCGAGTGCGACGTTAAACAACAAACAAACAGGCCTGTGCGTAAACAGTTGGTTTTTTGAAGTGGTGAGAGCCGGGTATTGGGTGGCAAAAATGGCTTCTGAGTATGGGCTGTATAGATGGTGACCGGCGGTAAGATCAACTGTCAGCCGATAGTCGTCTTCGACACTGGCTCAACCCCGATTCCATCTCAGCCCGCGATATCTCGGCGTCATTTTGCGAGAAGCTCACTCGCTCGCCCACTCACTCACTCACTCAAGTCATTCGTCACAACTCGCCCCTTTCCGTAACCTGCCAGAAGAATCGTCCCCCTATCGATGAATGTTTTGCGCGACAATACGACAAGCAAACCAAAATGCGCGTATGATTTCAACTTCTTCGGTCAAAGAATCCCTCAAGAATAATTTTTGATTTTACACATGTCTTGTCTAAAAATATACCCAAGATACGGTTATATGTGTTCAATCATGGTTTATAATGCCGCATGTCCCGATGTGCTTTTATTTTCATCCGAAATGATAAAATATATGGGGAAACATAAGTGAATCAGTACGCAACGAGTAGACAATTCTTATAGCTATGCCCGTTTGCGCTTAGACGGAACCTCGTCGCAAAAATGGCCACGAGAGGGGCACGAGTCGCTATTCGGCTTGTCCCGGAATAACACGAGTTGGTCACGAATGTCAGTGAAGTGTGGCATTATGACACAGTAAGCGAAATGTCTGAGACCAAAGACACTGATATCCCGTTACTCCACAACCAAACATCCGGACAACTTGTGTATATGACGCAGGGCCATCTTCATCTTGTCAGCATGCTGACGGGGTTAACATATTGATCATGTGAACGTGCAGCACGCCTGAGAACAGGGCGTCCGACCTCGGATAAAAAAATCCGTGGTTCGATTCCTATAACGCGAAATGTACATGTTAAAGCCGATATATATAATAAACAATATATGTTTAAGCAGCAGCAGATACAGTAGCGGAAAAAACGAAGACGAGCACATACTTCATTAGTCTGGTAAGTTTGATCATCCGGACGATTTCATAGTGAACCACATCGTCCGGATTAACGAGGTTTTTCTTTAAGATGAAAATGTTTGACTAATATGCTTTTAAATACCCTATAATTGTGTTTGTTTGTTTTTTAACGCCGCATTCAGTAATATTCAAGCTATTTGAAGGCGGTTTGTAAATATTCGAGTCTGAAACAGGCAATCCAGTGATTAACATTATGAGCATCGATCTACGCAATTGGGATACGATGACAAGCAATTTTGTATTCATATAACGTGTTTCTGGATAGTAAAACCTGTTCTCGTCGCTATATGGCCGAAATAATGCCGATGCAATGTTACATCTAAACTCACTCACTTTATTTCCCCTATCTCCTCGACCTGCGCAAATGTGCACATGCACACGACAATTTGAACCCATACCATGACAATGTATAAAAATATTAAACATTGAAAATACGATTCTAGCTTAACACACCCAGGTATTGTACATTTATCGATTTTAAGATATCTATGATTTTGAAATTAAAAGAATATGAAACAGATAACATGTGACGAGAAATGGGGTTAAACGTCGCGCGTGTGTGTGTGTGTGTGTGTGTGTGTGTGTGTGTGTGTGTGTGTGTGTGTGTGTGTGTGTGTTTGGCTGCTTGTACTATTCAGGACTAATGCCGATGTTTTGTGCTAGCCCACTGAGATACCATGCCGCAGTTAACATGGATACCCTACTCAGACACAGTATACTGACTCCGAGCCGACCAGTTTTAGCCCTTTGTGCCCAGCGTCTGACAAATGCTCTATCCTCTACATCAAGTAGGGTGTCGAAACAGACAACAGATTCAATAGTTTATGTCAACAACATAACCCCGGCGATCCTCGCAACCCAGGTCGCCATGCAGTTTTATGTCAGTTCGGTGGAGCGGAAACTCATATATATATATATATATATATATATATGTGTGTGTGTGTGTGTGTGTGTGTGTGTGTGTGTGTGTGTGTGTGTGTGTGTTACTTCTAGTAAACTCATGTAGCCACGATTTCAACGAATATGGCCGCGACTGAAATACAACATGAAACGCGTGACGCCATTTGTCGAGCAGATTTTCGAGAAGATTGTCGAGAAATCTTTATATGTTCATTCTTGATACATTTGATATTTGATATAAACTGTTTGCATACGTAAAGGGCTTGGGTTGTAGTTCGGGTTGAAGTAGCCGTTAGTATTATATTAGCATCAACATTATTAGCATCAGCATTATATTAGCATCAGCATTATATTAGCATTAGCATTATATTAGTATTAGCATTATATTAGCATTAGCAACATATTAGTATTATATGAGCATTAGCATTATATAAGCATTAGCATTAGCATTATATTAGCATCAGCATTACATAAGCATTAGCATTAGCATTATATAAGCATTAGCATTAGCATAATCACGCCCGGGGGCACCCATCTTCCCGAGGCAAGAGAGTTAACTGACTTTGTAAGTCCAGTTTCCTTGCCGAACTAGGCTGGAATTCCTGGGCTCGATCGTAGCGCCACCAGTGGTTATTACGAGTTATGTCCCTTCTAAGCCAATCCTATGGACCAATCAGGTTCCACCTCTCGTATCACTTGCATTTGTTTCAAACAAAATGGCGGCACCGAGTCAGGACGATCTGATCAATAATCAAGATATATATTGTGATAAAACGGGTGCATCAAATCACTTGAGGACCTTGATTAAAAACATAAAAAGATTTGGAAAATATCTTTTGGCTTTGCAAATCTTGTAATCGACCGAAATCTGCACGAAAGTTTACAAACCGGATTTCGATTTCGTTGCACGATTTTTATTGGACTATGCATAGAGTCGTTAGTCCAGTTAAAATGTAACTCCATTATACCAGCCTAGTTCGGCAAGGATGGAAACAGGACTTTTATAGTCAGTTAACACTCTTTTTCTTCGGGAAGATGGAGGCACTAAGAATCGGTTTCACACTTTGTATAAACATCTGAAATAAAACGCGGGTTTTTAGTTTGAGATGTTAACAGTTTAACCACTAGGCTACACGATCACCGCCACGGGGAATTACCTAGCCCACATAATGGGGTGTTATATATGATGGGGGATTAATCAGATGATCTGATAGGGAATTCATATTTCAGCAGGGTGGGGAATAACACGGTGGTTCATGGTGGGAATTATCATGATTATAAATGATACGAGATAACATGGTGATACATGACGGGAATTATCACGGTTATACATGACGGGAATTATCACGGTTATACATGATGGGAATTAACATGGTTATACATGATGGGAATTAACACTTTTATACATGACGGGAATTAACACGGTTATACATCATGGCAATAAACACTGTTATACATGACGGGAATAAACACTGTTATACATCATGGGAATAAACACTGTTATACATGACGGGAATTAACACTGTTATACATGATGGGAATTAACACTGTTATACATGATGGAAATAAACACTGTTATACATGACGGGAATTAACACGGTTATACATGACGGAATAAACACTGTTATACATGACGGGAATTAACACGGTTATACATGACGGGAATAAACACTGTTATACATGATGGGAATTAACACGGTTATACATGACGGAAATAAACACTGTTATACATGACGGAAATAAACAATGTTATACATGATGGGAATAAACACTGTTATACATGACGTGCATTAACATGGTTATACATGACGGGAATTAACACTGTTATACATGACGGGAATAAACACTGTTATACATGACGGGAATAAACACTGTTATACATGACGGGAATTAACACTGTTATACATGACAGGAATTAACACTGTTATACATGACGGAAATAAACACGGTTATACATGACGGGAATAAACACGGTTATACATTACGGGAATAAACACTGTTATACATGACGGGAATTAACACGGTTATACATGACGGGAATAAACACTGTTATACATGACGGAAATAAACACTGTTATACATGACGGGAATAAACACTGTTATACATGACGGAAATAAACACGGTTATACATGACGGAAATAAACACGGTTATACATGACGGGAATAAACACTGTTATACATGATGGGAATAAACACTGTTATACATGATGGGAATAAACACTGTTATACATGACGGGAATAAACACTGTTATACATGATGGGGCATTAACACGGTTATACATGACGGGAATAAACACTGTTATACATGATGGGGCATTAACACGGTTATACATGACGGGAATAAACACTGTTATACATGATGGGAATAAACACTGTTATACATGATGGGAATTAACACGGTTATACATGACGGGAATAAACACTGTTATACATGATGGGAATAAACACTGTTATACATGATGGGAATAAACACTGTTATACATGACGGGAATAAACACTGTTATACATGATGGGGCATTAACACGGTTATACATGACGGGAATAAACACTGTTATACATGATGGGGCATTAACACGGTTATACATGATGGGAATAAACACTGTTATACATGATGGGGCATTAACACCGTTATACATGATGGGAATTAACACGGTTAAACATGATGGGGCATTAACACGGTTATACATGATGGGGCATTAACACCGTTATACATGATGGGAATTAACACTGTTAAACATGATGGGGCATTAACACGGTTATGAATGATATAACAACATGGTGGATAACTGACATGGCCATGAGTTGATTATTCCCATTACACGTTAGTTTTTTGTTTGTCGCCGCACTCGGCAATATTCCAGCTATATGACGGCGGTCTGTAAATAATCGAGTTTGGACCAGACAATCCAGTGATTAATATCATGAGCATTGATCCACGCAATTGGGATCGATGACATGCATCAACCAAGTCAGCGAGCCTGACCACCCGATCCCGTTAGTCGCCTTTTACGACAAGCATGGTCACCTTTTACGACAAGCATGGGTTGCTGAAGACATATTCTATCCCGTAATCTTCACGGGTCCATTACACGTTAGTCTGTGGTTCTTACGTTACATGGTAATCACGAGGCAGTGTTAACATAAACTACAGAAGGTGCGAGGCGTGGTCACAGCCATGGAAACACTCGAGATCGGAAAACCAGGACAGACATCTTGTTTCACTGAATAACCACACAATAGAGATTCATCGCAAATTAAATAATTATTAAAAATAGATACATTTTTAAAGAAACAGCGTGATCTTATACATTGGACCATTGTGATCAGAGGTTGTACGGTCCTTGGCCCACTTGCACAAAGCGATCTTAGTGCGACGACTTTTGTAAGCCTATGTTAGAGTATGGGAGTTATGATCATCATAGCGCTAAGGCCGCTTTGTGCATGTTGGCCATGGTGCTTTGAGGGAAGCATTTCTCCTATGTAAGCTTGTCCACAATTGCATGGGATGTGGTAAACTGCTCCTGATGGTTCTAGTTTGTGGCTGGATGGATACATCTAGGCCCCTCCAAACCCGAATAAAAGAACATCAAAGCTCAGTCTCCAAAGATGACTCTAAATCAGCTCTATCAGACCACATCCTTGACAACCCAAGCCACAACATCCAGTGGGAGAGAGTCACAACCCTCGCCACCAACCTCAAAGACTTCAAGATCAGGAAACTACAAGAAGCCATCAACACCAAAAGACTCCAGTCGTCAATCAACCGTGACCAAGGCTATTACATACCCCCGGCGTACCATCAACTCACCAAAGACCTCAATCACCCATAATCCTGTTGTTTATATTACTGGCTTCATCCTTTGTTTATGTCACTGACTTCACCGATGATTGTCATCACTGCCCTTGTGTGTACGTAACAGGCTTCTCTACTCCAGTATAACAATATCTTCTCTACTGTATAAACATCCCAAAACCAAGCTCTAGCTCGTAAACACCCCTTACTTACCCCAATATCCCAAAGAATAACAAACTACCTAAATGAACACCAAATTAAAAATCTTAAACAAAACTGCAAACAATCAAATATCTTCACCCCTAAACTCAAAATACCCAAAATAGACACAACACTAGCTAGCCAAATAAATAAACAAACCGACCCAAACATAGCTAAAATCACTACACTAGCATACATACACGAAAATTGGCCAAATTGGTGTCACATTTACACGAACGGATCTTCAGATCCGACCTCCAAACACAGGTTTCGGAGTCCATACCACACAACCAACTAAAACCACACAATCCTTCCGACTCCCAAACAACCAATCAATATTCACGACAGAACTAATGGGCATGGCCTCAGCCCTCCATAATCAAGAATCCAAAAACCACAAAAAAATCCTAATACTGACCGACTCCCTTAATGGACTGCAAGCCCTCCAAAACAAAAATACCAAAAACCGACCTAAATTAATAAATCAAATACTTAAAAGCTCCAACGACCTAACTAAGACAGGCAAACAAATAACCTTCTTGTGGATACCCGCCCACGTAGGAATATACGGTAATGAAAACGCCGATAAGGCAGCAAAACTATCCCTCAAAATCCCAGAAATAAGCTTAAACTTACCCATCTCAAAATCAGAAATCTAAAGCGTAAACAAGCAAAAATTCACCAAAAAATGGCATAACCTATATCTAAACTCGAATAGCCAAATCAAAAAAGTACTCAGCAAACCACTAACCAAACCAAAAATTCTCCATCCATCAAAAACAATCGACAGAGTAATCACTAAACTCCAAACAGGACACACCAACCTAAATAACCACCTAAAAAAAATATAAAAACACACACTACAGGTAACTGCCCATACTGCAAACAACTAGAAACCCCAGAACACGCACTCATCCACTGCACACATTACCTAACAGATCGAACCGCATTACAAACCACCCTCTATCTAAACAAGGCTCTCACTCTAGAAGCAATACTAAACCCACAAAATAAACTAGAAAACTTCAAGGCCTTAGGTGTATTCTTAATCAAAACGGAACTAATAAAACGCATCTAAAAACACTATAATCTACCAAATCGACAACACATAAATAAACAAACATCCACCATACCCAGCTCCCTTAGTTCTACTCCCCAACCCCATCGGCATCTATTCTAAATCTCAAAATTCCCAAATTCTATATAAGCAACCCCTAAAGCCCCCTCTTGGGTTGCACACACCACTTTCGCCCCTTTCGGAAACACATTAAATGGCCTGGTCGGGCCCGTGTGCGAAATACGCATCAGTCGGAAAGCGCACGTTAAATCTCCAAAGTAAGTAAGTAAGTATGTACAAACATTGCCTCCTATTTGTATAATTTTTATACTTGCCAACCACACTCTGCAAATCATAGTGATAGAACCTACACCGAAACGTCGCTCTTAATAAAGAAGTTGTTCAACCATAAATTCTTATCCTTATTCAGTACTCTAACTTCTAAATGCCTATCAAAGAAGTTAAACTTGTAAACACCTTACATCTAATAACAGGCGTGTATTTAGGTCACATATAAACTAAATAAAAACCGTGTCGGTCACATCCCCCGAAGCTCGTGACATTGGCATCCCCGCGGTTTCACGTGACACAACAAACACAATGGAGAGAACCAGTGTTGCGAAATCCCCTCGTCTCAAATACCTTCCCATAGTGAGACAGCAATTGTATTGTATGGACGGTGGACTGAGGTCAGGGACGTCAGGCATGAACACTCGGTGAGAATGGATATTCCACACAACTCATAATGGGTTTCTGAAATCTAGTATTGAATTATTTATGTTTCAGACTATTGTACATGTGTAATATTCAAATGTTGTATAAAGATTTATGGTTGGGTAAGTTTACCAACGCGCACGGCTTGTTGTACAGGGGTAGCCAAGTGGTTAAAGCGTTCGCTCGTCACGCCGAAGACCCGGGTTCGATGGGTACAATGTGTGAAGCCCATTTCTGGTGTCCCCCGCGGTGATATTGCTGGGATATTGCTAAAAGCTGCGTAAAACCATACTCACTCACTGTTGTACAGGGTTGCGTCCCCTAGAAGACGCGATCCGTGACTATGGATTCGAATCTTGGATTCGACCCGATTGTGATCGTTGGTCTATCCATGAGTGGTGAATGTGTACGACCTGCGTCACGACCTTTCTCCCACGTTAAGCTGACACGCCGTGTTATAACTGAAATACTGTTCAAAGCGTCGTTATACCAAACCCACTCTTGACCCGTGAAGATTCGGGGTAGAATTGGCCTTCAGGAACCCATGCTTGCCGTAAAAGGTGACCATGATTGTCGTAAAAGGCGACTAACGGGATCGGGTGGTCAGGCTCGCTGACTTGGTTGATGCATGTCATCGATCCCAATTGCGTGGATCGATGCTCGTGATATCAATCACTGGATTGTCTGGTCCAGACTCGATTATTTACAGACCGCCGTCATATAGCTGGAATATTGCTGATTGCGGCAACAAACCAACCAACAACCAACCAAACCCACTCACTCACTCTGAGGCATGTGCCACTTTGGGCTTTCTACTAACACCAAGCTGACCCGCCGTGGTTACTGAAACACTGCTTATAGGACGTCGTGAAATCCAAGTCACTCACTCACTCACTTTAAGGGGTCGGTGGGGTAGCCAAGTGGTTAAAGCGTTCGCTTGTCATGCCGAAGATCAAGGTTCAATTCCCAACAAGGATACAATGTGTGAAGCCCATTTCTGGTGTTCCTTAGATATTGCTGTTATTGCTGGAATATTGCTAAAAGCGGCGTAAAACCAAACTCAATCACTTTAAGACAAAAACAGAAATATACAATCCGAACTTCTTAAATTTATTTAATGTATTTTCAAAACCCAATTGGAGAGCGGAAGGTCCGGGGTTCGATCCCCGGCCGCGTCATACCAAAAGACGTTAAAAGATGGTACTTGTTGTTACCCTGTCTGGCGCTCGGCATTAAGGGGCTAAAACAAGGACTGGTCGGCTCGGAGTCAGTATCCTGTGTCTGAGTGGGGTATTCATGTTAAACTGCGGCATGGTATCTCAGTGAGCTTGCACTATAAATCGCCACACACATACATACACGTGCATGCACGTCGCTATATAAGTGCAATAATCTTTGACGCGACGTTAAACCCCATTTCACCTCACCTCAAAACCCAATTTAAATGACCTGGCCTACACAATACGCCTGTCTGACGCATCTTCAATAACACAACATGATTAATGCTACACGTACTATAAATACCATATGTAATGCTGGTCCGTGAGAATTAACACCTGGCTGTCGGAAGTATACGTTACAAACGACTTCTGTTGTCGTTGCGACGTACGTATATGTCTCTGATAGAAAACTTTGATCCGCTACTTGTTTAGCCTTGGCTGCATATGGTACGGATTGAGTGAGTCTGGTTAAACGCCGCTTGAATCAATTATTCCAGCAACATTAATGCAAGGTTTTCATATAATATACCCATGTTGGAAATCGAACCCGGAGCGTAAATGTAAGAGGCGAGCGCCCCATCCACACGGCCTTAGTATATACTGAACAAACAAAGTTACAGAACATGAATATTTTGGAGGATATTTTCATGAAATTTTGTGCTCCGTCTTCACTACAAAAAGTCCATTAAGATAATCAGGATTCCTAACTTGTTTTGTTTAGTAAATATGCAAGGAAAGACAAGGATGCATATCCCAACTCTCACTTTTCCAGTGACAGTATTGACATTTAAATCCCTTATATGTAGTACTTAAATAATCATTCCTAGAATTTGTCTTTGAAAAGTATGCTAGAAAAAGAAGTAGTGAGCAGCAATTATGGTGTGATGGCCCATTTAAACTAAATCAATTTCACGTAGCCCCAAAAATGCACATACATATGACGTGGCCCTGATACATTGTTTGTCGTTGTTTCAAATTACCCAGGAAGGGTCGTTGAGGGGTCGGAATTCGCTGTACAGAATTGCGTCCCTTTGGTGTGACAGAATACTGTGATCGTGGGAGTCTTAGATTCGCCCTGAGTATGGTTGTCAGCATCATACCCATGATCCTGGGTGTCACTTAAGGCTTTCCTCATCACTCACTCACTCACTCACTCACTCAAATTACCCGACATTCCTTTCAACTCGGTTATGACGCACATACCGTTTTCCGGTTAACAACGCATGCATATTTCGCATCCACTATGAACATAAAATAAATAATAGGAAAAACAAAATTTAACCATTTTTAAAAATTTATTCACCCTCCTCTATAAATTGTTTTCTGTTTGTTAATAATCATATAAACATATGTTTGCTTGTTTAACGCCACATTCCAGACAATATTCCAGCTTCACGTATAACGAGGGCGACTTCTAAATCATTAAAATAAAGTTGGAAATATCGTTTAAAAAATGATAAAATGAGACTGTTACCATCAAGATTTTAAAATGAATTTGGAACAACACAGCGTCGAGAAAAAAAATTATACCTCGTATCTTTAGAATTACTTTATTTATCTATTTTAAAAACCGGGACGGCTTTCATTGCAAGGTTTACACGCCAGAGATATATTTGGTAACAGGTATCGATCGATCTGGTAGTCATAACAACAAGCCATACGCAGGTATAATTTACGTGTCCTGAAACGATATATCTAAGTGCCGAGATCTCCCACCCAGCAGGCTTCATTCCAGTGCCTGCCGATGACATTTCGTTGTGAATCATTTACGAAAACACTATCGTCGTAACGCTATACGATACCGCCTTCCTGCGCTTATGAAACCGACCTTGCCCTGACCTTTCATTCTTACAAAACGAGTGAGTGAGTGAGGTTTTACGCCGCTTTCAGCAATATTCCAGCAATATCACGGCGGGGGATACCAGAAATGGGCTTCACACATTGTACCCATGTCGGGAATCGAACCCGGGTCTTCGGCGTGACGAGCGAACGCTTAAACCACTAGCCTACCCGACCGCTCCCTTACAAAAGGCTGGGTCATAAACAATGTTCCCAAAAGCTTTTCTATTTGACAAACACACGTGTGCGTGTTACGTGTTTTTTGTGTCGATTCGCAATTTCATCACAAGCACAAACAGTCTTTTGATACCTGAGGAATATCTCGGTCACGTCCCCACATCAATAACGACATCATGGCATACCAGGAGGTTACTAAGCTACATTGAATGGCTACATTAGATTTCACCATACAGCGTAATGCCTATTCAGTGTATTTCTTGTTTAACGCCACACTCCGCAATAATCCATCTTCATGACGGCGGCCTGTAACACTCGCGTCAGAACTAGACAAGCCAATGACTGATATCATGACACGTTATCAAACATAGGAACATAGCCTGACCACCCGATCCACTAAGACGCCTCGTACGACAAGCATAGGTTACTGGAATCTGTAATCACTACTGGGTGGGGTAGTGGTTTGCATTCCACTGTCCGAATACCGACCGATGTTGTTCGTGTAGAAAGACGCCCGATCTTGAGAAAGGCTTTTGTTGTGGTTTTAAGTTAACAATTTTTCAAATTAGCGTAACATTTGTCCAAGGGTCACGCCTGACGCTAGACTGTCATGTGATTGTCACGTGATCTGACGAAATTATTTACAAAATGGATTCCTATCAATGCAGGACGAGATAACCTGTGGGGTGGAGATTCAGCCGATTGTCGTAATGACAAGAGACATAAGAGATGTGCAGCATTTTGAGTGAGTGAGTGAGTATGGTTTAACGCCGCTTCTAGCAATATTCCAGCAATATCACGGCGGGGGACAGCAGAAATGGGCTTCACACTTTGAACCCATGTCGGGAATCGATCCCGGGTCTTCGGCGTGACGAGCGAACGCTTTAACCACTAGGCTACCCGACAGCCCCTGCAGCAGTGTGAAAGGAGAAAACAAATGTGGGATGTGGTTGAATGTTATACTACAGTAAAGGACACTCTGGTCTGTCGTAACAAATGTTTGGTTGGTTCACAGACGACTGATCAGTATATATGTATACAGCCTATACCATATAAATATGATTCATTCACTAATGTTAGACATTTAGTCCAAGAAATAAAGTTATCTTATTTCAAAAATATATCTAGAAAATGAAAATAATGATATCCAAATGGAGCCAAGAACAATCCTTCTAGAGATGAGGAAATCTAGACTTGCCAAAACATTCTAGACTTGAGTTGGACTCCTTTTTATTTTTCTCTCTAGGCTCTCCCACACAGACTACACAATTATCAAAAGGGGGGTTGGTGGTGTAAACTCCCTTAATTGGTTGTCAACAAATCGATATAATCTCAGTTACTTTGATTATATATTGTATACATAAAAATAACGTCACACACCCTGTCCCAGCCATGTCGAGTGATGTCGCCTTCCGCAAGCATATCGGATGACCTCCACAATAACCTACATACCACATTCGTGTTATTCCGGGACAAGCAGAATAGAGACTCGTGCCCCTCTCGTGGCCATTTTTTGCGACGAGGTTCCGTCTAAGCGCAAAGGGGCATAGCTAAAAGAATTGTCTACTCGTTGCGTACTGATTCACGTATATTTCCCCATATATTTTATAATTTCGGATGAAAATTAAAGCACATCGGGACATGCGGCATTATAAACCATGATTGAACACATATAACCGTATCTTGGGATTATTTTTAGACAAGACATGTGTAAAATAAAAAAATATTCCTGAGGGATTCTTTGACCAAAGAACTTGAAGTCATACGCGCATTTTGATTGGTTTGTCGTATTTTCGCTCATAACATTTATCGATAGGGGGACGAGTCGTCTGGCAGGTTACGGAAAGGGGCGAATGGTGACAAATGCTACACACCATTCTTGACCTACCCGAGAACACGAGCATGGCTGGTCGTGATAAATGATACCCGACACCAGTTTCCCGTATTAAGCAGCTTGAATCACAAAGGCGAATATGCGGGGTTACAGATACCTGCTTTTGACTCATTCAGTATACACTCACAAGTTAGCCTTCGCATTTCCTTGGGTATTCAATATATTTAACTCCCATAGGTCCAGTCCATTGTGCATCTGTACATCATTGAGTAGGTATTTGATTTTGAAATAATTCTTCTCCAATCCTGTTTCAGATGAATTTTAATTTGTACCTATTCGTGGACTGCGCCAAGTGTGTCTATGTCGCATAAACACACAATAGCGATACACATGCTTGCATTCAACCAGTAAATAAAGACCTGTATAAAGAAATGCAGGCACTTAAGTTGTAAAGGATACATTGGATAATTACGCAGTGTTGTCACACGACTGTTTTTTTAAAAAATTTTTTACGCGAATTTGTACGCAACGAACTCAAAATTTAGTTAATGGTGATACATTTTGCGTATTTCACTCAAATTCGAAGCTTATCCGGGCCTCATATTTTTTTTAAACCTCATGTTGATGTTTTGAATAGATGTTTGAACTTCTTATGGCTTTTGAGATGAGACAGTTGTTTCTTTTGATACATGTAATTATTGCTTTTTTAGCCAGCGCACATTAGAAAATAGCTTTTTACATCATTACCTGTGACGCTGCTTTGCGGTAGTGTCTGGTGTCAAGGGGTGTATCGATTGTTCAAGCAATGGCCATGTTCCGGTGGTATTGTATCAAGTTAACATATCAATAGTTCACACTGATACCGTTTCTGACTATTTCGACCAAACACTACAGTTAGAAATTTTTAATAATATTTCGTATACAACGTTCCTAGCTACCAAACCTCGGGTCTTGATGTATTTGGGCCAAATTGTTTCATATTTTTAATGAAAGAATGCAGTACGTAGGCTTCTAAACTTTAGAAAATGTATATTTTATTGACAATTACATACATGGTACATTTATTGAGGTTGTGTACATAAATTTAAGTCATTTCTGAAAACCTATACATCCAGGATAAACTGATGGGAAAAAGTATATTTTTTCATGTACAGTAGACTACGCTTATAACGAACACGCTTATAACGAACTGACGGATATAGCGAAAATTATTTTCAGTCCCGGCCATTTGATGTAAGTATATAT
The DNA here is from genome assembly GCF_022045235.1 of Haliotis cracherodii. Taxonomy (NCBI): domain Eukaryota; kingdom Metazoa; phylum Mollusca; class Gastropoda; order Lepetellida; family Haliotidae; genus Haliotis; species Haliotis cracherodii. The sequence goes on from NW_027266343.1 coordinate 7,396,348, forward strand.
TATGCTGTATATATGCTTATAACAAACTGCGGTTTACGAACTAAAATTAGTGGTCCCTTTGAGTTCGTTATAACCGTAGTTTACTGTAATTGAAAACTGAATGAACTGTTGTTACATTTGATTCTGTTTATCTAACCATCACTCATACCTGCAACAGTTTGTAAAATGTAATCGCTGCCTGGGTAGCAAGAGTGTATAATATATTGGCTCAATGAAAACTAGGGTAAGAAATGAATTTGCAACCACATGCTTCAACACTTGTGTATTATGTAAAAAAAAATAATAATTATTTTTTATTTTTTAAATCCAATTATATTTTAAAAGTTTTAAAAATGTAAATGTTTTCTTTGAGCGCTGACTAAGCCCCATATCAATATTCAAAAATGTTCGGAGTGGTTCAATGTATTAGTGTGTCAAGTTTTGGTGCTTTTAACCCAAAGTGCACAAGTTTATCCTTAATCGCTCAACTACCAGTACAATTAATCTTATTTAATATAGTATACGTATATTTTAAACTGAAAACAAAACATGATAAACTTAACTGAGAGGTATAGTCTCTTTTGGCCCTCAGTTTAATTAGTTTATATATAATTAAAACATGCCATTTAATTTTTATTTTCTTGTTTTGTGAAAATAATGATGACGATCGTATCCCCTTCAAAATAGTCAACATATAATTTGTCCACAGGTTTTACTTCAAGAAAAAATATAAGTAAGCAGGATGTCCTGATAAATGTGTGAATAAACATAAAAGTGTTTGGATTCTCTTGTCACAGAGTTTTTGAAGCAGTGACCAAAAAATATCCTGCCTGTAACAGAAATCCCAGGCCATTACAATTGTTCTTACTATATGGGATAGACTGAGGCTTAGTCTCTGAAAATATATAATTTTGATAGAATCACTGTTTTAAGCAACTACATTCAAATTGAAAAGGAATCCAAGTGAGATAGGAGTGTCAGATCCCGTTGACAATCTAGACTTGCTTCATTTAGAGTTTTAGTATTACAGGAAGGGCTGGGCGGAAGGGGAAGTAATATGGTTCAGGGACTGTAAGACAGGCTACATCTGGGATAAAATGACAGATCAGTCAAGTGAAGCCTGCGTCACCACGGAAACTGGCGAGTTGATATGATTGAGTACTCCCACATGGTTTTTCCCTGGATTTGCCCAGGAACGCAGGGTTTCAAATTACAAGCCGTCTTTTGTGGCTGCAACGACACCGATTACTGTTAAGTCACTGGACTTAAGCCTGGGTAGCCGTGTACTTGGCACATATTGTAACTCGAGTCTCGCCACTTGCCAGAAGCATTCTCCAGCACCACCAGCTAGACTATTTATAACAGCCAATTTATAGCTGGCTTTTGCCATGAAAATTTCTTTCTCGAACTCATAAAGCATACGGAGCTTATGGCCAAGGTGTTCTCGGGTCAGTTTGAATATAAATATTAACCTATACATATTTGGGTTACTGGTTGGAGTGAGTGGGTGAGTGGGTGGGTGAGTGAGTGAGGGAACGGATTCGACCTTGATGTAGCACAACGGTTAATGTGGGTAAACTTGTCTAGGGTTCGATTCCCCACAACAAAGAAGAGCGAAAAGCTATCTCAGTGATGATATGATTATTCTCAAATGTTACTCAAAACGAGGTCAGATAGCATTAACTCACTTACTCACTCTTTATGGATACCCGACTATCAGCCATGGTGTATGCGTTCTTGAGATACCCAACTTCCCGAAAGTAAACCATGGCAAAACGTCCCTTTTATAACGATTTTACAATCTTTCTATAAACCCAGCTCCAAAACTGTAAATCATGGTATAAACTCCATCTTCCCGAGGCAAGAGAGTTAACTGACTATAAAAGTCCAGTTTCCACCTTTGCCGAACTAGGCTGATGTCATGGAGTTTTGGCTGGACAAACGAGTCTATGCATAGTCCAATCAAAATCGCGCAACGAAATCGAAATCCGGTTCGTTAACAGTCGCGCAGATTTCGGTCGATTACAAGATTTGCACAGCATGTCCACCGCCAACTCGTTGTCAACAGATATTTTCCAAACATTTTCGTGTTTTTAATAAAGGTTCTCACGTGATTTGATGCACTTCGCCATGTGAGACCCGTTTTATCACAGCATAGATCTTGATTATCGATCCGATCGTCTTGACTGGGCGCCACCGTTTTGTTGGAATTTGATTGGTCCATAGGAGAGGCTTAGAAGTGACATAACTAGTAATACCCACTGGTGGCGCATCGAACGAGCCCAGGAATTCCAGCCTAGTTCGGCAAGGGTGGAAACTGGACTCTCTTGCCTAGGGAAGATGTATAATCTCTTGCTATTCTCAACCCTAATGGTATAATCTCTTGATTTTCCCAACCCCCATGGTATAATCTCTTGATATACCCAACACACAGCAGTTGACCACCATGGTGGTATAATCTCTTGATATACCTAACCCTAGTAGTAAACCATGGTATAATCTCTTGCTATTCTCAACCCCATGGTATATTCTCTTGCTATTCCCACCCCCCATTGTATAATATCTTGATATTCCCAACCCCCATGGTTTAATATTCTTATATTCCCAACCCCCTTAGTATAATCACTTGATATTCCTAACACCCGATGTATGAAGCCCATTTCTCATGCCCAACTACACCGTGATATTGCTGATAATACGCTAAAACCGACCAAACAACAACCAAATCACACTTATTTGCCTTCGCTACAGACACTCATTCACCTCAGGTCAATCTGACCACCCGAATGAGACCTGTTGGATCCACCAAATGACTGAAACGACGACCATTATACCAGGGCGGTGTGGTGACTATATGGACACATAAACCTTAGAACATGAACAGGATTAATCTTTTACTAAACATGGCTTTAAGCTGGCACTGATTGATTCTCTAGGGAATCGCCCGAACACGTCGATAATTGAGGGTGTATTGACCGGCATGTGTCAATGAATGATGATTGATTTCTGACCGATATAAATGTGTTATTGTTAACATGTATTCCTCGTGGATCAGATCGATCAACTGCTGATTTCTAGATCAGGGATTTGGAAAACAACTTGCCTCTAAACACCTACCCTTTAGGGACTGCGTTTAGAAAGACACACTGTGAAACACGGCACCCGGGACATATATACATTGTTTAACTAGATACGTCCAAATACACACTAGGTCGTTAATAATTATATACTACTCATTATTGATAGGAATATTCTGTGTCAATGGTCTGTTTGGAATAAAACGTGACTGTACGAGTCATACGAGTGAGTTTGGTTTTAAGGCTGCTTTTAGCATCCAAAATGGGCTTCACACCTTCTATCCAAGTGGGGAATCGAACCCGGGCATTCGGCGTGACGAGAGAATGCTTTAACTACTAGGCTACCCCATTGCCCCTTTGTCGTACGAATATGTGTTCCTTATTTCAAGTCAACCCTTATGCTATACTAATATATGTATCCCTATCAACAGTGAGTGAGTGAGTGAGTATTTACGCCAATCATAAAATCATAAAATGTCGCTTCTTACAACAAGCATAGTCGCCTCTTATGGCAAACATGGGTTGCTGAAGATCTATTCTTACCCGGATCTCAAAGGGGCACCTTGAAAAAAAACAACCAAAAAACAACCAGCGTGTCTGTCCCTAAATACAAGTGTGAGATCAAAAAGGACCTATAATATTCTTCCCCGGAATCCACGTGGAGTGATACGAGTGAGTGGGTGAGTATGGTTTTACGCGGTTTTTAGCAATATTCCAGCAATATCACGGCGGGGGACACCACAAATGGGCTTCACATGGGGGGTGTGTGTACATGTTAACAATCACACATTAGTAGGGATCATCACTTGACATAACGGTCAATACATCCTATATAACATAGACCTTCTGTAAGGAGCCTGGGCCAGCGTTGAATAGGCTTGTCTTCAGAGACAGATGCATGTAGGGTATGATTTAGAAACAGAAGCTTTCTACAGCCGGGGTCGACCCGTGAAGATCCGGGTTAGAATAGGTCTTCAGCAACCAATGCCTGTCCTAAGAGAGTACAATGCTTGTCGTAAAGGGCGACTAACGGGATCGGGTGGTCAGGCTCGCTGACTTGGTTGATGCATGTCATCGTATCCCGATTGCGTAGATCGATGCTCATGATATCAATCACTGGATTGTCTTGTCCAGACTCGATTATTTACAGACCGCCGTCATAGAGCAGGAATATTGCGGCGTTTCATATTTGACTTTGATCCCGTTTCACGGCATAGTCGCCTCTTACAACAAGCATGGGTTGCTGAAGACCCGGATCTTCACGGGTCCCCTGGGACTCCTTTAGCCCGGGGTTGTGTTATGCATTACCCCTCCCGAAAGACATGAGACCGGGAATTTCAACTTTTCACCTTCTGATCGCGATGTTATCCGTTTTGTATCTGACATGTTAAAAGCAACAGGATGCCTTGTCCAGAGGTGTGCACACTGACAGGAGAGAAAGGTTTAAAGGTCACAAGATATGTCCGAAGGCGATTCTAGTCGCCCACAGTTGACCACGAGCTCGGTACAAGGGCGTGAGGGCTAAATGTTCATTATCGGAGACATGAAAGCGAGAGGTTCGTGTCCTTCGCCAGTATACACAAACACGATTCCACGACATAAGGAAGCCGATACGCTTCATTGACGCTTATATATGACATGGTTGATTGTAAAGACACCACACAGGGGAATGTTTCAAACGTTTCTACGTAAACAAGTATTGTTTGTATTAGTGTTCTCGTACGGGCTATAAGCAGCATATATTATTCACTACAATTATCATATTCATCAGTGTACACATTTAATCTCAATATACAAGTAGTTAATGATGAGGTCAGACAGTGGTGTGTTAAGTTACGCCCTGTTTGGCTTTGATATTTACGTCTGTTAAAAGTTTAATGTAAACAAGTTGTCTCGGTGCAAGGTGATCGGCGCGCGTTCAACAACAATGTTGAAAAACATTTCGTAAATAAGCAAAACCAAATATGCATCACTTTAAGTGACGACAATTCTTCAACAAAATCAACTTCGAATTACTCCAGGGGCGGCCGGGTAGCCTAGTGGTTAAAGCGTTCGCTCGTCACGCCGAAGACCTTGGTTCGATTCCCGACATGGGTACAATGTGTGAAGCCCATTTCTGGTGTCCCCCGCCGTGATATTGCTGGAATATTGCTAAAAGCGGCGTAAAACCATACTCACTCACTCACTCGTATCACTCCACGTGGATTCCGGGGAAGAATATTATAGGTAGTTTTTACCTCAAACTTGTGAGAGGTGACTATTTAGGAACAGACACGCTGTGTTTTTTGTGTGTGTTTTTTCCAGGTGCCCCATGAAGATCCGGGTTAGAATAGGTCTTCAGCAACCCATGTTTGCCATAAGTGGCGACTATGCTTGTCGTAAGAGGCGAAATTCTATGATTTGTTGAACGACATACACCCTTCACCACATAGTGAGTGAGTGAGTGAGTGAGTGAGTGAGTGAGTATGGCTTTACGATGCTTTTCGCAATATTCCAGCAATATCACGGCGGGGGACACCAGAGATAGGCTTCACACATTGAACCCATGTGGGGAATCGAACAAGAGATTTCGTCGCGACAAGCGAACGCTTTAACCACTAGGCTACCTTTTCTCGCCCATGAATAACACACTGCATACGTCAAACAAGACACTGCAACCTAAACGAAGGTTGTCTTCAATTACGAATTAAATCTTGACTTGAAACTTAGAAAACACAAACATCTTATTCTCTCGCCTGTAACACTAACAACCCAATATATATATAAGTTCCAATCTAATATTAAAGTGATCACATGCAGTATGCATATTAGTTTTGAACGTTTTAACGCATAATTTGCTGTGTCACATCATAGGAATATTAATATTAAACATTATACCCAAAGTGAGAAATGCTTACCTGAACGTACACTGAACTACCCGTGTCAGTCTATCCGCCATACACATGGTGAAACCCTACTGTGGGTTATACCAGGTTAAGTCAAACAAGCCACGCCATGAACCCAGCAAGACAGACGTATAGAACCGAAACACGTTCATATAGACCGATATTAGGTAATAACACGCAGCTTATTTAATGAATTAAAAGGGCAAACAAACTGCCTGTCGATATAGCTGGTGTTTGTACAGTTAAGATCGATGTAGCATGCGACTATGTATATTTAATCAGCCCATGTAACGCCTCATACTACAGATTGTACATATCCCCGCTATACCGCCATTGTCAGCTGGGAAGGAAATCGAAAATATATCGAATAGAAAAAGAACGGCGCAAATGAAGCCTGGTATTTGTTAAGGCATAATTTGTTAAGGCATAATTTGTTGAGGCATGTATTTGTCATACCTACCGGTTTCGTACCAGTAGTTGTATTGACACGACGATTATTTTGAATCCACATTTCGATGGACGTGTTTAACGACAATTCATCGTTTACACAATGCGTAAGTGTCTGTGCGCTATAGTTCAATTATTATCATCATCATCATCATCATCATCATCATCATCATCATCATCATCATCATCATCATCATCGTCATCATATTATTACTATTTTTATTAATTTAGTAGTAGCAGTAGTAGTAGTAGTAGTAGTAGTAGTAGTAGTAGTAGTAGTAGTAGTAGAAGTAGTAGTAGTAGTAGTAGTATTTTACAGTTGGGCAATGAGCAGAATTTCTGCAGCTTAGACTGGACCCATGGTACACCGGATTGAAAGATTGAATCATTAATAAAACCTGAAAATATTCCATTTCCATATGAAACCATACACATGTATGAACTTGCACATAATAACTAATACAATAGCGTACAATCATCCTACATTTAGTGGTTCATTTCTAACATGTACATTTGTATTTTATAATGACTGACAATTTCAAACAAACCTCAGGTAAAATTAAGTATTCGCTAGAAGTGTGACTTTGTAAAATTTGCATTTTGTTCCGACCTTGATTTTTTCAATATACACTATTGGAATTCAAAGCTGCCTCTTATGACGTCACAAACACTTAACAAACCTAAGGGACCTTATATATCTATGGTTTAATATTTGAAAGAGTGAGTGAGTTGGGTTTAACGCCGCTTTTAACAGTATTCCAGTTATATCACGGCGTGTCAGCTTAATGTGGGAGGAAAGCCCGAAGTGATGCAGGTCTCAGACGTTTACCACTTCGGTGAAACCCACGAGCACGGGTATGGTGCTGACAAACCTATAAACATAATCGGGCGAACCGGGATTTGAACCCACAATCATACGTTTCTGGCGTGTCCAAGGAAGCAACTCTGAATATTAGAAAGAGAAAACAGGTAAAAATAGTACGTAGGGAAGTCGTTGGAAACGAATATTAATTATCCAAGTGTGCAATTTGCCTGAGCTAACAGGCTTCTAGTGACTCATGCTTCTAGTGTAAGCGTCATTGCATTGTTGTAATTTATGTCGCTAGGTTGTCTTGATATGTTGCAATGAATACACAGTGGGATATACACTATAGCGTTAAAACTGCTTTAATGGACATTAAATATCACATAAGGCTATTTGGCAATAGTGGTTGTGTGTTGGTTGTTGTTTAACGCCCCACTCCGCAATATTCCAGCTATGTATATGACGGCGGTCTGTAAATAATCGAGTCTGTACAAGACAATCCAGTGATTTACATCATGAACATCGATCTACGCATTTGGGATACGATGACATGCATCAACCAAGTCAGCGAGCCTGACCACCCGATCCCGTTAGTTGTCCCCTACGGCAAGAACGGATTGTGAAGACCTATTCTGACCCGGATCTTCACGGATTGTATTTGGCAATAGACTTATGACTGTTGATCTACTATCTTAATTATAATAGGTTTTTCGGCTTTACATACAGATGATTTATACCCCAGATAGTTTTATTCCTTTAATAAATATTAACATGTCGTTATTTTGCGACAATTACATGTGATTATGTAATATCATATTTTCTCGAAATCCAAAGAATATGGAAAATGCAGTGACATGAAGCTAATGTGGAAGGAACTGGTTAGGTTGTTCCAATTCTATCCTTAAATCATTAATAACATCACACTCGTCATAGACATGGAATATGAATTTACTTAAAGCTTTACAAAAACATCAACACATTTCATTTTACACACTTTTTAAAAAATATATGTTAATTTGGTGTCTCTTCTATTCTATAGTCATTATTATTATATATATCCTTACAATCCTTACAAACATGTCCTTGCCATTTAAGTCACACGTCGATTACCAGTTTCAGTTAAAATATAAAATGGTCTACCTTCTTTACTTTGATGTTAATAAGAATGCCAGACATGTTTAGTACATTTAGCTAGGATTTTTATTGGTGGCTGGAATATGTACAATATTTACATCACGTTGAACTGTTTACATAATAAACTGACAAATCTGAAGCTGTTGCTGGAAATCAATAGTTCCATTATTATGATTAAACAAAGATATGCAAGCTCCCAAGAAGCTCCCAAGAAGATCTGAAGTATTTTTAACACAAATGAATACCCTGTAGGAAAAGCTTGATGTATGTAGAATCATGTCACTTAAATTTTGTCAGCAAATGTTAGGCTTAGTCTTTATTACAGGGATATATCTCATTCGGTGTACATTCTTTATACCCCCCCCCCCCCCCCCCCCCCCCCCAACACATCATACCATGGGTCGGGCTGTCGTGCCGCTAGCGTGACACACAGATTCGTAACATATACATATACCTTGCTGTTTTATGGCGTTTTACTTGGGGCTCAAGTTAAGATCAGCTTTGGGATGGGATAGGATAGGTTTTGAGTTATTGCCTTGCGTTGACCTTCTATCTCACGCAAGTTGCTATACTGAACTGATGCTGTCTTACAACGCTGACTAAAACATGCTCTGTCTAAAAAACACCGATTGATATTGGTTCGTGTGAATATGCGAATTCGGTCATCGAGTGGACTATTGATTCTTACTGTACGTCATATGTGAAAACTCTTGTAGCACAATGGTGTAGTTCAGTATACAAATATCACCTGGCAAGCATTCACGCCTCCAGAGGTTGACAAACAACTGTAGATTTCCCTTTGGATATTAATGTTACTTAACTGAACGATGCATCTCAAAATAGATAGGTATAACATATTTACATTGGAAGGGTACACGAACACGTTAGTCTCTCACACATACACACACCCGTCGGATACCCGTTACCGATTACACGGGACGGGCTGAGCATGTTATGCCAGCACGCGTCTCTAATCCGTTACCGGTTGCTCTGTTATATCCAGCACATGATAACAGTGGATTTCACGATTACAAATCTCATACATATCAACACCGCCGTGTACAAGGGAATACCTTTATGCCTGCACGAAACTAACAGAGCTTGTCTGAAAAGCTTACATCCCAGTACTTCCCGAACGCGACCTACATATCTACCCGAAACACTAGCTATATAACAACGCTTCTTACACACAATGTCACCATCGACATGAACCAGTGTCTTACCTGTCGTCGAAATGGTTCCCGCAATTACAATGTCCTCCGCTGCCCGACAGTTGCCGGTGAGATTGAAGACATGCCCTAGAAATTCCTTGGTCTAGAGCTAACGAATGAACGTATCCGTGACAAAGCTCAAGTTACTCGGGTGGGGCAGTGTCTTATTGTTCGAGAATCATCCACCGTGTCACTCTTGGTACATATTATGCTTTCCCGACTGACGTTGTACCCAAAGCGGGGTTGTGAAATACTTTCGTGCCACCTAGGGCTTCAAGGTTGGCCGAGCAGAGATTTTCTTCCGGCGTTGTTTAAACTCTGAGTGTTTATCGTGTACTATCCTTTAGGGAAGCAGAAAAAGTGCTCACCATCGATCATGAATACACATGTAAAAGTCATGGACCATTATTATAGAGTTGTGAAGTGTGACATGTTAATGAACTCCGGGTATTCCAAGACTGTGTTGATTGTTATACCTTCGGAGGACATTCGCTCTCCCCCCCCCCCCCCCCCCCCCCTTCCAAGTCCCAACCCTGCACACACACACGCACACACTCACACGCATGCACACACACAAACGCACACTAATGAAATTATCATACTGAAATAACAATTATAACGCATTAAAAGTAACTTAAATACAAAATGATTAATCATGTTAATAATTATATAAATCTTATTGATTTGTAAAAAATGATTTTATATATACAAATTTAACTGAAATAAATGCATTTAAAATGCATTTTTGTTTTGTTTTAGCAGTGGCAAAAATTGACGTCACGGTGATCAGAAAAATTAAATTTGCAAATCATATAAAGCACCAAAATCCAGTCAAATACAACCTACTAAGTATTTTAAATCTGCATAGAAAAAGTTCTTAACTTAAGGAGGTGTTTGAAATCTGTTGACTTATTTAGAAATATACTGAAGTTCAATGAGACAACACTATTTCATGTGTTACACTGAGGCCTGTATATAATCCAGTCTGAAATCAGGCAAACCAGTGATTGAAATCATGAGCAACGATCCACCCCCTCTAACGGCATCGGGTGGTCAGACTCGCTGACTTGGTTTATGCATGTTATCGTATCCCAATTACGTAGATCGATGCTCATAAGGTCAATCACAGGGTTGTCTGGTCCAGTCTCGATTATTTACAGACCGCCGACATATAGCTGGAATATTGCGGCGTTAAACAACAAACAAAAGAACAAACACATTTAAGTCTGCTCTAAGAACAAAAGCATAATTAGGACCAGGGTACCGTTGTAGAAAGGGATTTTAGCACTAAGGTGATCGCAACTCCCATACTTTAATATAGACTTACGAGCATCGTAGCGCGGAGATCCCTTTGTACAACGGCACCCTGGGGACCTACCCTGGCCCTGAATCCCCAGGGGGCGTACTACACGGTACGAGGGGAGGTACTATTAGAGCGTATTGCTGTACAAAATAAAATATTAATAGACCAGTGTCTTAACGTACGGGCGGGGTGAACTGTTGTTACTGTTGTTTTACGATTACCGTATTCGACGTAAAAAGCGCACACGGCGATTTTTTCCAAAACATGTATATTGGCTAGTGAACAATCCCAATTAGCACCCTTTCCAATTGATCAATGTACACAAGACTTATCTATTCGTGTATAATACGCACTCGTGTATTATATGCACCTTTAATTATGGGCAATTAAATTCTGGAAAATATATCTGTCGTGTATAATACACACAAATTCTTCTTTTATATCATTTCAGGCTGTCAGCATAAACCACAAAATTTACAATCTTCCAACTCTGTTTTTTCTCTCACCAAAATTATATTCTAATAAGAGCCCCCTATTTCTAATTTTGAGAGCGCCCTGGGCGCGTAGTACGTCGAATACGGTATATAGAAAATGCGAAGCGACTTCCTAAAAGATCCTCACAAAGGAGCGATTTCCAGAATGTTAGTTTAAACAAAAATATATATTTGAAAGTTCTACAAAATATTTTAATAAATCATTCATCCTATTAAACGTTGAGATATCCAAACGTTATTTGTTAAGGAGTATTGCACTTCGTAACCCACGGAGCATGCCAGGGTATTAACAGTTAATCGGTGTTTTACCGATAAACATGTTTTATGTCAGAAGGTGACAGAGAAAAGTACTCTACACATTAATACTAATAGGCCTTTTCTTTACACATTAATACTATTAGGCCTTTTCTTTACACATTAATACTATTAGACCTGTTCTTTACCTTAAATCCAAGAAAGGATAATGAGCGAGTGAGTATGATTTTACGCCGCTTAAAAGATAGTGCAGCAATTTCGCGGCGGGGAACACCAGAAAGGAATTCTTAATCACGAAAACCTTAAGCGCGTCTAGAGTTTTAAATGGCACGTTGTATGTGGCAAATCCCCACCCCCGCTCCCTCCACCCCCCAATACAAAATAATAAATAAATATAAAATAAATGAATAAATAATCAGCGTAGGTCGTTGTGCATCAACTACTGGATTGCGTAATCCAGACTCGTCTATGCTCGTCGATACGCGTTGGATATAAGTACAATACCATTTACTGCGACGTCACTTACGCTAGCAAATCTGTGTATCAACATACGGAAACATAAAGACGATACAACCAAGGTAACAGCAAACATTATACAGTAAACTACGGTTATGACGAACTCAAAGGGACCAACAATCTTAGCTCGTAATAACCGTAGTTCGTTATAAGCATATATACAGCATATATGCAACAAATGGCCGGGACTAAAAAATAAGTTCGTTCTATCGGTCAGTTCGTTATAAGCGTGTTCGTTATAAACGTAGTTTACTGTATTGAAAATGTGTCAAGTTGATAATGATTCCCCTACACCAAGTATAATATATTCAATATGATCAACCCCTATTTCATATCTACTAACCTCATTACAAAACCAGTGCTCCACCCATCCAGGCATTGAATCAGATTGATGCTGTCGAGATCCGAACTTGCAACCAGTGCATCCCGGCTCCTCCATGACGAGAGCTAGCGTTAACAATATAAGGTTGTAAAAACCATCCCTGGTGCGTCGCTTTACTTGAGACAGACTACAGCCACTTGGCCAGATAACATCACGGTCGCTAACAGAAATAGAGCACTTTATGACAAGTTATTGGTATCTGTGAACGTTAACGCTCGCGGCCGGCAGGTTACACATGTAGCGTACATGTAGCTTCGTTATGTTATGCACAGGGAGAGGTCAGCATGACCTGTTATGTAACAGTTAAGCCCCATAATAAGTACTCTACCTCATATAACATTATACATTTTTATGGTAGCACGGTTGTATTATGTAATTGCTTTATGAAAACGATTTTTCCTCATTTGCATACGTAAACAAACTGCCGGGGAAAAGAGATTATTATTTTTTTTTTTTGGGTAAATAGGATCTGACCCCAAAATTACAAACACCACGAAACGTTACACGTTACAACACATTATTTTTCAAAACAACATCCATTATTATCTCCAGTGAAGGAAATTATTTATTTTTTTTGTTGTTGATTGTTTTTAGTTTAAAATATTTTTTAAAGTTAATATTTTATTCTAATTGTTTATTTTTTATTATTTATTATTTATTTTTTGGGGTGGTGGGGGTGGTGGAGAATATTTGTTTCATGCTTTCTCGGGACTAGATTTTTCTCAGTTTTACATCTGGGGCCTCTGAGGACATGGAATGATCGTCCCCCGAGTTTTCAATGTTCATGCTCACTGCATCAATGATTTATGAAATAAATAATTAATGACAAGAAAAGACATAAATGTCAATGATGATTATCATTTCGAGCTGGAAAAAACTCGTTCGTACGAACCCCTTCAGTCCGGAAACCTCTCCCAACGGACTGTTACAGGTGGGAACGTCTACTCCATACACAAAATTCGATAATCCGGATAGGATTACCGTCCGGATTAACGAGGTTTCATCTGCATGGCAGATGCGGCTTTGATTAATAGGAGAAGATGGCGTGATTAATTAATCATGGTTTCGTGTCGCTTGTATTAGACTTGCATGGATACATATTTTATCTTCCGGAAATTCCTGAGATAGGTTTTTCTAATCCTGTACAAGTCACGCTATGTAGCGTGTTGAGCGGTGTTGTGCAACATGTACTGTCCTGGTGCGACCCGTGAAGATCTGGGGTAGAATAGGTCTTCAGCAGCCCATGCTTGGTGTAAAAGGAGACTATGCTTGTCGTAAAAGGCGACTAACAGGATCGGGTGGCCAGACTTGGTTGATGCATGTCATCGTATCCCAATTGCGTGGATCGAAGCTAATGATATCAATCATTGGATTGTCTGGTCCAAACTCTTTTATTTACAGACCGCCGTCATACAGCTGGAATATTGCTGAGTGCAGCGTTAAACAACAAACAAACCAAAAAACTCTCCTGGTGCAGAGGTAACCTCTCCTGATTGCTCATCATTAAACATATCATGTTCTTGTTGTCACTTTGTTGTTTCTATTACCACGTTGGTATATATATTTCTGTGTTGTTTATATTACCGGCCGCCTCCGTGGTCTAGTGGTAGAGCGTCCACCGGGAGAGCGGAAGGTCCGGGGTTCGATCCACGGCCGCGTCATACCAAAAGACGTTGAAAGATGGTACTTGTTCTTACCCTGTCTGACTCGGCATTAAGGGCTAAAACAAGGACTGGTCGGCTCGGAGTCAGTATACTGTGTCTGAGTGGGGTATTCATGTAAAACTGCGACATGGTATCTCAGTGGGCTAGCACTATAAATCGGCATCAGTCCGGACTAGTACAAGCAGCCACACACAGGTACATGCACGTCGCTATATTAATGCAATAATCTTGGACGCGACGTTAAACCCCATTTCACCTCACCTCACCTCACCTCACCTCACCTCACCTCACTGGTTTATATTACCATCTCGTACTTTCCTTCATCCTTTTGTTGTTTACATTCACTTATATCTTTACTGTTGTTGTTGTTGTTTATACCATAACATTGTGGTTAATAACCTCACAGTGTTAACATTTTCACTCTGCTTATAATTTCTCTTTCTTAATAATCTCACCATGTTGTGTAATATGTCAATACTTTTATTCTTACTTCTGTTCCGCTTATAAAATAATTGTTTTTGTTGATATTTTTGTTTTCATTTTGTATTCCATTTATTCAATGTTTATTCCCGAAAATGGTTAGGCGGACTTAAACACTTATTTAACCTAGGATGCATCTCAAATGTACAACCCACTTACAAAGCCTCACCCTTGTACCAGCGTCTTTGATCGGGACTACGTGTATTTTCCCAGAGTACATTGTGTAGATTCGAAATATAGTGTACGTAATTACCGTGTTCTAACTGAGACGCATCTGATACACCGGATGACTGATTTCACAATACAACCCACTCTAAATCACAGGCAATTACTAGATCTGTATAAGCCACACCTCTGTGTTAGGAGTTCTTACTTCCCGTTTCTAAACAACTGTGGATACGTGCCGCAGTGCATATTTTCAATTCATCAAAACAGAAAAGAAATTATTTTTAACACGCGTCCTCACATTCCCCGTCGTACAAATATTTTTGAATGATTTGTATGGAGCTTGCGTTTGACATGAGGGAGAGAGAGAGAGAGAGAGAGAGAGAGAGAGAGAGAGGGAGAGAGAGAGAGAGAGAGAGAGAGAGAGAGAGAGAGAGAGAGATATGGTTTTACGCCGCTTTTATCAATATTCCAGCAACATCACGGCTGGGGACACCAGAAATGGGCTTCACACATTGTACCCATGTCGGGAATCGAACCCGGGTCTTCGGCGTGACGAGCGAACGCTTAAACCACTAGACTACCCGACCGCCCCCTTACAAAAGGCTGGGTCATAAACAATGTTCCCAAAAGCTTTTCTATTTGACAAACACACGTGTGCTTGTTACGTGTTCTTTGTGTCGATTCGCAATTTCATCACAAGCACAAACAGTCTTTTGATACCTGAGGAATATCTCGGTCATGTCCCCACATCAATAACGACATCATGGCATACCAGGAGCTTACTAAGCTACATTGTATGGCTACATTAGATTTCACCATACAGCGCAATGCCTATTCAGTGTATTTCTTGTTTAACGCCACACTCCGCAATAGTCCAGCTTCATGGCGGCCTGTGACACTCGAGTCTGAACCAGAGAAGCCAATGACTGATATCATGACACGTTATCAAACATAGGAACAGAGCTTGACCACCCGATCCACTAAGACGCCTCGTACGACAAGCAACCGCCCCAAGAGAGAGAGAGAGAGAGAGAGAGAGAGAGAGAGAGAGAGAGAGAGAGAGAGAGAGAGAAGAATCATATTTCCTGTACTTGAGACGGGTTACTTGACACATGACTAATTATATATATTAAAAAGGCTTTTACAAAATTAACATTACATAATTCCTAAGCGGCCTTCGTGGAACAATGGTGTTGTTCTAAACGGCCCCACCCAACATAAATAGAATTCAGTCGATGATCACTGTTGATGAAACAAGCCCCTTATGATGGCTAATGATTATGCACGTTTGTAATGGAAGCAGTATTGTGCTGTAAGACGACAGAATGTCTCGGCGGTTGTTTTATAACACGGGGATAAGGCGACCCAGTCGAGAACAGCTGTGCCGGAAACAAGAAGCACAGATTCGACCATCTTATGCTTCCAGGTTTGTCAGCACCAACCTAGACTGTCTCATAGTCGTTTCGGTGTAGATTCTAACATTAGATAAGAGATCACTTGCTTGATAACTGTGTTAGAACCTACATCGAAACGTCGCTCCATATTGGAATAGTCCCGTGAAGATCCCGGGTAGAATATTCTTGTCGTAAGATGCGGCTAACGGGATCGGGTAGTCAGGCTCGCTGACTTATTTGATGCATGTCATCTTATATCGATTGCGGGGATCAGCGCCCATGATGTTAATCACTGAATTGTCTGGCCCATACGCGATTATTTACAGACCGCCGGCATATAGCTGGAATATGAATGAGTGCGGCGTTAACCAACCAACAACCAACAACCGGACACACACACACACACATGAAGACATTATCTTAAATCAGGTGAGTTAAATGGTTATAATATCTATATTGTGTTGTATTGAAATAATACAGATTGTTTAAAGTGTTATATTAAGTGAATTAAATGTATGTAATCTAATATAAATGTTGATTATGTCTAATTATTCAAGGATAAGCTAAACAACTATACTTTATCACTAGAATATATTCTATCACTTCAATTAAATATGTGTAAAAGTGTTTTACTTCAAGAATGTTTTAAAAAGCCTTATAAGGTACAGATTCAGAGGTGATACATGCGAATCATTGTTGATTTCTGTCGTGTTTTTCTGCACGAAATGTATTGCCACACATCCTTTGAATATTGTAGTAACCGCATCTGTGCATTTTGTAACCTGTAATTGTATATATAGTTATTTAAATATGCCTACCGACAATGACTGAAAATAGTACTATTCTATGAATATTAGCTTCCGCGGTGATGCGGCCGCCAAACCAGCTGTTTCAATCAGAGGGGGTTTATTGTGATTTAATAGCCTCTGATTGACCAATCAAAATCGAGTAAATTCCAAATTCATGGTAGAATTAATGTTAAATAGCGTTTTAGTTTGTGTATTATTTATTCAGATCATCTATGGTGTTGCCATACGTGTGGCAGTGGGGATACACACCCTTGTATCGTCCACAGGGTATGCATTATTTATATTTGTCTAATACTAAAGATGTAATGTAAATGTTATGACCACATTTAATGTAATATTATAATATCATTCATTTCTGTCTTGTATTGTATATGTTTATAGAGAATGTGTAAGCGTTATTGTGTATATATTATTGTCAAACGGAAGTCAAAGAGTTATCTCCCTAGAATGTCGGTCTGGCGGATCATGTATATTACTGTATATGTTTAAGGTTCAGTCTATCTAGTGTTTAATGGATGACTGATATATGTAATACTTCTGTAATACCTATGCTTTGTATCTAGCATTAATGATGATGTTTTACTTATTTATTATGTAATTATGTGTTTCAGGGTGTCTGATATCTCAGATTCTTGATCTTTGGCATCTGCAATGAAGACCTCAACCCCGTAGTGTGTGTTGTTGCATCTAAAAGGACATGCACTAAGCTGCTACACTAGCACATGAGTGGGTATTTACTGTTATTTAAAACATCGTCAAGGAATTAAGATGCATTCGACCGCCTCCGTGGTCTAGTGGTAGAGCGTCCGCCCGGAGAACGGAAGGTCCGGGGTTCGATCCCCGGCAGCGTCATACCAAAAGACGTTAAAAGATTGTATTTGTTGTTACCCTGTCTGGCGCTCGACATTAAGGGGCTAAAACAAGGACTGGTCGGCTCGGAGTCAGTATACTGTGTCTGAATGGAGTGTACATGTTAAACTGCGTCATGGTATCTCAGTGAGCTAGCTCTATAAATCGGCATCAGTCCGGACTAGTACAATCAACCACACACACACGTACATGCACGTCGCTATATAAGTGCAATAATCTTGGACGCGACGTTAAACCCTATTTCACCTCACCTCACCGGATGCGGTCGGCTTTATTCCATTACCTTCATAACACCTCACGGAACGAAGGGCTGGTGGTTATGCATGACTTCACTTTAAACCGCATACCGACCAATCCCTTAGCTTATTGTTACATTGCGTTGGGTTCTGAAAATGCCCCTTTCGTGGTGAACAAAAATAAGATAAATATGTTTTTATACTGCGCAGCAGTTATTTTATCCAATGACTCTCAGCAGAATAATATGATAGCCACGCGAACAGGCGAAACTAGTAATTACAAGTCCTCCTAATGCTAGCCAAAGTTAGACGAAAATTCTCCAATGCAATCAG
Source organism: Haliotis cracherodii (assembly GCF_022045235.1). Classification (NCBI taxonomy): domain Eukaryota; kingdom Metazoa; phylum Mollusca; class Gastropoda; order Lepetellida; family Haliotidae; genus Haliotis; species Haliotis cracherodii. Next base: position 7,414,790 of record NW_027266343.1, read on the forward strand.
TTGTGTAAGATGATTCTCAAGCCGCTTCATACACTTCCGGATGGCGGATTTACCCGACTACAGCATTGATCCCGTACGTCAATTCAAACAAACAAGCCTTTGTAATATGATATACTGGTATTATTTTTTTTATATAATCTTGACTACCCACAATATAGAAGGGACTTCTCCACTCAATCAACTGCGATTCCATTGCAATATTCTCAACATTTGTCACGATATATGAAGAAAGTAAATAACAGAAAGTGGAAAAGGGATTGGGACTGTAAGGCTGTATTTGTCTGTATTTTACGCCTGTACTGAGTAAATATACTTAAAGGAACATTCAATTTTGTTTAACTGTTAATACATTTGATGCTTATATACAAACAGTACATGTGAAATCACGTGGTAGGACCACAACTAATTAAATAATTTGATCTTGGGATATTTTCATTTTTTTACCGTCAGTATACTGACCATCCTTTTTCGCGAGTTAGTGAACTTAATATTGTCTTGGTCAGGAAAACAGGCGGTTAATAGCATGAACATCGATCCACAATGTGCAGGCATGACGGCAAACAGCCAGCCCGGACCCACGTTGTAGCCACCCAATCCTCATTAGACGTCTCTTACATCAAGCATGTGCCCTACTCGGGCATGGGGTAATCATAAGAAAGCCCATTTCGTTTCAGCTAACGATAGCTCATGTATATCGGAAGCCAAAATTTTAATGTTTGTGAGAGGGCCAACGTTAGATAATACTTGCGAGTATATCATCAACATGAACGAGACAAAGTCAACAGTGCAAACCCAACATGAACGTGTGTCTCTCTTTACAGTCTACGTATTCCTACAGACAGACAGACGTACAGACAGACAGACGTACAGACAGACGGACAGACGTACAGACAGACTTACAGACGGACAGACAGACGGACAGACGTACAGACAGACGGACAGACAGACAGACAGACAGACAGACAGACAGACGTACGGACAGACGTACGGACAGACAGACAGAAACATGCACACACAATAGGAGTTTTTACATTAAATAATAATACAGCGCCACTCATATAAGATTAGAGACGATACAAAACTAAATGATATATACAGATAAAAATGTTTTATCCATATAACAATAGCCTTCTGCGTCGTAATATTTAATAGCAGGTTTTGGCAGTGAAATATACCTCATGTCTAAAAAAGGACACACAATTTCTCATTGTTAGACAGGTTTAAAAAGTTGGACATTTTAGCCGTTATACTTTAAATAATGTAGATCTTAGATCATCGTATAATGGACATTGGAAGAAAACATTTTTTTTCATCTTCAATAATTTATTTTTATGATAATTACAGTTTAAGCACACTCTGTTTTCAAACGTTAGGTTAATACATCTGCCTGTTTCGGTTCTCTAAGGTTCAATACCCCATCTAAAGTTTGCAATGGCAGGACAGTAACTCCGGGGAATAGCGCTCTTAACAAAGTTTGCACAGTCAAAAAAAAAGTGCCTCCTTTGTCCCATTCGTGACCAACTCGTGTTATTCCGGGACAAGCCGAATAGCGACTCGTGCCCCTCTCGTGGCCATTTTGCAACCGGGTTCCGTCTTAGCGCAAAGGGGCATACCTAAAACAATTGTCAACTCGTTGCGCGATGGCTCACATATATTTCCCAATATATTATATATATTTCAGATGCAATTTAAAGCACATCGGGACATGCGGAATTATACAGTACGATTGAAGACATTTAACTGTGTCTTGGGTATATTTTTAGATGCAAGACATATGTAAAAACAGAAATTATTTCTGAGGGATTCTTTGACGAAGAACTTGAAATCATACGCGTATTCTGATTGGTTTGTCGTATTTTCGCACATAACGTTCATCTATAGGGGGACGAGTCTTCTTGCAGGTTAAGGAAAGGGGCGAGTGGTGACGAATGCCTTTGTCCTAAAATACTGGAGCAAGTATTCCAGTGTTAAACAAACAACCCGTCCCTCGCTCTACCCGGGACAGGCTCTACGGACGGCGCATTATGCACGCTTGTAATATGGATATTTATAAACCTTCTGCGTATTTGCGTAACCCCGTGATGGTTTTTTAAATGGTTGAATTCCCCCCTAGAGGGCATTTATTCAAATGTATACGTAATCCCTTGCAGTCTGGTTTACAATGATTGTAAACCCTCATATGAGGAGTTACTTATACTTCTATTCTTGTAAATTTGTACATGGTGTTTCAAACGTCCAATGTTCTAAAATCGAAGACAAGAAATGAAAGTTTTCATTATGAATGACGGGAATCGAACCTGCAAGCTCACATATTGTGTTTAGTTTTGTAAGCCACTGTCTTCCCACTAAGCCACCGGAGCAGGTGGAAAAGGTGTTCAATTTTACATGTCATTAATCCAGTTTGTCCATGCTGCACGTGTTTTTTTCTTGCACGCTTTTCGAATTCATTTTATACCGCGACAAACTGTATTGTTTCACTATAAGGTATATCGATGTTTTTTTATTACCGATGCGACGAGTCGCTTTAAAATATGGATAAACCACTTCGGGAAAATACCTTGGGGGCCTACGCTCGCCTCGGGACGTTCCCTCCCGCCAGGGTTTACAATCTCAAGAAACCCAAGGGCAAGTGGTTTCTCTTCTACATATGTCTGTGTCAAATATTTGTGCTTTTAATTCGTTTTGTTTGTAAGTGGGCTTGGCGTGCAGGCACAGGTGTCGTCTATAACCATACAACACGCATATCCACTTTATTTAAGACGTCCCTTTGTTGATCGCAAATGTTGAGTTTGCTATACAAAATCAATCCCCGAGCATTAAATGTCATACTCCTATTGTACATTAAAATTTTCGTTTGTCTTTTGTTTGACATCGCGCTGTGCCATATTCCAACTTTACTTCAGCTTGTAAATAATCCAGTCTGGACTCGACAAACTAGTGATTGATATTACGAACAAATTCCTACCCCCGCGGGGTAAGTGACGCGTAATCAATCATAGGTTGCCGGATACCTGCACACACACACACACACACACACACACACACACACACACACACACACGAGCGAACGCTTTAACCACCAGGCTACTCGTCGGGACTGTAACTGTGATGGGGGCACGGGTGACCCAGTCGCTTAAGGCGTCGCAATCAATCGATTGTATCCCATGGGCTATTGTTATTTCATATTCTCATAAAGAAATACTTCGGTTTTTTATATTATGAAAGTGAAATTTTTTTAATAAACGCCTCTGGTGTCATTTATTTGCGTACGTCATTATTCATGACGTCTTCGGGTGTTGTGTACGCATAGCGATACGTCACTATGGCCAAGAGTGTTAACCTCTAACATAGACATATGCCCGGGAGTCTTTGCGCTGTGATAGCATGGCGGGTAATACTGGTCATGAATCTGTTCCCAAGAAAACTCCTTCGAACACACACACACACACACACACACACACACACACACACACACACACACACACACACACACACACACACACACACACACACACACACACTCACTCCCTTGTATACACTGTCTCACATCCATTAAATCCCAACTCATAACTATCCGATATTAAGTTGGGTTTAAGGCCGCTTTTAACAGTATTCTAGTTATATCACGGCGTGTCAGCTTTATGTGGGAGGAAAGCCCGAAGTGATGCAGGACTCAGACGTTTACCACTTCGGTGAAACCCACGATAACGGGTATGGTGCTGACAAATCTAGAAACATAATCGGAGCGAAACGGGATTCGACTCCACTATTATAGGCTTCTGGCGTGCCAAATGGAAGCAACTCTGCATAACGAATTGAGGCGCCTTAGACGACTGGGCCGGCCACCCGTGCCTCCATATATTAGAGAATTGACTTCCATGTTGGGTGAGTTCACTGGAGTTCGCTGCGGTCACCGTTTCTCCGTAACGCGCCCATACGATTTTGATATAGATTCCTTTAATAATTACGTAATTCCTCGAATAACCCCTGGAAGATCCGGGGTAGAATAAGTCTCCCCATGCTTGCCGTAAGAGGCGACTATGCTTGTCATAAAAGGCGACTAACGGGATCGTATGGTCAGGCTCGCTGACTTGGTTGATGTATGTTGTCGTATCCTAACTGTGTAGATCGATGTCAATCACTGGATTGTCTGGCCTAGACTCGATTACAGGCCGTGTTTACAGACCGCCGTCATATAACGGGGTTATTGTTGAGTGCGGCGTTAAACAAACAAACCTTATTCTATCTCTTCCATTGCACGAAATTACCGAGAAGACACACACACCGACATACCGAAAATCACAGGAACTAATACGTTGTGCAACTTGCTCGGGATATTAAGGTGGTAGTCAATATCTTGCTGAACGCTGAGTGCACGGCTTATTATCCGTCAATACAAATATCCTGCTTGTTCCAACCATTAAGTAATTATAGGATAATCACAGAGCTACGAAGACTTAGGGAGTTTACGGTTATATCTCCCTTCTGAATGCTTGCTGTTAGTCCGAGCATAAGCGATGAACTGAGGGAGAACTGAGTTTCAATGAATTAGGCAGAGAATGAGCTGTCAGGGAATACGGATTAACGGCGGTTAAAGGCTTGGGATTTACGTCATACCACCACCCCCACCCCCCGAACTGTAATTGTAACATGTGGGTAGTTTATTTATAGAAATTATTACCCGAGTATGTTTCCGTATAGTTTGGTAGTGATACTCTGTTCGTTTGGAGACGTTGAAACTTACTCTTTTTCATTTAGCGGAGCCCAAACTAACTCTATTTCTGAGATGGACAGCTACTCGAGCGTGTATATAAAGATCAGCCACAGATAAAAGTGAAATGATATCAATATACGAAAATAGAAATCTTATCAATACAAAAACAGAAATTTCATGAAGATTAAAACTCACAATAGATATGTGTACCCTACTCACACAGGGTCCCAAAGATGGACAGGTCAGCCGAAACTTGTAAGACATCATTACAAAAAATAAGTAATTTATATAATAATCCCTTAAGTTTCTGTAACAGTATGAATGATCTCAGTATCCCTACCAAAGGCTGAGTGGTATATTATGTATTCCTAACACGTGATGTTTACGATACGGAAACACGTGGGGGTAATAATCTCTTGATCAAATAAGGTCATTCTCAAAATAGTCCATGATTAAGATGTATCTTTACGCGATGATTATCTCCTGAAGCCGCGTATGAATACGTTTGAGTGACCTGGCCAATTTATCAAAAAGTGCCAAATGATTGAGAAGCACGTTTGTCTACAGAAACACCCACACTGGAAACCCCTATCTAAACCTGTTGTGAACATCAGATAACATCTTACTACAAAAATCCGTTTGCTGCATTGGTTGATTGATTTGTTGTTTAACGCCGCACTCAGCAATATTCCAGCTATATGACGGCGGTCTGTAAATAATCGAGTCTGGACCAGACAATCCAGTGACTGAGATCATGAGCATCGATCCACGCAATTGGCATCGATGACATGCATCACTCAAGTCAGCGAGCCTGATCACCCGATCCCGTTAGTCGCCCCTTACGACAAGCATGATCACCTTTTACGACAAGCATGGGTTGCTGAAGGCCTTTTCCACCCCGGATCTTCACGGGTCGCAACATTTATAGAAATCCTAAAGCAACAATTCGTCTTAATTCGCGTGAAAGTTATTTTTTTGTCCATACCAACTCGTCATCATACTTTCAGACTTTGTCATGAAGTAGAGAAAAATTTGTTTTACAAACTATCATGTAATTGTTGCCTGGGGGTCTGCGCAAAAAAACATAACAGCTGAAGAGTTTCACGGAACAAAGGGATACTCTCAAAACTTCTATTGAAAGTAGTTCTTGTCAGGTGAGCTCATTTTTATCGACATTTATCGGATCGTGATACGCAGTTTATTGGATCAGATCGTTAACATTTTTCATTATATGAAAATATATAATATCCATTATTAGAAGCAAATATGTTTAAAAACACTATAAAATCCATTCAATGAGTATATTGTTTTTGTGACGTTTCTCGACGTCATGCATATAGAAAAACGTATTTCTTTTACACACAACACTGTACCAGTATGACGTCATATTACTTCAACTAACCAATCATGTTTGAGGATCGTAAATTGTGAAAATGTCTAAATGTTACCTCATAGGTCTTGCAACTCAAATAGGTAATACACAGCCGGACAAAAGAAAGTATACTCTCATGTTTGGTTGTGGTTAACAATGAAACAAACAAGATCGGTTATTCGATATGATAATGTATTCGATACGGGAATGATAGTCAATATTACACATATCATATCAAAGAGTATCTTACAACAGGTGACGCGCACAAGCCATCTCATGGAACACGGGGATCGCCATTTCACAGAAAACAGTACTGACCAGAGTGAAGTGTGAATTTTCAAGTGGATACTTTCTTTTGCCCGGTAGTTTATGTCGATTGTTTGTGTTTATTGAATCGTGTTTATCTTCCACAGAACGGGGTTCTTATGAACGTCATTATAACGTTTGATACAGTCAACAGGATGCCAGGTATAGTCCAGTTTAGGCCAGACAAACCAGTGGTTGATAGTATGAGCATCGCTTTCTTCCAAATCACCGAGCCTGACTATCCGATCTCCCTCAGTCGCCTCTTGACACGTAATAGACTTAAGTAAATTTCTGTTTTGTACTAATACAATTTACCCATAATCCTAACATAAACCGTCTAAGGCGCCACTATTCGGTGAGCAGAGTTGCGTCCCTTGGGCACGCCAGAAACCTATGATCGTGGGTTCGAATTGATTATGTTTCTAGGTTTGTCAGCACCATACCCGTGCTCGTGGGTTTCACCAAAGAGTCAAACATCTGAGACCTGCATCACTTCGGGCTTTCCTCCCACATTAAACTGACACGCCGTGATATAACTGGAATACTGTTAAAAGCGGCGTTAAACCCAACTCACTCACTCACTAATAGCGCGTCGGGGAGCATTGCCTCCCCGGATCTCCATTGGGTATCCGTTACTAATACGTTCCTCAAACAAGGAAAACGGGTCATGTTGCATAATGCGTATTTCAAGATAGCATTGTAATACAAAGCAAATTCACATTTTGTGCTTAATATGATTTACGCATATTCCTAACTTAATTTATTTAAACTTGAATACACTCTCTTTGAAAGGGCGCGTTTGCTTCTGTGTCTACAACAGTAAACTACGGTTTTAACGAACTCAAAGGGACCACTAATTTTATTTCGTGGTAACCGTAGTTCGTTATAAGCGTATACGAGTATACAGCATATATGCAACAAATGGCCGGGACTAAAACATAAGTTCGTTATATCGGTCAGTTCGTTATAAACGTAGTTTACTCTATGTTTTGTTCATTACAACAAATAAACAGTATATCCTCAATCATTTTAGATTTTAATCGAGAAACTTATGTTGGAACACAATGGAAATATGACGTTAGCTAACGTTAAATGTCCAGTAAATATTCAAGTTCAGCAACAAACTGCATGTGTATAGCAAATGAACTAAACACCGAATGAAATACAATGCATACATCGATTAAAAGCCCATGGCAAAGTCTGTATCATTAACACATACTTCACCGTATCAACATCAGTAATGTTCAACTCACCGAACGCCGTGATCCCCGTACTTGTTCATCGTATTCCATGTTTCAGTCACGGGTAAAAGTCAACTAAATGTACAGGGGCTGTTATCTCATAACGCCGAGGTCCGCTTCAGCAGCTGATCCCTTGGCCACACCTTGACACCACGGGGAGAAATCCGTGTTTCAGGTCTGGGCGACAATCGATCACATGTAATGCACATACATGGTTTTGCTGCAATGATTACTCCCTGATCAATGTCCACCGTCTCTTGATTTCCGTTGCTATTCAATTTAGCTTTGTTGCTAGGCTCCACATCATTTGCAGAGTATTAGAACCAGGGCAGGGTCGATACACCATCAGATGATATCACTCTGAAGGGTGGTAATATATTATGCAATACTTATGACATAATCTTTTATCACAACACTGACAAACTGGTATGTAATTTTCGAGGAATTAATTACCTCCCCGATTAATCGATACCATCTACGTATGTATAAATTCATCGAATTACTTATATAAGTTGGATGGAGAGAGTGATGATTGAGCGCCGGTTAAATCTCACCATCCTCACCAACGATAATTAAATCCGTTATTAATATATGTTGGTGACAAATAATTTGCTGGGGTACCAAAGCTACCCCCGTCTTCTATGGGAAACCTTAATCTCCCAATTGCTTTGAAAAAATATAATAATGGTGAATATGACTGCACACTTGTTTCAAAATATGAAACTAAATATTTTCAAAAATCCGTTTTAAATTAAGGATTAATGTGATTCGGGTAATTAAGCACTTATTTGTATATGTAACGCGACATAAAGAAACAAATTTAATGTAAACCATACACCAGGAAATAAAACGTTAAGTACCATTCCACTATCTGAATATATTCCCAACGTCCATCTAAACATTTTGAAAATATCAATATTTTATTAATTTTATAAAATGTCTAAAACCCGTGAAGACCCGGGTTAGGATTGGTCTTCAGCAACCCATGCTTGATGTAAGACAATTTTAAGGGTTGTCAAGTAGCTACTGCTATGGAACAATCACAAATCACGACTTTAGATAACTGATTTCTGTCTCTGTGTTTTAATGTATGTATGGCACTCTGTTATCTGATAGTGAGTGACTGAGTGAGTGAGTGAGTTGGGTTTAACGCCGCTTTTAACAGTATTCCAGTTATATCACGGCGTGTCAGCTTAATGTGGGAGGAAAGCCCGAAGTGATGCAGGTCTTAGACGTTTACCACTTCGGTGAAACCCACGAGCACGGGTATGGTGCTGACAAACCTAGAAACATAATGGGGGCGAACCGAGATTCGAACCCACAATCATAGGTTTCTCGCGTGACCAAGGAACGCAACTTTGCACAGCGAATTGCGGCGCCTTAGACGCCAGGGGCACCCGTTCCCCCTAATGTGGGAGGAAAGCCCGAAGTGATGCAGGTCTCAGATGTTTGACTCTTTGGTGAAACCCACGAGCACGGGTATGGTGCTGACAAACCTAGAAACATAAGCACAGCGAATTGCGGCGCCCCTAGACGACTGGGCCACACGTGCCCCCTGTTATCTGATAGCATGTGTTTCACAAGAAAACCACACGATTTCATATAATTTGCCTCCGATTCAGATGTCCCATCAGTCAGACAGCTTATAACCACAAACTGTATGACTGAATAATCTCATGTTACCTGTAATAACAATAACAACAACAATAATAATAATAAGAAGAAGAAGAAGAAGAAGAAGAAGAAGAAGAAGAAGAAGAAGAATGATGATGATGATAATAATAAAATAAAATAAAATAAAATAAAATAAAATAAAATAAAATAAAATAAAATAAAATAAAATAAAATAAAAATGATGATTGATGATGATGATAATAATAATAATAATGCAATTTAATAGGTTATAATAATTAAACCTGTGTAATGACTATTTACCTGAGCAGAGAGATTAAAAACATGAAAGGAAACAGATTAAATGATTCTCAAATTGGATGTTTTGCTAAAAAACCCAACACATTGCACAGAGATCCAAGCCTTTGTTAAAAGTTATTACCTGTGAGTAAAAAGATCAATAACTTTGAACAGAGTACGAGTTGAACAAACAAATGTTTTCTTTACAAAAACATGGCCTAATTCATTGACCTGATGCTTAGCTGGGATTATGTATTGTTAATTCCCAACCTGTCTGATTATTCCATCGAGTCCAGTTTGGGACGGTCTCATTCAGGTATGGGTGTTGGCCTTGTCTCTCCCTACTCCAGTGTCTGATCATAACTAATGGGGCAGGTAGCTAGAGGGACATCTGACTAATGGTAGTAAACCAATTTGCTATTTTATACAGAAATATATAGAAAGAGGTGCTTAATTATCTACCTGGTGCATCTGTGGCGAGAAATAACTGTCGTTTGTGGTCCTTATTGGATATCAACTCACATGTCACTGAATAACAATTTACAATAGCTCTGACACATACACCTGCCCTAGTTATATTGATAACGTTCGTAAATTGATTTTCGCAGCTGGTGTCGTTTTCTGTGTAAGTTATCATAGTAACTGCCCTCAATTTTTTCGATTATGAAGTTGTAAAATTTGGTGGAACTAGTATTTCTATGGAAGGCCTAGCGCGTCCACACCTTTGTCTAGTGTGTACATTGTAATCCCGTTTTTATTCCGAAATTCCTTTGGTATAACACATTCGTTTTGGAAACAAATTGGCTGTTAATAGTGGGACCTGGCGATTTATTTACCGTGGAGTCAGCAGATGCCTGTCGTACATTCCACTGACTTAATGTGATATATGAAATATACAGAGGGAACTGTAGACAGTGTTTTGATCGTTCAGTTCTGACACAACGTGGATACATACATGTATTTATTGATAGGATGATGATGATGATGATGATAATTGTTGTTGTTGATGATGATGATGACGACGACGATCATGATTCAATACATGTTCATGGGTAGCGATGAACCGGCTATACTTTTTATAAATGTACGACTTAAGGTACGTCAAGCAAGGTATAACAAGGGATTATACTAGCATTACAATTTAAACAAAATAACAGCAGCAAATATGTACCCTGATTATATCAGTAAAACAACACTGACCCAAATGATCTGTGAATATTCAGAATGAGACGACCCTTTTACGGATCCATCATCTTGTCAATATCTGCTATACATATTGGCGAGAATCGCTGACAGCAGCAGCATGTTACAATTATTAACCAGACAGACAGACAGAAACACAGACAGGTACTGATAAAAACAACATATACAACAAAATATAACTGAGCCATCCCCTCGGGATACTATACTACTATCATACTATCGCGTACTCCTAAAATCTAAAACATACTAGGGGCGGTCGGGTAGCCTAGTGGTTAAAGCGTTCGCTCGTCACGCCGAGGACCCGGGTTCGATTCCCGACATGGGTACAATGTATGAAGCCCATTTCTGGTGTCCCGTGGTATTGCTGGAATATTGCTAAAAGCGGCGTTAAGCCATACTCACTCACTAAAACATACTTGCAGGTTTGGCACAAACGTTTATAATATTTGGGCAAGACAGGAATGTTTTAAATGTTTCTCCGTCAGGGGCTGTAATAAAATCAGGATAAAACTGACAATATAGTGCCAACATATCGATTGTTAAACGGGTGTAAGATGGACACTGGAGTGTCACATGCATCTCATCCTCCACAGAATCCGGGCAGTTTAAACAGGTTCGTTCTTCAACCAGTTTGTTGCAGTACCGTCCCGTTTCTATATGGAGGGGTGCTTTTCCACATCCGAACAACGAGAGAGCTCGCCTGTGGATATACGTATTATGCAGCTAGAAATATTCATTACCCGAAGGCGGATATATAGAGTCACAGGGTGAGATGGGATTAACGCCGATTTGGAGGGAATTTGAACTGTTATATCACGGTGTTACTGTCGTAGGTTGCAGGTCGCAGATCTTAAACGTCGGGGAAACTCACGTAAAGTCAGGTGAGTGAGTGAGTGAGTTTGGTTTAACGTCGCTTTTAACAGTATTCCAGTTATATCGCGGCGTGTCAGCTTATGTGGGAGGAAAGCCCGAAAGCCCGAAGGTCTCAGACGTTTACCATTGCGGTGAAACCCATAAGCACGGGTATGGTGCTGACAAACCTAGAAACATAATCGGGGCGAACCGGGATTCGAACCCACAATCATGGGTTTCTGGTGTGCCCAAGGTACGCAACTCTGCACAGCGAATCGCGGCGCCTTGGACTACTGGGCCACCCGTGCCCCCCTAAAGTCAGGTGAAGATACGTCTCATTGCCAAGTTCGCCCCTATTATGTTTCTGGTTTTATCAGCGCCAAACCCGTGCTCGTGGGATTCACCGAAGTGGTAAACATTTGAGACCTGCATCCCTTCGGGCTTTCCTCCCGAATTCAGCTGACACGCCGTGATATAACTGAAGACTGTTAAAAGCGGCGATACTCAAACCATTTTGTGGCAGCACTTAAATTAATAAAAGAGAAATAGTTCGGCAAGTCCTTTTCAAGTTTGAAGGACAACTACTGATGATTTGTCCCATATCCGGCCTTCACTGACACTATAGTACGTCAGTTATCTGTTGTGATTCAACGCTTTTATTTACATACCGCCGCCCACATTCTAGATTTCTGTCAGTGTATTGTTTGAGTAAACCGACCTTCCTGTGCCCGCATTGAACGCTAGGATTATCCGTGATATATGCACGAATACTGATATACCCCTGATGGCGATGCTGTAAAAAGCATCCCCGATAAGGGTGTCTTCACGGGTAGCCCCAATGATGTCCGTACCATGTCTCGGGGCGGCATTCACTCACAAAGTGTCACTCTCGCGCCGTCAGTACAGCATGGCGATGCTCTCTAATGTTTTATAGCTTTGTTGACCTCAAGGAAGCTTTTAACAGCAAAGAGAAAGAGCCTGTGTTTATGACGAAAAACACTTTTCATAATTTCTCAATCAAACGAAAACTTATATGATGTTGAAACCAATTCCATCATTTGGGTGTGGAACTGACTTTAGAGTGAGTGAGTTAGTTGGGTTTAACGCCGCTTTGAACCGTATTCCAATTATATCACTTTGGTGAAACCGACGAGCACGGGTATGGTGCTGACAAACCTAGAAACATGATAGGAACGAAGCGGGATTTGAATCCAGTCTGTCCTCATGTGTCTACGTGTGTCTTCATGTGTCTATGTGTAGCTACGTGTCTGCATGTGTCTACGTGTGTCTTAATATGTCTATGTGTAGCTACGTGTCTGCATGTGTCTACGTGTGTCTTCATGTATCTATGTGTAGCTACGTGTCTGCATTTGCCTACGCGTGTCTGCATGTGTCTACGTGTGTCTACATGTGTCTACGTGTGTCTACATGTGTCTTCATGTCTGTGTAGCTACGTGTCTGCATGTGTCTACGTGTGTCTAGATGTGTCTACGTGTGTCTTCATGTGTGTATGTATAGCTACGTGTCTGCATGTGTCTACGTGTGTCTTCATGTGTCTATGTGTAGCTACGTGTCTGCATTTGCCTACGTGTGTCTGCATTTGCCTACGGGTGTCTGCATGTGTCTACGTGTGTCTACATGTGTCTTCATGTCTGTGTAGCTACGTGTCTGCATGTGTCTACGTTTGTCTACATTTGTCTTCATGTTTCTCTGTGTCTAGCTACGTGTGTGCATGTGTCTACGTGTGTCTTCATGTTTCTCTGTGTCTAGCTACGTGTCTGCATGTGTCTACGTGTGTCTACATGTGTCTACGTGTGTCTACATGTGTCTTCATGTCTGTGTAGCTATGTGTCTGCATGTGTCTACGTGTGTCTCCCTGTGTCTATGTGTAGCTACGTGTCTGCATGTGTCTACGTGTGTCTTCATATGTCTACGTGTGTCTGCATGTGTCTGAGTGTAGCTACTCGTGTCTACATACGTCTACATGTATATACATGTGTCTACATGTGTCTTTACGTGTCTACGTGTGTCTACGTGTGTCTACATGTGTCGATGTGTAGCTACATGTGTCTATATGTATCTACATGTGTCTTCATGTGTCTACGTGTATCTAAATGTGTCTACGTTTGTCTTCATGTGTCTATGTGTAGCTCCGTGTCTGCATTTGCCTACGCGTGTCTGCATGTGTCTAAGTGTGTCTACATGTGTCTACGTGTGTCTTCATGTGTCTACGTGTGTCTAGCTACGTGTCTGCATGTGTCTACGTGTGTCTTCATATGTCTATGTGTAGCTACGTGTCTGCATGTGTCTACGTGTGTCTTCATGTGTCTATGTGTAGCTTCGTGCCTGCATTTGCCTACGTGTGTCTGCATGTGTCTACATGTGTCTTCATGTCTATAACTACGTGTCTGCATGTGTCTACGTTTGTCTACATTTGTCTTCATGTTTCTCTGTGTCTAGCTACGTGTCTGCATGTGTCTACGTGTGTCTTCATATGTCTATGTGTAGCTACGTGTCTGCATGTGTCTACATGTGTCTGCATGTGTCTACGTGTGTCTTCCTGTGTCTGAGTGTAGCTACGTGTCTACATGTGTCTTCATATGTCTGTGTGTCTGCATGTGTCTGGGTGTAGCTACTCGTGTCTACATACGTCTACATGTATATACGTGTGTCTACATGTGTCTTTACGTGTCTACGTGTGTCTACATGTGTATACATGTGTCTACGTGTCTACATGTGTCGATGTGTGTCTTCATGTGTCTACGTGTGTCTTCAAATATCTACGTGTGTCTTCATGTGTCTACGTGTGTCTTCATGTGTCTAGGTGTAGCTACACCTTTCCACGTGTTTCTACATGTGTCTTCATGTCTATACGTGTAGCTACGTGTGTCTACGTGTGCCTGCGTGTGTCTACGTGTCTTCATGTGTCTACATGTGTCTACATGTGTCTTCATGTGTCTACATGTGTCTTCATGTGTCTACATGTGTCTACATGTGTCTACGTGTGTCTACGTGTATCTACATGTGTCTTCATGTGTCTACGTGTATCTTCATGTGTCTACGTTTGTCTACATGTGTCTACATGTGTCTACGTTTGTCTACATGTGTCTACGTGTATCTACATGTGTCTACGTGTGTCCTCATGTGTCTACGTGTATCTACATGTGTCTACCTTAGTCTACATGTGTCTACGTTTGTCTACATGTGTCCTCATTTGTCTACGTGTATCTACATGTGTCTACCTTAGTCTACATGTGTCTACGTTTGTCTACATGTGTCTACGTGTGTCTTCATTTGTCTACGTGTGTCTACATGTGTCTACGTGTGTCTACCTGAGTGTACGTGAGTCTACTTGTGTCTACGTGTGCCTATGTCTGTCTACGTGTGTCTACGTGTGCCTACGCGTGTGTACGTACCTCCACCTGTGTCTACGTGTGTCTACCTGAGTGTACGTGAGTCTACTTGTGTCTACGTGTGCCTATGTCTGTATACGTGTGTCTACTTGTGTCTACGAGTGTGTACGTACCTCCACCTGTGTCTACGTGTGTCTACATACCTGCGAGCACGCCAGCAACAATCCGGGTTAGAATTGGTCATCAGCAACCCATGCCTGCTAGCGGCGACTAACCAGCTAGGGTGGTCAGGCTCGCTGACTTGGTTGATGCATGTCATAGTATCCCAATTGCGTAGATCGATGCTGGGGATGTCAACCACTGGTTTGTCTGGTCCAGACTCGGTTATTCACACTATCATTCAATTAACATGTTCAGCAAAATTTGAGTGCCGCTTGCTACGCCAGATAAGAAGCACTATAAAACCGGCACACACACACACAGACAAACACAAAAACATAGCATGGCGGGTAATACAAGTCATTAATCTGTTCCCAAGAAAACTCTTTCGAATACATACATGCATGCATACATACATGCATGCATGCATGCATGCAGACACACACACACACACACACACACACACACACACACACACACACACACACACACACACGCAGAGAGACGCACACACACAGACACACACACACACACACACACACACACACACACACACACACACACACACACACACACACAAAGGCTGGTAATGGCATAAATTTCATTTATCGAAAATGCAACATTTTAAAAAATAAAATGTGACTTTCTTGGTAAGCCGACCACAACTTAAACAAGTGTTCGCGATAAACACTCCTACTCCGGCAATGTACTAACGATAAGCGCCGATGGCAGCGACCTTTGCTAACAGGCGTAGACCATCTGTGTCACGGTGGAAAGATACTGACTCCGACATCAGTACTTTCTGACCCTTTCTACATCCATCATGATGTTTATTTATTATTTTTTCAACTGTATTTATGTATTTTCTTCCCTGTGGTTAACTGGCAATGCATCCGCATACGACATTGACCCAAGTAAGTAAAATTTCACATATTTTTAGATTTTAAACATCATGGGATTTTACAGGTGTCGCCTTATCAGTTAACACACTATCATGACACACTGGGGTTTAAAAGAGATGCGTCAAACATATCGATAGTGGTTGAAGCGTACGTACAATCAACGTAACGTTGACGAAAACAGGCGTCGTCATTTTAAAGGGAGATAACTTCATATTCTTTCTTGAAGCTTATTGAGAGGTCGTAGCAACTTTGCGATATGGCAATTCGCATTCAGTACTAGTGTAATATTGTTGAAAATATATAACCGGATGCATAGGTTGCAATACGTGTTGTATGGTCGAGTAGCGAAGTCCGAATGTACAAATGATTGACATATATGTTCAAAAGAGAGAGTGAGGGAGTGAGTATGGTTTAACGCCGCTTTTAGCAATATTCAAGCAATATCACGGCGGGGGACACGCGAAATAGACTTCGAACACTGTACCCATGTCGGGAATCGAACCCGGGTCTTCAGCGTCACGAGCCAACGCTTAAACCACTAGGCTACCCGACCGCCTTTAAAAGAGAGAAGAGCCTAGAGCGGGTTTCGAAGAGGACTCAAACCAAGCTATGGTGGCGATGGTCAAATGGTCCAAAATAAATTACCATAACAAAATGGTGATATGATAAACGAAGATGTGACTCTTCTAGATCGAGGCTATTGTGCCCCAAGACAACCTTTTGATTAAACGTCTTACGACTGTTCTGGCCCAGTCGTCTAAGGCGCCGCGATTCGTTATGCAGAGTTGCGTCCTTTGTGCACGCCAGAAACCTATGATTGTGGGTTCGAATCACGGTTCGCCCCGATTATGTTTCTAGGTTTGTCAGCACCATACCCGTGCTCGTGGGTTTCACCGAGGTGGTAAACGTCTGAGACCTGCATCACTTGGGGCTTTCCTCCCACATTAAGCTGACACGTCGCGATATAACTGGAATACTGTTAAAAGCGGCGTTAAACCCAACTCACTCACTCACTCACTCAAGTCTGTTCCAGATTGCCAAGACCGGCTAGACAACTGCCACCATTACGGAGAGTCAGCCTGCAGTCAGCCATTCGAGGCCTGGGCAAGGCATAACTGTGCTAACTACTGCAATTTCTGTTCAGGTAAGTTACGCTTAATAACTATGATACGTTTCTGCATACTGATCTGTTTGTTTGTTTGCCGTTTAACGCCGCACTCAGCAATATTCCAGCTTTATGACGGCTGTCTGTAAATAATCGAGTCTGGACCAGACAATACAGTGATTAACATCATGAGCATCAATCCTCGCAATTGGGGTCGATGACATGCAACAACTAAGTCAGCAAGCCTGAACACCCGATCCCGTTAGTCGCCTCTTACAAGCATAGTCGCCTTTTGCGGTTCAAAAAGAAAAGAGTTCGGGGAAGCCTAATGGTTAAAGCGTTCGCTCGTCAGGCCAGAGGTCCGGTCTCGATTCCCCACATGGGAACAATGTGCGAAGTCAATTTTAGTGTTGCCCACCGTGATTTTGCAGAAATTCTATAAAGCGTCGTAGAACCATACTTACTCAACACTTATAGACAAGAACGGGAATAATTTATTTTGTTAAATTTGTTCACGATACCTCCACGATGGTTATGTTGAACTCCACTGATTATGAATGTAACACCCCCCTGACTAACCACTGCATCTGTGACAGGCCCGACAACCCCAGTGCCTGAGTGTCGCGACACCGCCGACGACTGCGAGACCTATGTGAGGTCATCCTGTACTAACCCCGAGTTCGCCACGTGGGCGAGAGAGCAGTGTCGCTACTACTGCCGACTGTGCCCGAGTAAGTTGGAAGGCCCACTTAAGAATAAAAATATCAAAACTGCCATATAATCAGTGAGGCGTAATGATATTATATATTCAGCTGAAGTGGTACTCCAAGCGCTGTGTGGCTTTTGTTCCCATGTGAACGCGATACATTTAACACTCCTCACATTTCACCAAAAGGAAAAGAGAATATTTGAATTTATTTTTTTCATTCTACCGGCACTTAACAAAAATAGATTAAGAGTCTCGTTCTATTTTTATTATTATTCAAAAGAGATTTTGAGAAAAAAGATAATACAAAAATACGGTCTTACGGTAAAAATACTCATGTTTCAGATATAGTCCAATTGTTCTTTTTCAGAGCAGGTACTTTCGGAAATTGATTCTTTAACTACAACACTGCCACCCGAAAGTGAGTTTCGAAATACACAATTTACACAATTTTCAATAAAATAGAAGGTAATTTAAGGTACCGACGTTTACAACAATATCTGAAAAACTATTGGACCTACTCCATTCAAATCGAAAGGTTGCACGGGAATCACGCACGCACGAATACGGTGTCAGCGTTGGGCGTTTCAACGTGCGTGATTCCCGTGCAACCTTTCGAGTTGAGTTGATTGGTTCAACTGTGTCATATGGCCCTGTGACGCAGGGGTAGCATTATGCAGATGGCTGTTACAATGAATGCTCGTTCCACCCGTGACGAACAGGTCTGGTTGTTGATGAAATATAGTGATAGCTAGATAGACAGATTTTTTATTCATGCACCGATTGTCTATAAAAGTAATATCCAGTTATGTATGACTGTTTAATAATCTCAAACCAACTTTGA
Source organism: Haliotis cracherodii (assembly GCF_022045235.1). NCBI lineage: Eukaryota > Metazoa > Mollusca > Gastropoda > Lepetellida > Haliotidae > Haliotis > Haliotis cracherodii. Next base: position 7,433,458 of record NW_027266343.1, read on the forward strand.
CTGGAGTAGGTCCGATAGTTTTTCAGATATTGTAGTAAACGTCGGTACCTTAAATTACCTTCCAGACTATACATGCCACATAGGCCTATGAGGATTCTGTAGCGGAAAGGTCCTAAGGTCTCACTCTTGGCGTTAAGTGGGGATCCATTACCATGTGTCGACAAGATGATTATTTGTCATCGAACCAAGTGATTGAATCGTTGTTCATTATATCGGCCACTGGTTTGCTTTGACCAGATCTGATCATTGGTGTGCGGCTGTGACATTGCTGACCATGACGTAATGGGGCGGAGTGGGCAAGCGGTCAAAAGTGCCATGCTAGCAAGCGCCAGGTGCTGAGATCGTATCCCGCTAGTCACCGGGTTGTTTGGGACCAGCAATGTTTACAGTTCCTTACAATGTTGTCACTACCCCTAGTGTACAGTACATACACCCTGTGCAAGAACCCACCCATCCGACGGTAGATGACCACATGGTGGAAACACGAATACAACATACACCCGAAACACAAGTGTCAAAACGTGTGGTGTCACCTTGGGCAATTGAGTTCAAATGTGCCTCTGCCCAGCAGGGAATGGGTACCCGATATGTGAAGTCGATTAACAAACCTTCTAGCGTCCCTGGGCAGCTTGGGTTGTATACTCCCCAGGGAGTTGAGAATGATAAGTGGAATGCAAACGGATCCACTGGTCGGAGATAAAATGAAACAGCACTTGAGCAGATACTAGTTCCTGGATACTTGCGGTATATAAATGTTCAGTTTAAATTTAAAATTTAAAAACAACATAATTCAATAATTATTCTAACCCGTAGGCTCAGCAGTGGATTTAAGGCGGTAATATATAACGATACATTACGTTTTGTTGAATAGTAGATAAATGTTTTCTTGTAGAAAAACATGCACGCACGCACACGCACACACACACCTCTCACACACACACACACACCTCACACACACACACACACACACACACACACACACACACACACACACACACACACACACACCACCACCATCACCACCAACATTTAATTGTACCTGTGTGTTTGTAGAGTGCGTGGACAAGGTGAAGTGTTCTCTCTTCGGCAACTCCACGTGTGAGGGGCAGTACCTCCACTGGGCCAAAACCAACTGCCCTGCCTTCTGCAATTTCTGCACGCGTACGTACAAAAGTGCACCCCGTTGAGCAGCTGTAGTTGTCGTTGTCGCCGTGCAAACAAAAGCTCAAATGAGAGCCTATCATTTCAGCATATTGTATATATCAAGAAAAGGAATATGTATTTTTTCAGCCATTCTGCTTTACCATAGAGAAGTGATTCAAAACTAGAAATAAGCACTTAAGTTAAGCCATGTGCAGTAGGTTGAGAGCAAGCTATGTTTGAGCATGTTGTTTGTACTAAATCTTACATACGGGATTTGACTGTATTGTCTCAGTACATATTTTCAGTATTCCATTTATCTAATGGCCACCACTATTTTGCCTTTTTCGATCATTGGAATCTGTTAAGGAGGGTAATCGAGACTGATCGTTATCTGGCATTGACGTTGTACACTTACATACCTGACCGTGTTGGCAGCGCCCCCAACTCCACCGTCCCCCTGCCACGACATCGTCCCCAACTGTATCAATTACCACGGCGATATCTGCACCAACCCGATCTATTCCCAGTGGGTCTTGGACAACTGCCGACTGTTCTGCTAGCGTTGTTGACACACACCAACAACATGTATTCGGGGATTGTTCCAAATATATCATGATAAAAAGGTTGTGTATGTGCTTGATTGATTATTTGTCATGTCTATGCACGAGGCTGGCTGTGTTTGTGTGAATTTGTACCCCGGCTTCTGTTTCCATTGGCTTTATCGCATGCAATGGTATTTCGGGTTCGAGGTGGCTCAATTAACTTAATTCATCTTCAATATTTCACGGGTATGCATACACAATGCGTTCGTCCATCTCTCGTGAAGATCCGGGATGAATTATTCTTCAGCAACCCTTGTCGTAAGACGCGACTAACGGGATCGGTTGGTCAGGTTTGCTGTCTTGGTTGATGAATATCATCGTACCCCAGTTGCGTAGATCAATGCCCATGATGTCAATCACCGGATTGTCTGGTCCAGACACGATTATTTACATACCCCCGACAAATAGCTGAAATATTGCTGAGTGCGGCGTTAAACAGGTTTAACAAACAAACGAATACATGTATATACGACTTCATGGCTGTGTAGTACTGACTGTTAATTCGCTCAATCAAAAATAAACATCAGCAGATCTTACGAGGCTGTATAAACATGTATCATGATTATTTACTTTCGTAGTTAAGGATTCCACGCATGCGTATCTACAACGGATATGGTGCATATACGTGTCATCTAGCGTGTCCAGCTGACTCGTTCTGTCACGGAATATTTTCTTATTGGAAGGTGTTAGGGCTGATTGCTTTTCTCTAACGAGAAGCCCGAACAATAGGTAGGACGGCAGATGAATACCTAAGACAGGTTTACGACAAGTCAGACCCTGTCTTAATTTTTGTCTTAAACTTAAGATAACTTAGCGCTAAAACAGCTTCGGGAATAGATTTCGCTACGCCAGTCTTAGCGCTAAGACAGCTCCGTGAAAATGCCGCCAGTTTTGGACGTCGCCTGTTGGCTAAAAGGGCTGATTAAGTTAAGCAAGCTGCCCGAACTAAGAATAGAACCAGTTTATAGTAACTCGGTCTTATCTTGTTCAGCCAGATTATGACACGATGTCTTTATAACTCATACCCCCACCGTGATAGTGCTGGAATATTGCTTAAAGTGGCGTAAAACCATACACACTTACTGTAACTCACTGACGCCAAATGAGTTCAACTCTGTGCATGAGTTCATGCGAACTTTATGCGAACCCTACCAGTGGCCCTATGCCATTATTCAAAGCTCGCCCCTTTCCTTTAACCTGCAATAAGACTCATTCGACACATATTATTGGAAACAGACGGTGTCCAATCTATATTTGACAAGTCCAGACAATAGGCTGGGAAAGTGTATGTGAGTGACATACTTATTTGGTAGATCTGTGACTTATCTGAAAGATAACATTTGTGCACAGAGGAGCGTGTAGCGTTACGTCTGTGCTGTGTCAAAGGTTAGAGTTCAATCCGTGCTTGTCTTAGAGGTCGACAGGGTGGACGGACTTGGCGACTTGGTTGATGCATGTCACCGTGTCCAAATGCTCATGATTTCATCCACTTGATTGCCTGGTCCGGACTCTATTATGTACAGACCGTCGTCACATAGCTGGACTAGAACAAACAAGAACAAGAACAAAAAGACGGTCCCACGATTTCGTAACATGCACGTTGCGACCTCAAGGTATAAGTGATCTGAATATACCGTATGTCAACATCGGCACGTGATCTGAATATACGTCAACGTCAGCATCAGATCTGATTATACGTCAACACAAGTATCAGATCTGATTATACGCCAACACCAGCATCAGATCTGAATATACGTCAACACCAGCATCAGATCTGAATATACGTCAACACCAGCATCAGATCTGAATATATGTCAACACAAACATCTGATCTGAATATACGTCAACATCAGCATCAGATCTAAATACGCCAACACCAGTATCAGATCTAAATACGCAAACACCAGCATCAGATCTAAATACGCCAACACCAGCATCAGATATGATTATACGTCAACATCAGGATCAGATATGATTATACGTCAACACAAGGATCTGATCTGAATAAACGTCAACATCAGCATCAGATCTGAATATACGTCAACATCAGCATCAGATCTGAATAAACGCCAACATCAGCATCAGATCTGATTATACGTCAACATCAGCATCAGATCTGATACAACGCCAACACCAGCATCAGATCTAAATACGCCAACTCCAGCATCAGATCTAAATACGCCAACACCAGCATCAGATCTAAATACGCCAACTCCAGCATCAGATCTAAATACGCCAACACCAGCATCAGATCTAAATACGCAAACATCAGCATCAGATATGATTATACGTCAACATCAGCATCAGATATGATTATACGTCAACATCAGTATCGATTAAGAAATGCCAGTGGATATGATCAATATTTTTAAGCGCTTTTAAAAATATTTTAGCAGGGCAGGTGAACAAGGGATCGTTTTTCAGATAACTTCCCAATGTCGTAATCGAATACCAACACACCCCCCCCCCCCCACCCCCACCCCACCCCCACCCCCCACCCCCCACCCCCACCCCATTCAAGAACAAATGGACACCATTTTCGGATGTAACATTTTACGAAGGAAGGGGTCAAAGTACAGCAGCTGTTCTTGTGGTATAAAGGATCACCAGATCCATTTTAGATTTGAGATTGACCAGAGCATCATGCTGTGCCCTATATAGTCTTATCTTATTAGGGCCGTGATTTAACGGTGTTTAAAATATGTAAGGAGCGGAACCACTTATTTCAAGTATACATTAAAAATATAACTGGAATATTTTTTGGTAACTACTCGAAATAATTTTTAATATATTTTAGGAGCCTTACCATTTATTTCAAGCATACATTCAAAATATAACTGGAATAAATTTTTGGCAACTACGGGAAAAAATGCTATCACGACAAGTAGGAAACCTAATATTTACACTACTTAGTTTGACATGTGTTAAATAACATAGGAGGATGTTCTTACACAATAAGGCATATGCAAACTTAACCTTTGCACGTCTTTAGAAATGTAGGTTACGTTTAAGAATTTTGAAAAAAGTTATCGCATTGCATGCTGGAGGCGACTCTGTACGCCTAATCTGGTTGTCTTGGTACATGACGCAGACGCTGGTACTCTGCACAAGAACAAACATGTGGCCTCTGATCGTCTTCGCCTCAGCTGTATGTATCTCCGCACAAGTCTACGACCCAAGTTTGTACTTCTGTTCATGCATTTTCATTTCTACTTAAGCATGTAATAACTGATTTTGAAATAATTGAATAATTGAGATGACGAAATCTATGAAGGAAATTAACATATCTGAGCAACTTGTGAATACCAGTTTGAAATGTAATATTGTTTGTTTGCTGTTTAACGCCGCTCTCAGCAATATTCAAGCTATATGACGGCGGTCTGTAAATAATCAAGTCTGGACCCGACAATCCAGTGCTTGACATCATGAGCATCGATCCGCGCAATTGGGATACGATGACATGCAACAACCAAGTCAGCGAGCCTGACCACCCGATCCCGTAAGTCGCCTTTTACGACAAGCATAGTCACCTTTTATGGCAAGTATGGGTTGCTGAAGACCTATTCTACCCCGGCGTCTTCACGGGCCCTCTTATGTTATAAATAACGCCAGGAGAGCAGAGTGGGGATGTGCGATGTGAGCCACATGAAAGTACCCTTGAATCCAACCCGACTTCGGTGTGTTGAGCTTAAGACAAGCATACCATACGGCACGGGTTTCTGAAGACATATTATAACCCGGATCTTCAAGGGATTGATATGTAATAATGTGTATTTGATTAGTGCAGGGCACCAAGAAATCTGAGTAAGACAAATACATATACCATCTTCATTCATCAAGGGTATTATGTCCCCATTCGATAGCATAAGTGCCCTGGACCAAATCGATGTCATGGCTTGATTTGGGAAGTGAGATTACTATGTCCCTCTCTCTTATGATTATCTTCCACAGAATTTGTCTCGCACATGATTGAAATTTGATTGGCTGGCTATTTATTAGCGTACTGTCATTGGCGGTGGGAGATGTGAGATGTGAGTTTAACGTCGCGTCCAAGATGATTACAGTAACATAAGAACGTAAACTACAGTGTGGTTTATGAAACACTGGCATGTACATTAGTGTCTCGCTTGGGAACATCCGAAACACACATGACAAGATGGTGATCTGTATACAGTCCTGAAAACAGGTGAAATGGTGTTTGACGTCGCGTTCAAGATCATTGCACTTAGCGTGTGTGTGTGTGTGTGTGTGTGGATGTGTGTGTGTGTGTGTGGCTTGTTCTAGTCCGGACTAATGCCGATTTTAGTGCTAGCCCACTGAGATATTATGCCGCAGTAACACCCCACTCAAACACAGTAAACAGACTCAGAACCTACCAGTCCGGTGTAATATTATACTCACTCACTGCATTGATCAGTCCTGTTGTTTGATCGACAGGAGGCGATACATTTTGTGTGTAATGGATTATTCTGGACTAAGGTACGCACGCGCCTGCATTTTACGATCCTGTCGTGTTTCAGCACCTGTCCTATAAGATCCTGTCGTGTTTCAGCGTGCCTGGACAAGTTGCCGGACTGTGAGAGGTACGGGCACGACTCCTGCGTTGGGAAGTATGCAGACTGGGCCAGGGACAACTGCAACAACACTTGCAGATACTGCATAGGTACGTCGTTACAATCAGCACCTGTCTAGTCTTCGATAGATATATCTGTTACACACGTGGTACCGTCATTCACGGTTTCTTTGTTAAAAGGCCGATCAAACGTCATCCACAGCATCTTTCTTAGAAAGCCGATCAAACGTCGTCCATTGCGTCTTTCTTACAAAGCCGATCAAACGTCGTCCACTGTGTCTTTTTTACAAAGCCGCTCAAACGTCGCCCATTGTGTCTTTCTTACAAAGCCGCTCAAACATCGTCCGCTGTGTCTTTCTAAAAAGGCGCTCAAACGTAGTCCACTGTGTCTTTTTTCAAAGCCGTTAAAACATCGTCCACTGTGTCTTTCTTAAAAAGCCGCTCAAACGTCGTCCACTGTGTCTTTCTTACAAAGCCGATCAAACGTCATCCACTGTGTCTTTCTTACAAAGCCGCTCAAACGTCATCCACTGTGTCTTTCTCACAAAGTCCATCAAACCTCATCCGCTGTGTCTTTCTCACGAAGTCGCTCAAACGTCGTCCAATTTGTCTTTCTTACAAAGCCGCTCAAACGTTGTCCACTGTGTCTTTCTAAAAAGGCCCTCAAACGTCGTCCACTGTGTCTTTTTTACAAAGCCGCTCAAACGTCATTCGCTGTGTCTTTCTTACAAAGCCGCTCAAACGTCATCCGCTGTGTCTTTCTTACAAAGCCGCTCAAACGTCATCCGCTGTGTCTTTCTTACAAAGCCGCTCAAACGTCATCTGCTGTGTCTTTCTTACAAAGCTACTCAAACGTCATCCTCTTTGTCTTTCTTACAAAGCCGATCAAACGTCATCCGCTGTGTCTTTCTCACAAAGCCGATCAAACATCGTCCATTGTCTTTCTCACGAAGTCGCTCAAACGCCATCCACTGTGTCTTTCTCACGAAGCCGCTCAAACGTCGTCACTGTGTCGTTCACTCAAAGCCGCTTAAACGTCATCCACTTTGTCTTTTTTACAAAGCCGATCAAACGTCATCCACTGTGCCTTTCTCAGAAAACCGCTCAAACGTCATCCGCTGTGTCTTTCTTACAAAGCCGTTCAAACGTCTCTTTTATAAATCTGCAAAAACATCTTCCACTATGTTACGTCGTCCACTGTGTGTCTTTTACGAACCCCCTCAAACCTTGTCCAATCTGTTACAGGCCCCACTAAAGCACCACCCCCGTGTGTTAACACTCTGGCAGACTGCGAGAAGTATGGGACAGCAGCCTGTTCGGATCCCAAGTATAAAGATTGGTCGGAAAACCACTGTCGCTATTTCTGTAGAAAGTGCTCATGTAAGTGCATCAACTTTCGACTAATGTCCTTAACTTCCTTTACAGTTCGTCAGACATTCGCATAAGTACAGGGCGGCTGGTCAGAGGGGTGGGATGGGGTGGTGTGTGGTGTGGTGTGGTGTGGTGTGGTGTGGTGTGGTGTGGTGTGGTGTGGTGTGGTGTGGTGTGGTGTGGTGTGGTGTGGTGTGGTGGGGTGGGGTGGGGTGGGGTGGGGTGAGATATCCAATAGTTAGTCCTTTAACAACATCATCATATTTCGGACCGCCTCCGTGGTCTAGTGGTAGAGCGTCCGCCCGGAGAGCGGAAGGTCCGGGGTTAGATCCCCGGCCGCGTCATACCAAAAGACGTTAAAAGATAGTACTTGTTGTTACCCTGTCTGGTGCTCGGCATTAAGGGGCTAAAACAAGGACTGGTCGGCTCGGAGTCAGTATACTGTGTCTGAGTGGGGTATTCATGTTAAACTGCGGCATGGTATCTCAATGAGCTGGCACTATAAATCGGCATTAGTCCGGACTAGTACAATCAGCCACAAACACACACACGTACATGCACGTCGCTATATAAGTGCAATAATCTTGGATGCGACGTTAAACCCCATTTCACCACACCTTATCATATTTCGCCTTATGTTTTGTTTTGCAATATATGTTTCAGCTGATGTGTTGGCCAAATTGGACGCAATAGTTACGACCATGTCCCCCGCATGTAAGTACAGTTGCCTCCCTCACGTAAGTATAGTGTCACCCCCTAAAAAGTGTAAGTATAGATATAACTGCATGTACGCATGGACGTAACCAACATGTCAGTATTGCCGCCGCCCCACGTAAGTACAGTCGTCATCCCTCGATAAATATACTCACCGCAAAAAGAAACGCGAGCCATGGAAACATATAGAGGTGAGGTGAAATGGGGTTTAACTTCGCGTCCAAGATTATTGCACTTATATAGCGACGTGCATGTACGTTTGTTTGTGTGGCTGTTTGTGCTAGTCCGGACTGATGCCGATTTATAGTGCTAGCTCACTGAGATACCATGCCGCAGTTTTTAACATGAATACCCCACTCAGACACAGTATACTGACTCCGAGCCGACCAGACCTTGTTATAGCCCCTTAATGCCGAGTACCAGACAGGGTAACAACACGTACCATCTTTTAACGTCTTTTGGTATGACGCTGCCGGGGATCGAATCCCGGACCTTCCGCTCTCCGGGCGGACGCTCTACCACTAGACCACGGAGGCGGTCTGGAAACATATAGAGCAGTATGTAAGCCAAGAAGAGATTTTCCCAATGTGCAACACTTACTGACAAAACTAACAATCAGTCAAGTGTTAGTACATTGTTTGTATTTTTATCACGATATGCTGCACGTGATTTCCAAACGTTACACGCTAATCCTGCACGAGACAAATTGTGCAACACGAGTCATATCTATGACGTCACACGGGATGCGTTCATGAGCATCGGTACAGACAACATACCAGAATGTTCGTTTGTGCATCGAACCAAACTAATATCTGTTGAATATGAGTAAGTCTTCATATATTAACCAACATGTATGGTATTCGCGTTACTTTTGGCGATGAGTATATATTATCACCCCCATAAACCCCACAAATGTAAGTATAGTCACCCGTACATAAGTATAGTCGTCACCCAACGTGAGTATAGTCGTCACCCCACGTATGTATAGTTGTCACCCAACGTAAGTATGGTCGTTACCAAACGTATGTATAGTAGCCATCTGCATATAAGTATAGTCGTCACCCCACATATGCATAGTCGTCACCCAACGTATGTGCAGTTGTCACCGAACGTATGTATAGTCGTCACCTGCATATAAATATAGTCATCACCCCACATGTGTATAGTCGTCACCCAAATTATGTATAGTAGTCACCCAACGTGAGTATAGTCGTCACCCCACATATGTATAATCGTCACCTGCATATAAGTACAGACGTCACCCCACATATGTATAGTCGTCACCTCATATATATATAGTCGTCACCCCACGAATGTATAGTCGTCACCCAACGTACGTATAGTCGTCACCCCACATATGTATAGTCGTCACCTGCATATAAGTATAGTCATCACCCCACATATGTATAGTCGTCACCTGCATATAAGTATAGACGTCACCCAACATATGTATAGTCGTCACCTGCATATAAGGATAGACGTCACCCCACGTTTGTATAGTCGTCACCCAACATAAGTGTAGTCGTCACCTAACGTAAGTATAGTTGTGACCCAACGTATGTATAGTCGTCACCTGCATGAAAGTATAGACGTCATCCCCCGTATGAATAGTCGTCAGCCAATGTACGTATATTCGTCACCTGCACACAAGTATAGTCGTCACCTGCACATAAGTATAGTCGTCACCCGAATGTAAGTATAGCCTTATATGTCACTGAATGTCAGTCACTGTGATAAGGTTTATTAGACTTTAACAGTGTGTGTGTGTGTGTGTGTGTGTGTGTGTGTGTGTGTGTGTGTGTGTGTGTGTGTGTGTGTGTGTGTGTGTGTGTGTTGGTGTGTATCTCTCTGTGTGTGTTGTACTCAGTATATGTTTGTTTGTTTGTTGTACATCGATCTACACAATTGAGATACCAGTATATGATACATATATCTGATCGTATGTACCCAAAATATGATATATATTTATCTGTTTTTGTGCATTCAGTATCTGATGTATACGTTTGTGTGTACTCTGCATATGATATACATCTGTTTGTGTGTTCTCAGTGTGCAGGGACAAGGTCAACTGCCGTGAATACACAACAACTGCCTGTACAGGACAATACGCGCACTGGGCGAAAGAAAACTGTCCAGTCTTCTGCGGCCTGTGCACGTCTGGTAACATCTATATAAATATTCAATCTATGTTATAAGTAAACCTAGTTGTTACTTTGTAAAGATAGATTATGTATTACTATGTTAAATGGGGTTTAACGGCGCGTTCAAGATTATTGAACTTTCAAGCGACGTGCATGCACGTGTGTGTAGCTTCTTGTACTACCGGTGTAGGAGTCCCAACGTATCCTTGAATCACCCAAGAGTGACTAGGGCCTAGGCTGAAATTACTCACGAGTGACTTTGGCCAAGGTCGGGATCATTCTAGAGTGACTTGGCTCAGATAGATCTAGAGTGTTTGGAGCTTAGGCTGAGATCACTCTAGAGAGACTTGGTCTTAGGCTGAGATAACTCTAGAGTGACTTGGTCCTAGGCTGAGATCACTCTAGAGCGACTTGGTCTTAGGCTGAGATCACTCTAGAGAGACTTGGTCCTAGGATGAGATCACTCTAGAGCGACTTGGTCCTAGGCTGAGATCACTCTAGAGTGACTTGGTCCTAGGCTGAGATCACACTAGAGAGACTTGGTCCTAGGCTGAGGTCACTCTAGATTGACTTGGTCCTAGGCTGAGATCACTCGTGAGTGACTTGGTCCTAGGCTGAGATCACTCTAGAGAGACTTGGTCTTAGGCTGAGATCGCTCTAGAGCGACTTGGTCCTAGGCTGAGATCACTCTAGAGAGACTTGGTCCTAGGATGAGATCACTCTAGAGTGTTTGGAGCCTAGGCTCAGATCACTCTTGAGCGACTTGGTCCTAGGCTGAGATCCGTCTAGAGTGACTTGGTCCTAGGCTGAGATCACTCTAGAGTGACTTGGCTGAGATCCCTCTAGAATGACTTGGCTGAGATAACTCTAGAGTGTTTGGAGCCTAGGCTGAGGTCACTCTAGGGTGACTTGGTCCTAGTTGAGATCACTCTAGAGCGATTTGGCTGAGATAACTCTAGAGTGTTTGGAGCCTAGGCTGAGCTCACTCTTGAGCGACTTGGTCCAAGGCTGAGATCACTCTAGAGTGACTTGGTCCTAGGCTGAGATCACTCTAGAGCGACTTGGCTGAGATAACTTTAGAGTGTTTGGAGCCTAGGCTGAGATCACTCTTGAGCGACTTGGTCCTAGGCTGAGATCACTCTAGAGCGCCTTTGCCCCAGGCTGAGATCACTCTAGGGTGACTTGGTCCCAGGCTGAGATCACTCTAGGGTGACTTGGTCCTAGGCTGAGATCACTCTAGGGTGACTTGTTCCTCTAGAGTGACTTGACTGAGATGCCATGCCGCATTTAACATGAATACCCCACTCAGACACAGTATATTGACTCCGAGCCGATCCGTCCTTGCTTTTCCACTTAATGCCGAGCGCCAGACAGGGTAACAACAAGTACCATCTTTTAACGTCTTTTGGTATGACGCGGCCGGGGACACCCCCCTCAGACATAATATGCTGACTCGGAGCCGATCAGTCCTTGTACAACGTAAACGTACAACCTTTTAACGTATCTTTAGTACAACGCGGCCCCCGACCTACCGCTCTCCGGGGGGACGTTATATTCGCTACCCCACGGGGGACGTTGCGTATTGATAGGGGCGGTGGAGGGGCCTGATGGTTAAAGCGTTCGCTCAACACACCGAAGTCGGGTTGGATTCAAGGGTACATTCATGTGGCTCACGTCGCATATCCCGAATCTGCGCTCCTGGCGTTATTTTCAACATATGTGCCTCTATTTCAAATATATGTGTGATATTTATTATATATGTGCTTTTATTTATATTATATGCGTGTTTTTTTTAAGTATATATGTGATATTATTTATATTATATGTGTGTTATTTATTATATATGCGCCTTTATTTAAATATATGTGTGTTATTTATTATATATGAGCCTTTATTTCAAATATGTGTGTGTTATTTATTATATATGGGATTTTATTTCAAATATATGTGTGTTATTTATTACATATGCGCCTTTATTTAACATATACATGTGTTAGTTATTATATATGTGCTTTTATTTATATCATATATGTGTTATTTATTTACTATATATGCGCCGTTTTTAAAATATATGTGTTTTATTCATTATATATGCTCCTTTGTTTAAAACATGTGTGTGTTATTTATAATATATGCGCCTTTATATATATTTTTTGTGTGTTATTTATTATATATATGCCGTTATTTAAAATATGTGTTATTTATTTATTATATATGTGCCTTTATTTATAATATATATACTTGTTATTTATTACGAGTATATATAATATCATGTTGTACACTAGAAACCATGGTTTAGCCAATAGGACAAATGTTACAGAACCTACGTATACTAGTCTTAAAGCTATTTTGACAACTAGTGATCAAAGGGGTAAATTTATATATATCAAGTTATTTATAAATTGGTGACAGATTATTGTAAATGATTCACCTCAAAGATTAAATATTAGGTGCCCTTCAACAAGAACATCTTTTTCCTGAATTTTTCTTAATGCAGGAAAATACATTCGCGATACGAATCCGCCTGTAAATATTAAAATAATTGTCACAACCAAAATTCATCCGGCAACCGGCCTCTGTACCAGGGGTTACGACAGACCATGTGAAACAGTCGTATTGTTTAATAAAGGACACATTTCTGTGCGGAAATTGGTGAAATCGGTGTAAAGTTTGAAATTGCAGTTATTTTAACGTGTGTTTTTTGCTGTTGTATCAAGTCGTTATTGACGTGGCAAATAACATTTTATTAAAAATGGATAAAACTAAGGGCCGGAGAAATGTATCATTTCCAATACATCACGTTTAAATGTGGGTCTGAGTGACACATTTTACATATTTCAACAGGCCCTACCGCTCCCACGGTGTGTGCCGACACCATCCCCGACTGCGCGCGCTACAGCAGCGTCTGCAGCGACTCCCACTACCTTCTCTGGGTGCAGGACAACTGCAGGAAGTACTGCGGACTCTGCCCCGGAGGTGAGCCATTGATATTAATACGACTACGACTACGACTACGACTACGACTACTACTACTACTACTACTACTACTACGACTACTACTACTACTACTACTATCAGACAATAGATAGCTCCACCCTCGCTCTTCCCTAATCGCTTATATTTTCCAATCATAATGGGAGGGCGTGGTTTGATTAACGTGGGGGCTCTTCATGACAGAATTGTATTGTGCACTTTTGCACACATTTATTTGTCTGATGATCCTCTTGTGAAGCATGTCAAGACTCATGATGAAAACAAGGTATTCCACAGTTTTCTTAAACGAGCCAAGGATGTTGGACATTATCTTCAATGTCAGTGTTGATTTTGTTCTGAAATGCTGGACTGTACAGAAATGAGTGTCAACCAAGCGAGATGTCATATCAAATCGGCCAGACTCAGTTTTGCAAGTCGGCTGGCCTGAAAAAGGAAACAGAAGGCTTTAATGAGACTGTCCAAGTGGATGTCCAGTTTTGGCACATACACGGTATCTTAAGCCACATGATGGAGTGGCTCGATCATTTTATTGCCGTCTTCGCCATGCTTGTGGTTTTGACACAGAAGTCTATCCATGGTGCGACCCAGAATATGTAGAGGGCGTTATGGTAAATGATAAATACAAAATTCTTTGGAATATGCCTATATACAGCCTCAGGCATATCCAGGCCAACAAACCTGATCTTGTCCTTTTTGATAAATCCAATGAAATTATTTTTATCATTGAATTTTCTGTCCCTTTTGACACTTATGTGATAGACAAGATTGAGGAAAAACACGGCAAATATGCGGACCTCGGATCATTATTTATTATGATCTGTAAATAATTAAAAAAAATCATCCGGAGTGAGTCGTCGGTTATGTCAAAGCCATTCATAATCTCCCGTTAACGGAACAGTGTTCAAGTAAACGAACATCGGATATAACGAAGAGGGCTACATCGTCTGTGTTCGATATATACGAAGCTGAAGGTCTGGTTAGTTGGGAGGACTATCTCGGACAGTGTTTCTATTGTAACACCTCTCCTTTTGTGAACAAAACTCACTCACTCACTCACTCACTCACTCACTCACTCACTCACTCACTCACCCACCCACTCACTCACTCACTCACTCACTCACTCACTCACTCACCCACCCACCCACCCACCCACTCACTCACTCACTCACTCACTCACTCTGTATGTTTCAGGGGGACCTGTACAACCAGTGACCCCTGGCCCCGGGGCCCCGACTGTACCAGCCATCGTCACCCCTCAACCACACTTTGTGACACCGGTTCCCCCGGGCAAGTGATAGTTTCAAGGTTGCTATATCTGATGCAAATAAAACAACTTGTGATGAACTGGATGTTTGTTATTCCTTATTAATCAGTAATGTTTGTAACACCGCACGCAGCAATATTCCAGCTCTATGAAGGCGGTCTGTAAATAATCGAGTGTGGACCTGACAATTCAGTGGTTGATATCATGACCACCGACCCACGCAATTGGGATACGATGACATCATAATAAGAAGACGGAAAGAGTGTTGGAATGAAAAATTGGGCATGTTTCATTGAATGAGACATGTTTGTTTGTTTGTTAACTCCGCATGTAGCAATAAACCAGCTGCACAACGGCGATGTGTACATAATGGAGTGTGGATCAGACAAAACGATGATTAATATTATGAGCAACGATTCCCGCCGCCAGGGTACGTTGACACGCCCTCAACCAAGTCACCTGACCACCTTATCTATTACGTCGCCGGGTACGACAAGTATAGCGTGCTGGGTGCCAATCGTATAACCCAGAATCCCCACTGCTACTACTACTACTACTCTACTAGTACTACTACTACTACTTCTACTACTACTAGCATAGCGCATCAGTTTAATTCCTTTTTTATTCTCAGCTCCCTGGGGAGTATACCACCCAAGCGCTACACTTCAGTAAAAGTATACACCCACTTCAAGATTGCCCCTGGCAGAGCAAGGGATTACCCACAATACTGTTTTATGATTAAGTCGCCACAACACAGCGGCTGTATCGTTAAAAGATGCTGAAACTTCGAACATATACTTTACACTGCAGCCAGAAACTTCCCTCAGTAACGCAGCATCAGGAATGGATGAATAGAATTGCAAAAGCAACGGATGCTACAGTTACCCACATTGTAACCACCCTATCCCCATTTTACGAAATCACCATGGAACCTGATGTACTCAAGAAAACCCAAGAAAAACAAAACAAATATATTATACATTATACATTCGGTGTCTTAATTCATTTAGACACAGTTTGATGTCTGATAAGGTCGGAGTCGGACGACTGAGATGTCTGACAGTGTTAGAGTCTGGTGACTGATATGTCTGACAGTGTCACAGTCTGGTGACTGAGATGTCTGACAGTGTTAGAGTCTGGTGACTGAGATGTCTGACAGTGTTATAGTCAGGTGACTGAGATGTCTGACAGTGTTAGAGTCTGGTGGCTGGGATGTCTGACAGTGTTAAAGTCTGGTGAATAAGACGTCTGACAGTGTTAGGGTCTGGTGAATAAGACGTCTGAGAGTGTTAGAGTCTGGTGACTGATACTTCTGGCAGTGTTAGAGTCTTGTGACTGAGACTTCAGACGGTGTTAGAGTCTGACGACAGAGATGTCTGACAATGTTAGAGTCTGGTGACTGAGACGTCTGACGGTGTTAGAGTCTGACGACCGAGATGTCTTACAGTGTTTGAGTCTGGTGACTGAGATGTCTGACAGTGTAAGAGTCTGGTGACGGAGATGTCTGAGAGTGTTAGAGTCTGGTTACTGGTGGAAGTCACGATATAACTTTGTCGTACGGCGAGAGCTGACGTTTGAACGATTAATATTGTTACAAACTCATTACGACATAATTACTTGATGAGATGTTGATGTTGAATATTGATGTTCACTATTTTGTAAACAGCTTCTTGCCGCTGGGCTACGGACAATAACAACATCTTATTGATCGATTAACACTTGCAGATGAACAACGGGGCTATAACACATATGGCTATGTTCATGTATGTGAGTGAGTGAGTTTGGTTTAACGCCGCTTTAAACATTATTCCAGTTATATCACGGCGTGTCAGCTTGTTGTGGGAGGAAAGCCTGAATTGATGCAGGTATCAGACGTCAATCAATCAAATGAATCAATAAGAAGAAGAAGAAGAAGATGAAGAAGAAGATGAAGACGTCATTAATAAACAAATTCACTCTCGTTTACCACTTTGGTTAAACCCACGAGCGTGGTGCTGACGAACCTAGAAACATGATCGGAGCAAACGGTAGTCGAACCTAGAAACATAAGTCTGTTTGAGTTTAAGCGTGTTTCTAAAAAAACCCACAGTGGACGACGTTTGAGCAGGTTTCCAAAACAGGCACATTGGTCGATGTTTGAGCGGGTTTTAAAAGAGATAAATTGGAAGACGTTTGAGCGGGTTTCTAAAAGAGACAAAATGGTCGATGTTTGAGCGGGCTTTTGAAAGAGACATATTGGATGAATATATATCATTTACTGAGTCCACACAAACCTATACATCATATACTGAACGCACACTAACATTACCCGTGAAGATCCAGGTAGAATAGGTCTTCAGAAACCAATGATATCCAATATCTGTAATGCTCTGGGTGAAGATCATGTGCCGCTATGCACGAAGATCATGTGCCGCTATACATGAAGATCATGTGCCGCTATACATGAAGATGAGGTACCGCTATACATGAATATCATGTACCGCTATACATGAAGATGAGGTACCGCTATACGTGAAGATCATGTACCGCTATACATGAAGAAGAGGTACCACTATACATGAAGATCATGTACCGCTGTACATGAAGAAGAGGTACCGCTATTCATGAAGATCATGTACCGCTATACATGAAGAAGAGGTACCGCTATACATGAAGAAGAGGTACCGCTATACATGAAGAAGAGGTACCGCTATACATGAAGATCATGTACCGCTATACATGAAGATCATGTACCGCTATACATGAAGAAGAGGTACCGCTATACATGAAGAAGAGGTACCGCTATACATGAAGAAGAGGTACCGCTATACATGAAGATCATGTACCGCTATACATGAAGAAGAGGTACCGCTATACATGAAGATCATGTACCGCTATACATGAAGATGAGGTACCGCTATACATGAAGATGAGGTACCGCTATACATGAAGATGAGGTACCGCTATACATGAAGAAGAGGTACCGCTATACATGAAGAAGAGGTACCGCTATACATGAAGATGAGGTACCAATATACATGAAGATGAGGTACCGCTATACATGAAGATGAGATACCGCTATACATGAAGATCATGTACCGCTATACATGAAGATGAGGTACCGCTATACATGAAGATCATGTACCACTATGCATTTCTGGTGAAGATCACGTGTCTCTATATGTCTCTATGTGTCTCTGTGATGATCCTATACTGTAGCGATAATGTGTGTTTTGGAGGTACTACGGTATTGAAGTACACGTGATTCTCTCGTGTTCCCGCAGCCCAAATTGTTGGGTGCATAATCACGTTTTACTAGAGTTGAGGTCACCAGATATATGTCTATTATCTAAAATAGGCCACGTCGCAAATAAACTGCCGGGCAAAAAAACGTATTTATTTACAAATTGGATATGACCAACGTCACAGTCGCTGTAATACCGCAAAGTTTAGGTCCAAAACACAACCATGACACTCGTATCAAATACATCGCCCGGATTCTAGCTCTTTTCCTCACATATCTCACGCCGTGATATTGCTGATAAAAGCAACGTCGATCCACTCACTACCCCAACTCATTGACGTTTGATATATATAAACCCTTTAGGTTTAACTTGTTAAAAAATAAATTGTTAATAATATATATACAATTAACAATGTAAACCTAAATCGTGTTTAGAAATAAAAGTTTTAGATTAATTAATTTTCGGATTAACACATTTTACAAAAATATGCATAATTATTTAACATTTAAACTATACGGAGGGTTAAAATAATTAAATAAATGCCCTTTTGATAAGTTAAAATGAAGATGTATAATAGCCCAATTTTAAAGCTTTGTGGTCCATATGTAATCTTTAAATGTCCATTACAGATATATCTTACGTGATCCAGGTTGAACAGTAAAAAACTGAAGCGTATATAAGTTAGCCCTTGTGATCGGCACCGTCTGTTTTGTGGACTTCACCTGCTCTATCTGTCGACTAGTTGACGTTGCTGTACAACCGGTGCACAGATGTTGTCTCTTGTAGTCGCTGCCGTCGTGTTTGCCTTTGTCAACGCTCAGATTGATCCAAGTGAGTACGCTGGAAACGTCTCCTTTACGTTCGCTTGTCGTGGGTACGAATTCCCTGTGCACCTTAATTGTTGCCCTCCGGGAGTGAGTGAGTATTGGTTTACGCCGTTTTTAGCAATATTCGAGCAATATAACGGCGGGGACACCAGACATAGGCTTCACAGATTGTACCCATGTGGGGAGTCGAACCCGGGTCTTCGGCGGGTCTAGCTTTAACCACCAGGCTACTCGTCGGGACTGTAACTGTGATGGGGGCACGGGTGGCCCAGTCGCTTAAGGCGTCGCAATCAATCGATTTTATCCTATGGACTATTGTAATTTCATATTCTAATAAAGAAATACTGCGGTTTTTCTAATTTTGAAAGTGAAACATTTTACTAAACGCCTCTGGTGTCATTTATTTGCGTACGTCATTATTCATGACGTCTTCGGGTGTTGTGTACGCATAGCGATACGTCACAACTGTCAAGAGTGTTAACCTCTAACATAGACATATGCCCGGGAGTCTTTGCGCTGCGATAGCATGGCGGGTAATACAAGTCATGAATCTGTTCCCAAGAAAACTCCCTCGAATACACACACACACACACACACACACACACACACACACACACACACACACACACACACACACACACACACACACACACACACACACACACACACACACACACACACATACATATTATTAAAGCGACAAAACCTATGGTCGTGGGTTCGAATCTCAGTTTCTAGGTGTATCAGCACCATACCAGTGCTCGTAGGTTTCACAAAAGTGGAAAACGTCTAAAACCTGCACCACGTCGGGCTTTCCTCCCACATAAAGCTGACACGCCATGTTATAACTGGAATACTGTTCAAATCGGCGTTAAACACAAACTCACTCACTCGCGGAAAAGTTCTGAAGGACCTCACATTTTTCTGTATTTAATCTGACAAAGGAATAACGTTATATTTCCCTGATATATATGACACGCCGTGATATAACTAGAATAAGAGCGACGTTTAACCAACTCACTCACCACATAGCATGTTATGTTCCAACTTTGATTTATTTCAGCATGCGTGGATAAGCTTCCCAACTGTGACGTATTTGGGGAGGACTCATGCAAGGGACAATATGAGTCATGGGCGAAGGAAAACTGCAACAACACGTGCAAACTGTGCATAGGTACAGTGTGGACATACAGATGTCTGGCAGTAGAAACATGCATTCTCCCGTAACAGTTTCTCGTGACCCTTTCTAAGGTTTCAGAATAATATAAAGCTTCCTTCAGACTGATAGATGTATGCCATGTTATTTGTTTGATAAATAGTTGGTTGGGTCGTTGATTGACAGATGTATACCATGTTAATTTTTTAGAAGTGGTTGGTTGGATCGTTGATTGACTGACAGATGTATGCCATGTTATTTGTTTGAGAAGTGGTTGGTTGGATCGTTGACTGACAGATGTATACCATGTTACTTGTTTGAGAAATGGTTGGTTGGGTCGTTGACTGATAGATGTATGCCATGTTATTTGTTTGAGAAGTGGTTGGTTGGATTGTTGACTGATAGATGTATGCCATGTTATTTGTTTGAGAAGTGGTTGGTTGGATCGTTGACTGACAGATGTATACCATGTTATTTGTTTGAGAAATGGTTGGTTGGGTCGTTGACTGATAGATGTATGCCATGTTATTTGTTTGAGAAGTGGTTGGTTGGATCGTTGATTGACTGATAGATGTATGCCATGTTATTTGCTTGAGAAGTGGTTGGTTGGATCGTTGATTGACTGACAGATGTATGCCATTTTATTTGTTTGAGAAATGGTTGGTTGGATCGTTGACTGACAGATGTATACCATGTTATTTGTTTGAGAAGTGGTTGGTTGGATTGTTGATTGACTGATAGATGTATGCCATGTTTGCTTGTATCACAGATATACCATACAAATAAGAACTGTCACAGAGTATACCCCCATTCCACAAAGCGGCGCTTTGTGGCGCTCTTACAAAGTGTCATAGATCGCCATATAGAGCGCTAAGATCTCCAAAAGCGTTAATGGATCGCTATCTGATCTCTAACTGATCTCCATGATCGCCTGCCGACTCCCTTGTACAAAGATCCGTGGCACTCCGTCCAGAATGCCGTCAGGTCGATACTTGGTCGCCGAGATTGCCATCGGAGCGCTACTTGATCGCTAAGGTCGTAATCAGAGCGGTACTTGCTCGCCAAGGTCGCGCTATGGTATCATCTTATAGGGAGAAAGCAATAAAGCGAGAAAGCGATAGAGCGAGAAAGCGATAGAGCGAGAAAGCGATGTCCCCTCTCGGCCACCATACCTTAGAGCACCGCCGATCGACTAGGACCTACCCATCTGCTACCAAACGTAGAACTGATGTGCGCCTCAGAACGCTATGAGTTTTTAGAGGATCGGACCCACAATTCGCCGACCGGGTTGCAATAGGATCCTATTGAACGCTGAGTGCTAATGGATCCTCATCGCCTAGCTCGCTGTCGGATCGGAGTGGAGCGCATTAGATCGCAATGATCGCCATCGGAGCGCAGATAGAGCGCCGTTGGATTGCATCCTGATCGCCTTGGATCCCAAAAGGAACGGGAACTGATCGTGCCAGATTGCCATATTTTGGGTTGTTTTGTTACGATCAAGGGTCTTCAAATCGCTATCGGATCGCATAGATCGCTATTGGATCGCAACAGGAGCGCTATCTGATCGTAATCAGATCGTAAGTGCCCCGAGATAGCCGAAAAAGGAGGAAACCTATGGCGCTCCCTCAGAGCGCGTAGAGCGTCGCCTAGTGGAATTGGGGTATAATGGACAAATAAAACCGTCAACTATGTGAGGTACCTTGAAGGTGGGAACTCCTGTCTGACAAACGATATGAAGGGCTGGAATGGTTGCATGCATGTCCTCCCGAAATGTTACAGTTCAGGAGACAACAGGCACTCCGCTATTTCGTATATTTGTGGGGTCATGTAGTTTGGCTAATAAATGGTTGACCAGCTGGTCGGTTGGTTGGTCAACCTTTCCTCTGCTTAGTATTCCATACAACTGCACATTTCGCTATCCAGGACCAACAAAACCACCTGTGCCTTGTGAGGATTCGATCAGCGATTGCAACAACTACGGCGAGTCCACGTGTACCGACCCCCAGTTCGATCAATGGGCACAGCACAAATGTCGATACTTTTGTAGACGGTGTACAGGTCGGTATTTACATTGAACCACTTGATGTATAAGACAAATGTTAACACTTTTGTAGACTGTGTACAGGGCGGTATTTACATTGAACCACTAGATCTTAGACAAATGTCGATAGTGTTGTAGACTGTGTAAGGTCGGTATTTACATTGAACCACTCGATCTTAGACAAATGTCGATGGTGTTATTTATAGTGAACCACTTGATCTAAGACAAATGTCGATATTGTTATTCGTAGTGAACCACTAGATCTAAGACAAATGTCGATAGTGTTATTCATAGTGAACCACTTGATCTAAGACAAATGTCGATTGTGTTATTCATAGTGAACCACTTGATCTAAGACAAATGTCGATAGTGTTATTGACATTGAACCACTAGATCTAAGACAAATATCGATAGTGTTATTGACATTGAACCACTAGATCTAAGACAAATGTCGATAGTGTTATTCATAGTGAACCACTTGATCTAAGACAAATGTCGATATTGTTATTCGTAGTGAACCACTAGATCTAAGACAAATGTCGATAGTGTTATTCGTAGTGAACCACTAGATCTAAGACAATGTCGATAGTGTTATTGACATTGAACCACTAGATCTAAGACAAATGTCGACAGTGTTATTCATAGTGAACCACTTGATCTAAGTCAAATGTCGATAGTGTTATTCATAGTGAACCACTTGATCTAAGACAAATGTCGATATTGTTATTCGTAGTGAACCACTAGATCTAAGACAAATGTCGATAGTGTTATTCGTAGTGAACCACTAGATCTAAGACAATGTCGATAGTGTTATTGACATTGAACCACTAGATCTTAGACAAATGTCGACAGTGTTAGTCATAGTGAACCACTTGATCTAAGTCAAATGTCGATAGTGTTATTCATAGTGAACCACTTGATCTAAGACAAATGTCGATTGTGTTATTCATAGTGAACCACTTGATCTAAGACAAATGTCGATAGTGTTATTGACATTGAACCACTAGATCTAAAACAAATGTCGATAGTGTTATTCATAGTGAACCACTTGATCTAAGACAAATGTCGATATTGTTATTCGTAGTGAACCACTAGATCTAAGACAAATGTCGATAGTGTTATTCGTAGTGAACCACTAGATCTAAGACAATGTCGATAGTGTTATTGACATTGAACCACTAGATCTAAGACAAATGTCGACAGTGTTATTCATAGTGAACCACTTGATCTAAGTCAAATGTCGATAGTGTTATTCACAGTGAACCATTTGATCTAAGAGAAATGTCGACAGTGTTATTCATACATTAGTGAACCATTTGATCGAAGACAAATGTCGACAGCCTATAACTATATTAAAAAATTGCTAGTGATTATGTAGTATGTAAGCGGCTAACCAAGCTAATTGTTGCGTTTATGTTTAAATAGACCTCTAGATCATTAAATCACGCCCACCACCGGACTCCTGTCCCAGATTGGCTGACAATTGATTGGGAGGGGCTTGCGCTGATTTGGTCCGTATTGCTTATGTAAATGATTAAATGAGCAGTTTGTGTATTCATAAGAATTGACTTTATAGAGGTATTAACGTAATATTAGGGTACATAGTTACGTAACACTGCAATGTTTAACATATTTCAGCTCAGGAACTCGCACTGAAAGACTCTCAAACAACAACAATAGCTCCAGCAGGTGAGTATAATGTGCTAAGATGAACAATAAGAAGTTAATGATAGAATAATAAATGTTTAAGTGAATAATCAAATACGGATTGCAACAACGATGTAGGTGATCTGCGTAGCTAGGACATGCCTGTTAAATTATTTCATACGGAAGGTCGTTGGTTCGATATCCGGAGAGTGGAAGGTCGTTGGTTCGATATCCGGAGAGTGGAAGGTCGGTTGTTCGATATCCGGAGAGTGGAAAGTCGGTTGTTCGATATCCGGAGAGTGGAAGGTCGTTGGTTCGATATCCGGAGAGTGGAAGGTCGTTGGTTCGATACCCGGAGAGTGGAAGGTCGTTGGTTCGATATCCGGAGAGTGGAAGGTCGGTTGTTCGATATCCGGAGAGCGGAAGGTCGTGGTTCGATATCCGGAGAGCGGAAGGTCGGTGGTTCGATATCCGGAGAGCGGAAGGTCGGTGGTTCGATATCCGGAGAGTGGAAGGTTGTGGTTCGGTATCCGGAGAGCGGAAGATCGTTGGTCCGATCCCCTGACCGCGTTATACCAAAAGACGTGAAAATAAGGTACATGTTGTTATCCTGCCTGACCCTCGGCATTAAGTTATAACACAAAGATTAGTCGGCTTCGAAACAGTATGATAGCAATGGTTGAGTGAGGTATCCTTGTTAAACTGCGGCATGGTACAGGGGGTGATTGATAAATAATTTCTGTTTCAACACTATCCAATTCCACATTGATACACTTTTGCCGACGCTGTTGAGAAACTCTTATCCCAGTTTTGTAGAATTCCTTTTCGTGGCTGTCAGAAAAGTTCTCCACAGTTGTTAGGACGTCATCGTTTGAGTCGGTTAGATTTGTCTTCGTGTATGGGAACAGAAGTTCAAAGCCACACTCGTGGACTGTAGCCATGGCAATGGCTGATGTGTGCACGTTTGCTTTGTCTTAATTTAGTGACATGAGATGTGATGACACCGAGGTCATAACCTTTCCAGCCGATAGGACGGTCTTTGACTTCTGTGGTGGTGGTGTCAAATTCATCCACTCTTTTGTTTGTTGTTTGAACCCAGGTTTCATCGATAGTCACAAATCGTTGCAAGAACCTTTCTGAACCAGCTTCAAACAGCTAGATTATCACGCGACATGCTGTGTCGTGTCCGTTTTTGATGAGTTGCCAGAAGCTCTGGAACTAACGAGCTAATACTGCTTCATTGCCACAGTTTCTGTGATAATGAAATGTACGCTCTCCAGGGAAATTCCTACTGTACGGGTAATGTAAAGCGCAGCTATTCGCCGGTCCGTCATC
Source organism: Haliotis cracherodii (assembly GCF_022045235.1). Classification (NCBI taxonomy): domain Eukaryota; kingdom Metazoa; phylum Mollusca; class Gastropoda; order Lepetellida; family Haliotidae; genus Haliotis; species Haliotis cracherodii. Next base: position 7,458,490 of record NW_027266343.1, read on the forward strand.
GCCATATCGTAGATTCTCTGGATAATTTCCGGTGATGGGGACGTCATAGGCCTTATCTCAGTGGGGTAGAACTATTAAACCGGCCTTAGTCCGGACTAGTTCAAGCAGCCAAACACATGTACATGCACGTGGCTATAAGAGTGACATATTCTTGAATATGACATTAAACCCCATTTCACCTTACTCATATATACATGCATTTGTTTTTTAGATTGTAAAGATAAACTTAACTGTAAAATGTACGGGAAAGACTCGTGCCATGGAAGTTACGAACCCTGGGCAAAGAAGAACTGCATGGAGTTTTGTGGATATTGTATAGGTACGAATCTTGAAACATGCTACACAGCTGCGTCCCTTTAGTCTGTATAGGGAAATATAGGAAATGATTTAACCAATCTCAGTTAATTCAGATCGTTTACTCAGTTATGATAAGTCTCTGAGTTAAGAGACTCGTGGAGGTCCGGGTCTTCAACAACCCATGCTTGCCGTAAGAGGCGACTATGCTTGCCGTAAGAGGCGACCATGCTTGCCGTAAGAGGCGACTATGCTTGTCGTAAGAGGCGACTTACGGGATCGGGCGGTCATCTCGCTGACTTGGTTGATGCATGTCAACGTATCCCATTGCGTGGATCGATGCTCATGATGTCAATCCCTCGATTATTTACAGACTGCCGTCATATAGCTGGAATATTGATGAGAGCGGAGTTAAACAGTAAACAAACAAAAACAAAACTGAGTTAAGATCTGAGGACACCGCCACAGAGGATTGCGTCATCTGAACTCTGAATGACATGTGGTCGTTTAAACTAAAAGAAGGATCTTAAGCCAATCAGCAGTCAGCTTTCTAAACCGATTCGGCTTCGAAATTTTACCTCCTCGATCCTGAAATTTCGATTTATACAAATGAACACAAGACAAAAATATTCGTTAGATCGTACACAGTTTTGTTTGTTTGTTGTTTAACGCCGCACTCAGCAATATTCCAGCTATGACAGTGGACTGTAAATGATGTCTAAAAGAAAGATCCTTAATATTTTGATTCACCGTTCTTTCCAGGCGTCCCGACCCCACCCGCTGCCTGCATAGACAAAGTTCCCAACTGTGCTCAATATGGCACAGATGTCTGCTCGGATTCCAATTATGATCTGTGGGTGGCAGACCACTGTGCCAAATCCTGCAACGCTTGTGGTGGTAGGTACTTTGAAATGATCACATCACGTGAAGTCGTCTCCGTCTAAGGTCATATTACGAATCTTCTCAGTATCCACAATTAGCTGAGCACAGTTACGCCCCTTGATCGTTCCAGGAACCGTGGACCTGGTTATGGTTCTAGGTCTGTCAGCATAAACCCGTCCTCGTGGGTTTACCCAAAATAGTAAACGTCAAAGATCTGCATTAGTTCGGCTTCTGCCCCTCATCAAGCTGACACGCCATTCAATGCAACTGAAATGTTGTTGAACACACACCGTTGTTATATTTTATTGAAATACTACGTTTATAACGAACACACTAAAAACGAACTGACGGATATAACGAACTTATGTTTTTGTCCCCGCCATTTGTTGTATATATGCTGTATATATGCTCATGACGAAATATGGTTATAACGAGCCACAATTAGTGGTCTCTTTGAGTTCTTTTTAACCGTAGTTTTCTGTAGTAATATTTTACTGAAATAATATCATCACCGATATCATCACGTGTTTGTTTGGTCTATATTAAAATCTTATTATCGCTTGGTGATTCGAAGGAAATGACTATAATATATGGCCTTACTTCATACACTGTTCTCAGGTGTATATGTAAAGATTCTTTGTCAAATATTACAAAAACTCGATAATGTGTTTTCAAAGTGTTTTAGTGTGCACCAAAACACTTTGTTTACGCATAATCTATTGTTTCTAATATTGATAAAATGACCACAAAATCAAACTAAGTTGTTCTTTGTATTTAGAAATAAGTATTTTGAGATAATCAAACATAACAATGTCATTATGTCACACAATCATCGTTCATTGTCAAAGCCAGTAAATCTGTACTGCGGTCTCCGTTCTCATGAAGTGTTAGTTTTGTTAATAATCAAGTTTTCAATTCCAGGTGCAGTGAGTCACGTCACGTCCGGCCCGGGCCCCATCACTTCCGGCCCAGGGCCAATCACTTCCGGTCCCGGGCCAATCACTTCCGGTCCGGGGCCCGTCACTTCCGGCCCGGGACTCTTGACCCCACCAGGCCCTCACTTGCTGACACCACCTATGCCCGGAAAATAAAACCAATACAGACTAATTCCGTGGAATATTGTTCTTGTCTCTGGTCAGTGAATGTTCCAACCGTTCCCCTCTAGACTCTAGATTATTTTGTGTGAGTCGAGTATTTCATCTGCATACATACACGGAGACATATTTGGTTCTGTAAGATGTATGCAGTACTAGATCTAAATAAGCAACCAATTTGAAATTCTGTCTTTACCTAGTTATTTTCTTTTGTCTTTGAGGGCATTTAGAAGCGATTCACATAAGGAAGAGAATTGATGGACGTCAACTTCTTATTTTGAGCAACACAACGTTTCGGAGTATATATTTCCACTTCCACCAGGTGAATGACCCGATGAAGCAGTTATAATATACTCAGAAACGTGGTCCTCATAATAAAGAAGTTGACTCCATGAATCACTTCCTTAGATTCTTTTGGTTGATTGTAAACAGAAAGGCGTTCAAGGGCTAATAATAAACATTTATCTATGTAATAATACCAATGGCTATGTCCTCTTGCCTTGGTAATCTCACGATAACTCAATTTGATTATTCCTTGTCACACTGAACAACTTATTTGTTATTTGTATCATCAGCATCTGTTCCCCAGGGGAGGGATCAGTCTGTTATTCCGTCCTTGTCCTCACTGCAATTAATTGCTTGAACGACAAAGATAGGTGGGGAACCTAGGGTGTTGTACCTGCAACATTGGTTGAATGACAACATGGGTAGACTATCTTACGTGGCATCTCTGTCACATTGCGCTCCATATGAGATAGTTGGGTTTTATGCCACAATTTTGTATCATTGTAACTATATCAGGACACGGGACATCATGAATGGGGTACGGTGAGTGAAAACCGTTATATCATACTAAGCAACGTGCTGAGGGGCACGGGTTTCCTAGTCGTATACGTCACGTCTCTTGACTCAAAGGGCGGTCGGGTAGCCTAGTGGTTAAAGCGTTCGCTCGTCACGCCGAAGTCCCGGGTTCGATTCCCGACATGGGTAAAATGTGTGAAGCCCATTTATGGTGTCCCCCGCCGTGATATTGCTGGAATATTGCGAAAAGCGGCGTAAAACCATACTCACTCACTCACTCACTCACTCTTGACTCTAAAAGCCTTGCACATTGCACATCATCCGTATTCACCAGATTTGAGACATGCAAAAAAAGACAATAAAAACACACGCCAAATACTAAACAGTATATTATTCACGATACTGCAACGGCAAATCCAAAACCCTGGATTTGCGACACTGAAACAACCAATATTAAAAACCCATTATTTAAGAATGATACAATAAATTTAAAAGACAACAACATAATGTGCAGTAATACAGATATAGACATACGTTAAAAACGTAAGCATATCATAAATTATGTGATACAAACGCAAACAAAACTTCATTATTTACCATCATAAGCCCTGTACAAACGCAAACAAAATTTATATTTATACTACCTGTTTTGCGGTTAGAAAGAAATGCAAAACAAAACACATTATTTACAATTATAAAGGAACTTCCGACGAATGCAAAACCAGATATATGTTTTAATATATATGATGCTTTTTAACAATAAAGACTCATATTTTACAAACGACAAACAAAATCCATTATTTACGATGCAGCTTCTCAAAAAATAAAAAAACAAACAAACAAAAAACCAAAACTAATGGACATGTATTATAACTAGATCGAGGGAACAATTACATTTTCCGTAAAACACATGACAAATTATTATCATTTTCCATTTTGTTACCTGGAACAAATTTGGAAAAAATCCGGTTACGTTCCTGATCAACGAATCATAATGCGACTCTGCCTTCACGTAACCGCACCCGGCACTAATAGCCTGAAGACGGTATGTAGACGTTGCATTTTGTTTAACCCCGCATGCTCGACATCGTAAGCATCGACCTTCGCAATTGGGATACGATGACATGCATCAGCGAGTCGGACCACCAAATAGAGGTTCAAATGAAACCGTGTAGTGTTTACATGAAACATGCTATGTACCCCACCTAATGCACGTTATTTCCAGGCTATTATTCATGCCACAAAAACGTAAACAAATTAACGCAAAATTATTTCAATAAGCATAATAAGTCCTTCGCACGATTCCGACCATATCAATAGACGATGTTTATGAATCACCATCTGCTGGTAATGGTACCAGGTGTTCACGAATAGAGAGCGTATCCTGCCCCAGTGTTGCCATCCGTTGCAAACACGTGCAAAGGCAGCTCAAGTGTTCACCTCAACACGCGAACATTATACAGTAAACTACGTTATAACGAACTCAAAGGGACCACTTATTTTCGTTCGTTATAACTGTAGTTCGTTATAAGCATATATACAACATATATACAACAAATGGCCGGGACTAAAAAATAAGTTCGTTATATCAGTCAGTTCGTTATAAGCGTGTTCGTTATAACCGTAGTTTACATTATAGTACAAACTAGGGAAAGTCATCGGACGTATTTGAAAGACAAGTTGTGAAATATAGCGACCAAAGGCTGGAGCTGCTGGAACATGGCTCCACATCAAAATGAAAATGACTCCTTATCTAAATATGAAACGGATAAGGTGGTTTGACTTCTCCTTGTTCTAGTTTTAGGTCCAGGTGTCTAAATAATGGAACTGGCAATTTAACCATTATAGAACGATATCAGATCATGAACATACATGAAGAAAAAGTTAAACGACTTGGCTAGTTTGGCTAACTTTGATTTTGAAGAAATTCTGACTCGCGTGCATGGAGAAACAGATCAGCAAGACGGGGAGTATCATTGGTGCCCATTAGGATACATTCTTCTTGCTTAAATGTCCTATACTCAAATTTCACACGAATCTTATCCAGCAGAAAGTCCTTCATTTCACACTAGTCACCAATGTAATAAAATTGTTAACACTGGTCGAGGTTCTTTCACACGCCAATAAAATTAATGTATGAGTACAATAATTTTTTTAGGAATTAAACTCACGCTACCAACGCACAGAAAACATTAATCAATTCATTTTTAAATAATAACATTTGAGTATATTGCGGTTGCTTCCCGAAAGTCCATGTTAGAAGCCTCATTGCTTTACTGAACGTTTCAAAATATTAAACATTTATTCAATGAATATGTCAATTGCCTTAAATGTGTTCTCGCCTTCTCTTATCAGGACTTTTGTCCCAGTTGAACTGCTGGAATCTCCTACGCAAGTTTTCACGAAATAAAAAAACTTAGATAAAGACTCGACCTGCACCTGTTATTCTTTCTTTTGACGAAGGATTTATCGGGCTCTGCAAATCTACAAGGCATTTTCCTGTACAAATGGATCGTCTTTTGATTCTTTTTTTTCTTGGTTGTGTCCGAGGACAGTTACCTTCTGCTGAACGTAAGTATTGCAATAGTCCCCATGAATATGTGGGTGACTCTACATGGTAGTTTATATAATGTACTATTGTATATTACTGCATGCACATATTGTTAGTGGGGTCGTGTATGTGTTCATTGTCTTGGATTTTTGTTACAACTAAATAGATAATTTTTAAATCAGTTTCATATATGTTATCTGTTGACTGTACACTTTCGGTAATTTTTTAACCGTGGCCACTTTTGATAAAGACATTTCATGTTTCCTCAGAGTACTTTCTTTAAATTTAAAGTCACTAAGGTGTATTTATTTCTCACAAGCGAAGTCTTCAGGACACTTCTTTGCAGATAATTTTAGAGGTAGTCGTAGTTTAATGTGAAGCAGTGGTGACGAAAGTAAAATGTGGACGTGTGTATGTGCTCTGGTCCAAGCTCAAACGTGATTGATCCATCGTGCATTTGCCTTGATGGTGCCTTGTTAATGACAATTTTAACTTAATTATGTGGCTGTAATATGTATCAGCAAAACGAGGTAGTCGTAGTTCAATGTGAAGCAGTGGTGACGAAAGTAAAATGTGGACGTGTGTATGTGCTCTGGTCCAGGTGATTCTTGAATACTATTATACGCTATTATTTCTTTCGAGGTATCAATTTGAAATGGAACATGTTTAATGAGTACTGCTGTACCGCGTCAGGCAAAACGCTTATTCTGTTTCTAGAGGCGGGTGCTGCCGGGTGAGGTGAAATGGGGTTTAACGTCGCGTCCAAGATTATTGCACTTATATATAGTGTGTGTGGTTGCTTGTACTGTTCCAGAACAATGCCGAGTTTATGGCGCTAGCCAACTGAGATACCATTCCGCAGTTGTAAATAAATACCGCACTCAGACACAGTGTACTGACCCCGGGCCGTTTAAACTCCCTAATGCCGAGCGCCAGGCAGGGTATCAAGAAGTACCTTCTTTTGGTATGATGCGGCCCGGAATCGAATCCTGACACTCTACCACTGGACCACGGAGGCGGTCTTGGCGCTATAGGGGTGGCATGACATGTTTACCCTTTCCGGGAACACACGATGTCAGCTTTGTCAGTGATCCATTCATATAATTTTCACCGCAATGTTACCTTTTACGCCCAAACTGGTCTGTTTCGGCAGATATTCGTGACTGCTTCGTTTTATATTTATAAGGAAAACGACGTAAGTGTCACAACGTGTCAGATTAATTTGTCACAGGCAGCTTGGATTGTATACTCCCCAGGGAGCTGAGAATGAAAATCGAGTGCACATTGATCTATTGACTTGATTCAACTCACTCGGGTCCATTTGGCTTCTTGCGCTACCTACATAACACCTCGGGCAGCAATGGAGTAGGGATAATGCACAAGTGCCCTGTTCACCGTGTTGCGCTAGATCCCGCCGCATATAGTTCGTATAACACGACGCTCGTTTTTGAAGACGGGTTATTCTGTGCTTTACATAAATAAAGTACACACAAGTACTTTCTGATCAGTCAATCAGCGTCAAGGCTTCTACGTTCTCGGTATGAGTTTGCGAAGCATTCAAATATACCTTATTTCTGTATCTCGAAAACGAATATAATCGAAGAGTTCCAAATGCAATTAAATAAAACCGCACTATTATAGTGTTTGATATACGTCTTCTGATAGTTCTGGCATATTAATCCAACTATCGAGGTTAAATTTGTGTTCTGTGGCCGTTTCTTTTGCTAAGATCAACATTTTGGAATAGAGGTTGTGAAGAAACGTGTCGCATGCGTGTGGTGCTAGACAAAGCTGCGTGTGTAACTTTTCTATTTAATGCATGTTAAACGAAAAGAAAGTTCAAAATGATGCCTAGAACACCAAACAGTATTGCAATATCCCCCTGAAAGTTGCTTTGTTTTTTCTTAAGTATATACATAAAAAGTTGCATATCTGAATACATATAGACAAACAATGCATAGCTCATCATATTCATGAAACTGCTTTGATTCATGATTGAATCAATAAATGAAACTGATTTGACCCCGAAGCAGCTAACCAGAGTAGCGCACCCTGCGGTTCAGCAAATTTGGCAAACCAAAGTGTAACATAAGTCAGTTAACATGTACTAACAGTAGTTGAACAAAGGTAGCTTGGGTTGGGTTCCCCAGGGCATCGACCGTTTGAAATCGAACGCGAGCAGCATTTTCCCAGCTCTTTCTCAAAGTCAATTAGGTTGTCCAAGTTAAATACTCTCGGGATATGCTCCTATTACTTCATTCGGATATTTGAGGTTATGTATTTTTAAGGGAGCAGCGATATTGACATAAGAAAGTGAAGTAAAATAACGACATTTCGGGCGATTAATAATAGGTTTGAATAGAAAGGACAAAACCTCAGAGTCATTACCCCTTAATCTGTCGTAAAGATTTCATTCAAGGTTTCAGCGCCAAGGGCCTTGTCAAGTCATTCAGAATACATGACACTCTTTACGGATAGCAACGTCTTCTATTCTCAGTCACGACGTTTCAGAGATACACCATCAGATGAAGGAGCAAGGAGTAGCTCTGAATGGTCGTGACTGAGAATAGAAGAAGTTGCCAATCCAAAATATGTTATGTATTCTGAATGTCTACCATAGCATGTCCATGTATTCACTTTCTTCCTACTTTTCAACGCCTATCAATGACTACATTAGACATTCAGAGTAATTGTCTAAATATAACACGTTGTATGTACCATACAATGACACCAGGAGTTTTCACAACTACTTTCTCACTGGCACTTACGATTGTAACGAAAATTAGAGGGAGCTAGCGGTACATGATGACATGCTTACCCTTGTCGCGAACACCCGATGTCATACCAATGTTCAATGCTCCATTCATATAACTGTTAAATGCCACTATTTTGCCTTTTACGACCTATTGAATCTAGTTCGGCAGATATTCAAAACTAACTCTGGCGTTGATGTCTTGAACTTTTACCAAAATGGTTCACTGTCTGCCTCCCTCCCCCAGCCTGCCAGGACAAGCTGCCTAACTGTGCTGCCTATGGCCAAGCATCCTGCACTTCCTACACCGATTGGGCCAAGGAAAACTGCAACAGCTACTGCAAGTTCTGTACAGGTAGTATTTTACCATCACATTACGTTGCCTTCTCGTAGGACGCTATGGGACTGGGTTAGACTAGGCTCCATCACCATATTATCGGTCGTAGGAAGCAACACAACTTATCACTAATACAGTGTGCAAGATGGTGTGGGTCGTTTGTCTGGTCCGGACCCGACTATTTATAGATGGAATATTACTGACTGTGGCGTAAAACAAACGTCACTCTCACTCAACTACAAGGCACGGGTTGGTGATTCATGCATAAGATCTGGATATATTTTAGCACAGCAAGCAGAATAAAACAGACTGAAGTTTATTAATTTTAGCTCTTACCAAATTCTTCTGGATGTAATGCATAGACGTAAAACAACATTCCTTTAATCACGTTACCATATTGAATTATTCGTTGAAATTAAGGTTGAATTATTTGTGTAGAATATTTTCTCTATTTGTACACGTTTATGAAATGAAACAAACAAAACGTGGTTATACCATGGTGAGTGTGAGTGAGTATGGTTTCACGCCGCGTTTAGCAATATTCCAGCAATATCACGACGGGGGACACCAGAAATGGGCTTCACACATTGTACCCATGTCGGGAATCAAACCCGGGTCTTCGGCGTGACGAGCGAACGCTTTAACCACTAGGCTACCCGACCGCCTGTTATACGATGGTGATATGTTTAATACTGTGTTTGCGGTGTTTCGGCGACTGTTTTAGCCTAGAGATGTTTCAATAGCGTTTGTGATATTTTGGTCAACTCCAATGTTCAAGTGTATGGTTTTATTTGGACATGACTTTGCACAGAACATTATCATTCGCGTGACAAGAGCGTTGTACGTACAGAATGAAATAATTTAATGCATGTCAAAGATGACAAAAAATTGACTGTTCATGTTCTTTATCAATGCGGCATTTCGAATAAAATCGAAAATGCTCTATGGAGTGAATGTGACGTTCCTATAATGCATCAGTAAACACATTTGTATCTAGGGGCTCTTGAACATGTTTCTTGCCACAGCTAACATACCATGTGAAGACAAATCCAACGACTGCGCCAGCTACGACACGGCCACGTGCAACAATCCACAGTTCAGCCACTGGGCCGACACCCAGTGTCGCTACTTCTGTCGACGTTGTTCAGGTGAGAACCAAATGACCCCGATAACTCGAAGTCATGTGTTGATAAGTTAATTATAAATGTCGAGTTGTCCGTAGTTCGAGACAAGCGGAACACTCATTTGAGACCTTGGACTGCCGACCCCCTGTAGTTACATCGACGTAATCAGCATATCGAGATAATGGTATTCGAGTTAACGAGGTGTTACAAGATGTGGGGGATTTGCGAGTGTCAATGCGAGTGTCAATGTCACACGGATCATTTTGCGAGCATAACACATATTTTATTCCATATATATAATATTAACGATCCGATGGATGTAATGCTATTTTATCATATAATGCGATCCTTAACATACGGGATGTTTAACACTTATTTGCAAGAAGTGGAGTCTTCGAAAAACGCGTATGAATACAATGTTTGAGTAAACCGGTCAGTTTATCATATAGTGCCAAATGACAGCTATGTTTGTCTGCAAGAACTCAGGGACACATCGGGAAACCTCATTTACAAGCATATTGGGGAAGTTAGTCAACAGTTTATCGAGCAGGAAGGCCTTACATCGATGTGTGGAGCTTAAAAGTAGTGCCTGCTGCGTGATCTTATTTGCATATTTATCGGATCGTGATTTCCAAGTTTATTGCATTGAATAATTGTTTCAGCTGCGGCTCTGGCTGCAAAGGACGCCTTGCAAACAACACTCCCTCCGTCAAGTAAGTTTCATACTTCGCATATTGTGTCATGTCTAGATAATTAATTGATTAATGAATAAACTAAACAAACACATTAATTATATAATTGTAAAACAACATGTAGTTTCGTTGTATCCATAGATACAATAATAAAATGTTTCTAAAGACATTACGAAAACAAGGCACCGACTTGATCAGAAATGAATGCTTGGAGATTATGTAGAGAGTATATATACATCATCTCGATGGTGACCACGACTCACGAATGTCCAAATAACTACTCACAATACTGGATATCACGAATGTAGAGGTAACTTCTCACAACTTCGGATATAAAGAATGTACAGGTTAATACTCACAACACTGGATATCACGAATGTAGAGGTAACTTCTCACAACTTCGGATATAAAGAATGTACAGGTAACTACTCACAACCCCGGATATCACGAATGTAGAGGTAACTTCTCATAACTTCGGATATAACGAATGTACAGGTTAATACTCACAACACTGGATATCACGAATGTAGAGATAACTTCTCATAACTTCGGATATAACGAATGTACAGGTAACTACTCACAACATCGGATATCACGAATGTAGAGGTAACTACTCACAACGATATAACGAAATATGTGATACAATCGAAAGTTTAACATGCGATATACATCCACAAAGAGTTACTGTAGAAGTCAGCAGTATTTGCAATGATGGTAACCAAGAAGTGTATTCGTTTCGTCCGGAGCTGTCTCTATTTCAGTGTGCAAGGACAAAATAGACTGTCGGCCTTACAAACAGGATTCTTGTACTCAGTATCCAGGATGGGCAAAGGATAACTGTATGGCGTTCTGCGGTATCTGCAAAGGTAGCGTATTTGTATTTTCTTGGAAATAGAACTAAAACTTAAACATAATGCATTCTTTGTGTGTTTCCATTTGCCGCCGGTTTGTAAAGAAACATGTTATGATATGCACATATAGCAACACGCTGGCTTCAACAGAAGTCAAGGGTCATCCGGTACTTTCATATTTCTTTCGTCTACGAACGAGTAGCAGAACGAACCAGAACAGAACAAAACAGAACTTTATTTCTCTCAGGCTGAAGTCTTCGGCATATGAGATACAATTACATGTACAGTATGTGCAATGTGTGGTGATGCATACGGGAATAACATGAAGATATTACATCTCCCGCACTGAAAAAAAAGACAATTTAATTTCATAAAAAAATCCGCGCTGTATTTTAGTGTGAGGATATTGTATTAGGGGAAGTAACTCTGTCTACAAATTTGTTCTTTACTGAGTGCCTGAGTGCCTCGAATTGAGGTTTAACCTCTAGACAAAACGGTTCACAAACGCCCTTCTCAAAATTATTCTTTTTTCTGTTCTGTATTTTTTACATGGCAAAAAGAGTGAGAGAGTGAGTATGGTTTTACGCCCCTTTTAGCAATATTCCAGCAATATCACGGCTGGGAACACGAGAAATAGGCTTCACATAGTACCCATGTCGGGAATCGAACCTGGATCTTCGGCGTGACGAGCGAACACTTTAACAAATGGACTTCACGATGGCAAAAAAGCCTCAAACTACTTACATCTAAATCTAAACTAGTTACTAGTTTATCCAAATCAACCATTTCAGGGGCCCCTACACCTCCGCATGTGTGTGCAGACGCAATACCCGGATGTGCAGCTTACGACAAAGAAAAAACCTGCAAGGACTCGAAGTTCACCCTGTGGGTTCAGGACAACTGTGCCAAGTATTGTGGTCTTTGCAATGGTAGGATACTTCACCGAAGTCAAGTATCATAATATTTTGTAAAATAAAAAACACAATTAAAAAAGAATATGTTGTTTATGTATGTTCTTTAAAAACTGCAAGGTCAGGAGTACTGAAAGCATGAAAGAAATATATATTTTACCAGTATGATAAAATGTCACGTTTGCTGCCCAGTATCCATTTATATTTATGAACTAATTGATAACGATTGAATACCGACTTAAAAAATCTCTTGACGCCACTAAACAATAGTCCAGCTTTATCGCGACGGCCCGTAAACAACACAGTTTGGATCAGACAAACCGATGATATGATATTATGAACAACGAGCCTTGCTATCCGATTATGGTCTTAGGGACCATATTCTAACCCAGAATTCCCATAACGGATGACGGAAACATGAAATATTTTCAGAAAACATTTTTCTGTTTTTTCATGCTGATTTTTTGTTTAATTCAGATGGAACCGTGACGTCAGGGCCAGGCCCTCTCATTCCAACAGGCCCAATCATGACGTCAGGCCCAGGCCCGATCATGACGTCAGGCCCTGGCCTTCTTATCCCACCGGGTCTCGCTGGGTTTTCCCCTGCTCCAATAGCTGGGAAATAGTGCACTATTCCTTACAAACTATCGCCCAGGAAACTGTGGGCGTTATTGCTTGATTGTATGGAGGAAAGTCAAGGTGATTAAAAGCTTTGATCCTCTGATGTCGTTGTGTTAAGTTTGATTCTTTTGGGTTGGAGCACATGAAAGGTTTCATCCAATGGGCGTTCGTCACATGAGGCACTTGCATACATTTCCATTTCCATATGAACTTCACCCTTACACGTCAACGCTGCACTGTAATATGTGTTTAGATGCTAAACACAAAACATAAACATGTTCCTTGTCCCATAATGTTCACATGGTTAGGATAGTGTAGAACAGCTAAACGTGTTACGGTCTAAATGTGGGAAGGACTTGAATACCCCCTTTAAATTCTTTATAGATAATATCAAAAAGGGGCGCTCCCATGTTTTGGGGATACAGAAGTGCGTATGTATGTGTGTCTTTTGGGTTGTTTTGTTGCTTTTTTTGGTTTTCTTTTGGGGTTTGGGGTTGGGTGGGGGGAGGAGGGGAGTGTGGTCGTGGGGAGATAAAAGAAAATTTGAGAAACATATATTGACTCAATTTTCCAATGGAAAAGCTGAAGTACGTGTTATATTTTTCATAATAGTCATATTTCAGACAGCCATGTTACTAGAAATGTTCAGGTCTGTTTCTAATAGTACTTTATGTAACGTATGCAAAAGAATAATGTATTATTCATAATTCTGTCATAAGTAAAGGAACAAGCGAAATGGAAGGAACTGAAGCAACTATCTGCAGTCTTCGGGGAGATCCGGGTTAGAGTTGATTTTCAACAACCCATGCTTGTAGTAAGACGGGACTATTATTACGTGAATTGGGAGGTTTGGGGTAATTTCTATATAATCCCAATTTGATACAACCCGTGAAGATCCGGGTTAGAATAGGTCTTCAGCAAACCATACTTAATTGTTTAAATGAAAATATTTAGAAAACCTGCTGTCAGTCCAAATAAACGTCAGCAAAATTAAGATTTCCAGTGAAAACGGAAAGGTTTTGAGTAATTTCTATAGAATCCCAATTTGATACAACCCGAGAAGATCCGGGGAAGAATTGTTCTTCAGCAACCCATGCTTGTCGTAAGAGGCGACTAACGGGATCGGGTGGTCAGGCTTGCTGACTTGGTTGATGCATGCCATCGTAACCCAATTACTTAGATCGATGCTCATGACGTCTATCATTGGAGTGTCTGGTTCAGATTGTCTCGATTATTTACAGACCGCCGTCGTATAGCTGGAATATGCTAAGTGCTGCGTTAAATAACAAACAAACCAACAACAGGATTGAGGACCGGTTCCTGCTCCAACCAATATCAAATATTGTACGACATCATTTTACGATGTCCATACATCTTCAAAGAGCACATTTTCTCAAGAAACATTGGAAATAAAATAAATCTGGGAGCTTATCAGGCCATGAATCTGTTCACATGAAGTCTAAGACGTGATTCCGATGGATGGATATTCCACCAAACGGACAGGGAAGCTAAGAAAGATATCATTAGGGACGGTCATAAAGGGTCATGTCAAATTTAATATCAAACTGAATGGGAAGTAAAAACGTGAGTGAAAATGCTTTTACTCCGCAATAGTTCAGCCCTATGTAGAGTTGGACGTCAGACGTCTTTGTAGGGAATCGAACCCAAGCCAGCGCTACTTGTGGGGTTCCGCTCCGAAATCCTATGTACTCGACTCTGCGTATACCAGCCATGGGAGCAGCTCATTAATAAGTAGGTAAGACCAGGCAGTTATATTCGCACTTGACTGGTCTGTCTGACGATTGGGTCGTCTGATAAATGGGATGTCAGGAGTGAACCCTATAACCACTTGGCTACCACACCGCCCCAGGTTGATAAGATACTCATTACTACTACAAAGCTGACACACAATTGGGAGTGAACCCTATAACCACTTGGCTACAATACCGCCTTAGGTTGATAAGAGAATCATTACTACTACAAAGCTGACAAACAATTGGGAGTGAACCCTATAACCACTTGGCTACCACACCGCCCTAGGTTGATAAGATACTCATTACTACAGTTACTACAAAGCTGACACACAATTGGGAGTGAACCCTATAACCACTTGACTACCACACCGCCCTAGGTTGATAAGATACTCATTACTACTACAAAGCTTACAGACAATTGGGAGTGAACCCTATAACCACTTGACTACCACACCGCCCTACGTTGATAAGATACTCATTACTACTACAAAGCTTACACACAATTGGGAGTGAACCCTATAACCACTTGACTACCACACCGCCCTAGGTTGATAAGATACTCATTACTACTACAAAGCTGACAGACAATTGGGAGTGAACCCTATAACCACTTGACTACCACACCGCCCTACGTTGATAAGATACTCATTACTACTACAAAGCTTACACACAATTGGGAGTGAACCCTATAACCACTTGACTACCACACCGCCCTAGGTTGATAAGATACTCATTACTACTACAAAGCTGACAGACAATTGGGAGTGAACCCTATAACCACTTGGCTACCACACCGCCCTAGGTTGATAAGATACTCATTACTACAGTTACTACAAAGCTGACACACAATTGGGAGTGAACCCTATAACCACTTGACTACCACACCGCCCTAGGTTGATAAGATACTCATTACTACTACAAAGCTTACAGACAATTGGGAGTGAACCCTATAACCACTTGACTACCACACCGCCCTACGTTGATAAGATACTCATTACTACTACAAAGCTTACAGACAATTGGGAGTGAACCCTATAACCACTTGACTACCACACCGCCCTACGTTGATAAGATACTCATTACTACTACAAAGCTTACACACAATTGGGAGTGAACCCTATAACCACTTGACTACCACACCGCCCTAGGTTGATAAGATACTCATTACTACTACAAAGCTTACAGACAATTGGGAGTGAACCCTATAACCACTTGACTACCACACCGCCCTACGTTGATAAGATACTCATTACTACTACAAAGCTTACACACAATTGGGAGTGAACCCTATAACCACTTGACTACCACACCGCCCTACGTTGATAAGATACTCATTACTACTACAAAGCTTACAGACAATTGGGAGTGAACCCTATAACCACTTGACTACCACACCGCCCTACGTTGATAAGATACTCATTACTACTACAAAGCTTACAGACAATTGGGAATGAACCCTATAACCACTTGACTACCACACCGCCCTACGTTGATAAGATACTCATTACTACTACAAAGCTTACACACAATTGGGAGTGAACCCTATAACCACTTGACTACCACACCGCCCTAGGTTGATAAGATACTCATTACTACTACAAAGCTTACACACAATTGGGAGTGAACCCTATAACCACTTGACTACCACACCGCCCTACGTTGATAAGATACTCATTACTACTACAAAGCTTACACACAATTGGGAGTGAACCCTATAACCACTTGACTACCACACCGCCCTAGGTTGATAAGATACTCATTACTACTACAAAGCTTACAGACAATTGGGAGTGAACCCTATAACCACTTGACTACCACACCGCCCTAGGTTGATAAGATACTCATTACTACTACAAAGCTGACACACAATTGGGAGTGAACCCTATAACCACTTGACTACCACACCGCCCTACGTTGATAAGATACTCATTACTACTACAAAGCTTACACACAATTGGGAGTGAACCCTATAACCACTTGACTACCACACCGCCCTAGGTTGATAAGATACTCATTACTACTACAAAGCTTACACACAATTGGGAGTGAACCCTATAACCACTTGACTACCACACCGCCCTAGGTTGATAAGATACTCATTACTACTACAAAGCTTACAGACAATTGGGAGTGAACCCTATAACCACTTGACTACCACACCGCCCTAGGTTGATAAGATACTCATTACTACTACAAAGCTTACAGACAATTGGGAGTGAACCCTATAACCACTTGACTACCACACCGCCCTAGGTTGATAAGATACTCATTACTACTACAAAGCTGAGGGCATGTTGGAGGAACATGCTATTTTCTTATCTGGCGGGGAATAGTGAGGATATGAAGTAGACAAATGTATTTCTGTAATCTTAAACTAGCTTTGCTCCAAGGCTCTACTGATAGAATTCAATGTGTGTGTAGAAATTCGATCCTACTAATAGGCAAGTCTAGATATGTGGAAAGTACTCCAGTCTTTTACAGGGACATCTTGATCTTAGTATTTACATAATTTAGAAATTATGATTTATCTAGAAAGTACTGCTTTAAAGACTTGTGCAAGTCTATGTTCAACATATGGTTCCTGTTTTTGACAACGAGTGTGCACGGGGCTAGAGATGTGGAATCTGGTTCTCATTCTCCTTGTGTTTCCATGTGTCCAAGTTGACCGTAAGTTACGTTTTATAACAGTATGCTTTATGTAATCTGCTCAAAAGTTGAACACCCGAACCGTTCATTACTATAAGTAATGTCATGGCATATAAAATATAGTAATATGAAAGGATCAAAAGACATTAAACAACAACCTTTGTGTTGCATATATTGTAATGAAAATCGTTCGCTGTTTAATTCAGTCAGTTCCAGTATTAAACAATGGACATGTGAGAGAAGTAACATGGAAACAGATAATTCCTTGTCACAAAATCAAGCAACATGTTTTAATTATCAAAATAGCCAGGTGCACGCCGTGCAATCCTTATCTTGGAAACATGTATTTTCAACACTGACTTTATCGTTTTGGTCTTTTTTTTAAAAGATAGGTGCACAAATAAAGAGCTTAGAGCTAAAAGGGGCCAAAATGCACTTTGGCCCTTTTTGCATATTATTGCATAAATAACATCTGTGAGTTCTTGTCTACCTGTAGAAAAAATATTGTATGTTTTCATTGATGCGTTTTTTAAATATAGCTACTTAAATTTCTATAAAAGGTGCCAAAGTCAAGTTTCAAAAGGGCCAAAGTCACTTTGCTAGATTTTGGCCCTTTTAGCTCTCATTTCCGTGTGTGGATGAGACTGGTTGTCTGAGAGAAATTTTGAAAGTTGGTCACCTTATTATCATATTTCATCTATTGCAACAAAGTTGGCATTAGTTTAAATCATTTAGAAGTACTTTAATAGTATGTGTTTGTACTTTCAGTAGTAGTTAATCAATCTCACATGTTAAATCCCTGCAAATGCCTGACGGTTAGAAAGGGCCAAAATACAGACATTGGCCCTTTCCACCCTTACACAAATTAAAAACGTAAGATTATTTCCTTTTTTGCATGTTTTTATAACAACATTTATATCTCTGCTGTCAGAATGCGTTAATGTCTTGGAATTTATCGGTAAAAAAGTTAACATACATAATATTAATATGTGTATTCATCACTTTTCATCACAAAACAGACTCCTAATGACATTGGCCCTGATGGCTCTTAGCTCTTCAAAAAATGGAACCTCTTTAATCTGGAATATACGGATAAATGGACGTCCTGACTTTCAAAATAGGAAATACTGTATGCAGACGTAACTGTTCAAGCTCATGTTTCAACTTGTTTATTTCTTGTTTAACGCCGCACTCAGCAATATTCAAGCTATATGACGGCGGTCTAAATAATCGAGTCTGGACTAGACAAACCAGTTATTGACACCACGAGCATCGATCTACGTAAATGGGATAGTATAGTAAATCAACCAAGTCAGCCAAGACCACCCGATCCCATTAGTCGCCTCTTACGACAAGCATGGGTTGCTGAAGAACTACCCTTACCCGGATCTTCACGGGTTGTATCAAATTGGGATTCTATTATAGAAGTTACTGAAAACCTCTCTGTTTTCACTGGAAATCGTAATTTTAAATTTTGCTGGTGTTTATTGCTGGTGTTTTTGTTGGTGTTTATTTGGACTGACAGCAGGTTTTCTAAAGATTATCATGTAAAACAAATGAAAAACTAATCAGAAATTTCAAATTCAAATCTTTGCTTGGGGTATTTGTGCGGATTTATAATTTTCATAAAAGTTAATATTTTAAGTTAGAGCACGGGGTGAGAGTGAGTGTGTGTGTGTGTTGTACTAGTCAGGGCTAATGTCGGTATTAAAGTTCTAGCCCTCTGAGATACCATGCAGTGGTACCCCACTAAGACACAGTAAACTGACCCCTAGCCGTCTTTTGGCACGATGCCGCCGGGGATCGAGCCACCGAACATCCTCGCTCTCGACAGACGCTCTATCCACTCATCTTCCCGAGGCAAGGGAGTTAACTGACTATAAAAGTCCAGTTTCCACCCTTGCCGAACTAGGCTAGCATTATGGAGTTACATTTTGGCTGGACTAACGAGTCTAGTCCTATCAAAATCGCGCAACGAAATCGAAATCCGGTTCGTAAACTTTCGTGCAGATTTCGGTCGATTGCAGGATTTGCAAAGCATGTGCACCGCCAACTCGTTATCAACAGATATTTTCCGAATCTTTTCATGTTTATAATCAAGGTGCTCGCGTGATGTGATGCACTTCGCGATGTAAGACCCGTTTTATCACAATATAGATCCTGATTATCGATCAGGTTGTCTTGATTGAGCGCCGCCATTTTGCTCGGAACAAATGCAAGTGATACGAGAGGTGGAATCTGGTTGGTCCATAGGAGCGGCTTAGAACTCGTAATAACCACTGGTGGCGCTACGACCGAGCCTAGGAATTCCAGCCTAGTTCGGCAAGAGCGGAAACTGGACTTTTAAAGTCAGCTACCTGTCTTGCCTCGGGAAGATGCTATCCACTAGACCCCATTCATCAGCAGACTCAAACTAGACACGAGTCACGGTTATAGACACCGAGACCGTGTGTACTCACGAGTGATGGAAGATCGTGGTATATTCATGCAAACCTGTGAAACATATAGCGGATACTCGTTGAGTATGCATGGACTTATTGACGACAAATTACAGGTAGCTAAAGCGGACACTCGTTAATCCGTAAGAGTTACATTTCAGCATGCACGGACAAGTCGGAGAACTGCGAGAGTTACGGAGAAGCGGTGTGTGACGGACTGTACCAAGTGTGGGCCGTCGACAACTGCAGGAGAACATGCAACCTGTGTCACGGTCAGTTAGCATATGCTGCAACAAACATAAACATTGATGATGATGATGTAATTATGATGATGATGATGATGATGATGATGTTCGTCATCTTATTATTTTGAGTACTTAAGGCCAGTGAGCAAGTGATTTTGTTGTAAAGCTGCTTTGGACAGCCGTAATGGAACGTAATAAAATGTATGTTTATACACCTTTATTTCAAGTTAGAGGCGACAGGCGCATAGAACATAACATTACAGAAATACAATTACTGATAATGTGACTTATTTCATTGCATTCAATATGAATTTCGATAGCTGTACAATAGTAGGTTTATGATTAGATGACATCAGACGAACAAAGGATTCCAGTGACGGATTTACAAAGTATTTAGGATCAATGTATCGATATCTTAAATCATTAAAAGCTGTGTGACAGCCAATTAAACCAAAACCATGAGACAATAGTAGATATCTGATATTGGAGCCCAATTATATACCCTATCTAAATAAAGTAACATGTATGCGTTTGGGGGGAGGCGGTCCTCATGCATTGATGATATTTCACACCAGAATCAAACACTACGAAGAAGTCAGTTGACATACATTGGATATCGGCCACATTCACAATAAACTATAGCATTAGATGTTTGTGGTCCTATTTGTAAGAAGTTTTTACAAGCCAGTAGGTGGATTTTCTCTACACACTCAAATTTATTTATATATAATCCGAGCCTTTAGCTCTTAAGCTATTCTCTAATTAATTCGACTGAGTGAGTGAGTGAGTGAGTGAGTGAGTGAGTGAGTGAGTGAGTGATGTTTTACAACGCTTTTAGCTATATTCCAGCAATATCACGACGGGGGACACCACAAATGGGTTTCACACATTGTACCCATGTCGAGAATCGAACCCGGGTCTTTTGCGTGACGAACGAACGCTTTAACCACTAGGCTACCCGACCGCCCTAATTAATTAATTCGGGGGCACGGGTGGCCCGGTAGTCTAAGGCTGTCTTATTCGTTGTGCATAATTGCTTACTCCCACATCAAGCTGACAGGCCGTGATATAACTGAAATACTGTTCAGAGCGGCGTTAAACTCAACTTACTCTGATTATTTCACCGATTTATTGTATTATCTTTAACTTATTTTATAAAGGAATTTTTGTTAATCCTTTCTTTAATTCATTGTTTTTAAACACACATCAGTATCGCCAAGCGCCTCCTCACTATGCAACGACGTGGCCGACGATTGTGTGGATTACGACAAGTCGTCATGCTCGGATCCCAGTTTCGCAGATTGGGCGAAGTACAAATGCCGCTACTATTGTCGTCTCTGTACTGGTACTGCGCTCTTGGAACGGTATCTTTGTTTGTTTGTTGCTTAAAGCCGCACTCAGCAATATTCCAGCTATATGACGGCGGTCTGTAAATAATCGAGTCTGGACCAAACAATCCAGTGATTGTTATCATCAGCACGCAATTGGGATACGATGACATGCATCAACAAAGTCAGCGAGCCTGACGTTTCGATCCCGTTAGTCGCGGATTATTTACATACTTCTGGAACTTCTGCTCACAAAAAGCACCCTCCGTGTATCCGATGCAGATTGCCAATAATGTGTCATTGAGCATCTGACATTTTAGTTTACAGTTTGCAAACATGGTATCGTGTTTTGCTCAGGATAATGAAACACTTCTCTTATATTAAACTAGTTCAACGAACACGTTATATAATTACATTTGTGTGAATAATTTCAGCTGATGAGTTGGCTGCAAAAGATTTGGAATCGATCCCGCCAGTACGTGAGTATATACGGTTATATTGGACAACCCAAAGGTGGGGTGAAATGGGGTTTGTCGTCGCGTCTATACAAAGTGCGCGTGCGTGCGTGCGTGCGTGCGTAGCTGCCTGTACTAGTCCGGAACTAATGCCGATTATATTGTGCAAGCCAACTGAGGCCATGCCGCATGTTAACATGAATAGCCCACTCAGACACAGTATACTCTGAGCCGGCCAGTCCTTGTTTTAGCCCCTTAATGCCGAGCACCGAGCAGGGTTACAACAAGTACCATCTATTAACGGCTTTTGGTATGACGAGGCCGGGGATCGAACCCGATACCTTCCGTTCTCTGTGTGGACGCTCTACCACTAGACCACGGAGACGGTAGACAGTCATAAGGAGTCAAACATCAGATATCCTCGGATAGGTTCACACATTGTGTTGGGTGTTTTGGTGTTTTGGTTTGGGAGTTAATAATCTCTTCCTGAAAATCCTTGAAAAATTGCATCTGTGGAAATAGCAAATTGCAGCGGCCTGGCAACCCATGCTCCTGATCTGCTTCAGTTTGCCGAGACAAAGTAAACTGTCATGACTACGGGGCGCATGCGTGCGATGAAGACTTCCAGGCCTGGTCTAGACTGAACTGTCTGGAATACTGTGGCTACTGTAGAGGTAAGTCACAGCAAATTAATTTGTTTGTTGGATCAGAGCATTTTTGGGTTGACAAGTTTGTTTGACAAAAAATAAGTGAGGAGTATGGTTTTACGCCGCTTTTAGCAATATTCCAGCAATATCACGGCAGGGGGACACCAGAAATGGGCTTCACACATTGTACCCATGTCGGGAATCGAACCCGAGTCTTCGGTGTGACGAGCGAACGCTTTAACCACGAGGCTAACCAACCGCCCTTAGAAAGAATAAGGTGTCAGTGTGCTCTTCTTGATCAATAAAAGCATTTATGAAAACAATTACCAATAACGCTTTTCACAAGACCATACAACATATTCCCGGAACGATCTTCGTTGTAAAACTGGGGGCATATATATATGGAATCCTGGAGGGGATATTGTCGTGCATCTTAGCTCTTTTGTACACAATTTTGATTCGGCGTTGTCGCATTGTTGCCCTTTGGTTGAATAAAAGAACATATTAATCAAACACAACAATGCGATACATGGCTAAAATGTCGCGTTGTCGTATTCTATTGCTTTGGTTAACAGTGACACTTTTTGTTTGTTTTTGTAACGCGACAATGCAACGACGCCACGAGTGAGTGAGTATGGTTTTACGCCGCTTTTAGCAATATTCCAGCAATATCACGGCGCGGGACACCAGAAATGGGCTTCACACATTGTACCCATGTCGGGAATCGAACCCGGGTCTTCGGCGTGACGAGCGAACGCTTTAACCACTAGGCTACCCGACCGCCCCTCGACGCCACGATGACTATTTTTTGATTCCATATATAAACGCCAAGAAACCAAACAGAGACTGCCAGAATTTCATCAGGCAGGCAATGGAATCTGGATCTTCCTTCATTGTTCGCGATCACCTGATTTTCAGTGATCCATTCATATAATTTTCACCGCTATTTTGCCTTTTACGCCCAATATAATCTGTTTCGGCGGATAATCAAGACTGATTGACGTTATATATTTACGTTGGATACTGGAAAAGTTATGTCAGAAAGGTATTGACATAATAAAAACCGTTCCATACTGACCATCACAGGTTTTTTTTGTTGAAGGCTCTCCGGGAGATGGGTTTCAATATTTGGGTGTAAAAAACAATGATGGTTGGCTTAAAGGGCTGTGGTGACGAGTGGTCAGTGTGTCCAGGGTATGGACATGGTGACCAACACTCAGCTGTGATCTGGTTCACGTCATCTTGCCCTGACACTGATCCCGGTCAATATCTCACTTACCACGTCAGTGACCTGTGCCGGCTAGGTTACCGTAATCTTGTAACTAGTTGTACCTTATGAAACCCATAATTTATAACCCATGTACATTATTAAGATACATATACGACACACTGACGTTGAATGACAAGACAGTTACAAAGGTCAACACTAGAGCAAGAGGTTTGAGTCGGCTTCAAGTCGCATTGGGGTCGTAAGGTGGCTAACGTCCGCTGGTCCCGTCAAAGATCTGGGTTCAATTCCCCAAGTGATCATCCAGTCTATGTAATAGCCGGAATATGTCTAAAGGCTGCTTATGAACAATACTGAATACTCGCATTTAACAATATTGCAGCAGTTTATCAACAAGGGACACATAAACGTGCCAGGCACCATCGTGGGAAACAAACCCCAGGCAATCAACCTGTCAAGGCCATGCTGTGTCCAATAAGCTCCCCAAACTCCCCTTACACAAACACTTGTTCTGATTTGACTTGGGCAGTGATAACTTGCAGGCATCGCCCATCCACCCCGAGGCTGCAAGGACACAGTGAACAACTGCAAGGACTACGGCCGCAGCCTCTGCAGCAACGACACCTACTCAATTTGGGTCGACGACCACTGTAGAAAGACATGTGCTCGTTGTCAGGACGGTACGTCGGCAGTTTACGTTAGACAAGACAATGTGAGGACATTATTGTAAGAATATTTAAAACTGAAGAGTACCCAGTCTCTTCCCACAGGAAGAATACTGTATTCGAGCCCAAAGCTTATATAAGTCATTGTGTATTTCTGACAGTTGAATTGTATAATAACGGGATGATATTCTTGGATATCTGACAACAAAAACATGAAGTATTAATGCCATAACTACATGCGTATGCAGTGTTATTTTTGTAACCTAACAAAAGACACTTGATCCTTGAGATGATCCTAAAACTGATGTCATGCATATGTCACCTCTTAACCAGACTACTATCAACTCTTAAATTGCGAATTTTCTACCCTAACTATATCAAGTTAAAATGAAATTAATTCTGAATGCAGGATATTATTTTTAAAATGTCTGATAATTATGAGGAAAACGTCATTCCGACACTTGTTCTTAAGATATACTCTAAATCAAAGAAACATGTTGTTAGGAAGGATTTACAAAAGCTTTAGACTTGTATCACAATATCAGTTATATTGGAACGTTCATCTGTAACCATGCTCTATATCTCGCATTTCGGTAAACCTACATAAACTTCTGGATCTATTCTCAAGGTTTTCGCGATCTTAAATTACCCGCCCTTGAATTTCATTAACATTTTACCGACCAATCAAACGTCGAGATAAGGAAAAAAAAAAATGGGTAAGGGAGGTAACTCGTACTGCCTAGAAAATCAAAGGCACCGCCAGCTTTTATTGAAACTTTTTAAGACATCCTTTCCGCCAAAAAAAATATCCGAGGGCTTTGTTTTGCGTGTTAGTCAGTCTTTCAACTTTGAATTTCTTGCAAACTCTATGGTGGTCAGTTGCTGGTCGCTATGTTGTTGAAATTGCCAACCCCTCATTGAGGCTGGTTTGTAACTCGCATGCTGATTGGTCCGTTAGACCTAGTAGCGTAGCCAATCAAATTGGCTTAAAGAAATCAAGGGCAGGTAATTAAAGATCGCGGAAACCTTGTGAATGGGTCTTGGGGTTGGTGTAGGTTTAGCGAAATGCGAGCCCTGGAGATATAGGGGGATGATCCGTAACAAACGAAAAGTGACCTGGGATTTAAATATCATAAATGCAGTTCAATTACGTGTACACGTGTATATGTGCTTTTCAGTTGACGACAACGTGCTGCCTTCTATACAATCATCTGCAGAGTCTTTTCGGGGACCAGCGGTCATCCAAGACTGACCATTCACGCGACCATGTCCATGTGTTGTTTCAGGAGCTAGGAATGAACAGTGAAAGATCCAATGACCACTGAATGCTCGAATTTTCATGCTATGTCATCAACCAATTCCTGATGTTTCCAAGCTTCGACTACACATTAATACATTTTCTCAGCACCGTCGAAAAGAGGTGTCATTGTTTTATTGTCAACGATTCAATTAAACACATCTGTGACGTCATTCTTTTGTTTCAGCCCTCCATTATTTTTCAGGAATGGAGTGTTTGTCAATTATACATTCTTGAACTAACAATTTAATTAATTTGCACTTGGAATTGACGGAACTATTTTTAACTATTTTGACTAGTGAAGAATGTCAAATTTTGTCAGAAAACTGACCTTTCCCCCGGGGTTATTAGTTGGGACCTCAACAATGGCTATAGTACCACGAGTGCATTACGAGAAATTCTGCTTCACCAATGTACGTTGTCCGACTTAACGTCGTAACCCATACTGATCCCGCTGTTGGCTCGCCCAGCAAGCTCAGCTTTTAGCCAACAGTTGGCGGCCAAAACACGTGGTACAAATCTGTACCACTTCCGGTTGTAGGTGCGCCAGCGTATGTCTACACCTGAAAAATAGTCACTAACTTTTTTGTTAATGTGCCCAAGAGCAATTTTACTACACAAACAAACTTCAGTTTGTCACTGTTCGTTTTCATTCGCTACCGAGGAATAATGAATGCTATACTACATTGTAGTGAGTGAGTGAGTTTGGTTTAACGCCGCTTTTAACAGTATTCCAGTTATATCGCAGCGTGTCAGCCTAATGTGGGAGGAAAGCCCGAAGTGATGCAGGTCTCAGACGTTTAGCACTTCGGTGAAACCCACGAGCACGGGTATGGTGCTGACAAACCTAGAAACATAATCGGGGCGAACCGGGATTTGAACCCACAATCATAGGTTTCTGGCGTGCCCAAGGGACGCAACTCTGCCTTTGGCGACTGGAACACACGTGCGCCCACGTGCTCTAAATGGACACTCCTGTGTGTAATACGCATGGAAAAGGAAACAATTATTGCGTTTCATATAATGAAATATATCGAAACGCGATGCTCTAGCACGATATCGATGTCAGCTATTGATTTTATCGTCATCGATGTGTAGCCATTGGCCATAGATACTAAAACCGATAGTTCGATCAACTGTGGGGGCACGGGTGGCCCAGTCGTCTAAGGCGCCGCGATTCCCTGTGCAGAGTTGCGTCCCTTTGGCACGCCAGAAACCTATGATTGTGGGTTCGAATCCCGGTTCGCCCCGATTATATTTCTGGGTTTGTCAGCACCATACCCGTGCTCGTGGGTTTAACCGAAGTGGTAAAACGTCTGAGACCTGCATCACTTCGGGCTTTCTTCCTACATGTACATTAAGCTGACACGCCGTGATATAACTGGAATACTGTTAAAAGCGGCGTTAAACCCAACTCACTCACTCACTCGATCAGCTGTTGAACCCTAACCTGCGCTCAGGTCATGACGGACATTACGTAATCGTGTTGGCAGGCACTGACCATATTTTCACATTTCTATATTTGGCACCAGTAAAGAAGGCAGTCTTTGAGTTGGCTCAATACACTCCGTGTATTTGAACAATGACAGCAAATGTATGGTGTCTCTGTTCTTGACCTACATAGATAGCTGTATATCTGCCCCACGCCGCCCACACACTGTGCCCATCTCCAGCTCATCACGGTGTGACCCCAGGTCTACAGTCGTGTCAGGAACACGGTACATTATAGATAGTCGGACGATATTATTGCAACATTCAGGTGCTGTTATCTAAATGTTTCTTTTATATAACAAAATATACAATGTGATACAGGGTGGGCGTTAAATATATCGCATTTTTATAAAAAAAATTAGTGTGGGAGTGAGTGAGTTGGGTTTAACGCCGCTTTGAACAGTATTCCAGTTATATCACTGCGTGTCAGTTTGATGTGGGAGGAAAGCCCGAAGTGATGTAGGTCTCAGACGTTTACCACCGTGGTGGAACCGACGGGTATGGTGCTGGCAAACCTTGAAACATAACCGGGCGAACAGAGATTCGAACCCAGTTATGGAAATGCTACAAAATGGGGAAATAATGGATAATAATCAATTGGAAAACATCCCAAACAAATCTTTTCTTGGTATACGTGATGACGATTTCAGTCGAAAACAAAATGGGTGCGTCGGGTTAGCTTAATGGTTAAAGCGCCGACCCTCGCACCAAAAGTCTGGGTTCGAAACCCACATGCATACACTGTGTGAAGTCTATCCCGCCGTAATATGGTTTGAATAATGCTAAAAGCGGTGTAAATCGAAACTCATACTCTTACAAATTCCAACTGTTTCTTGAGAAATTCAGTGTTGTGTAGGGGCGGTCGGGTGGCCTAGTGGTTAAAGCGTTCGATCGTCACGCCGAAGACCCGGGTTCGATTCTCGACATGGGTACAATGTGTAAAGCCCATTTCTGGTGTCCCCCGCCGTGATATTGCTGGAATATTGCTAAAAGCGGCGTAAAACCATACTCACTCACTCAGTGTTGTGTCAGTATATTATAGTTATTATGGAATGATGCTGACATCGCATTTCATGTTGTCCCATGTAATGAACGTACACTTTGTGATATCTTAGTTTCGGTTTTCGTTTTAAAGGTGCAACATGAGGTTTACTGCTCATTCTTCTCTTCGTATGTTTCATTTACCGAACAAAGCACCCACCCTCATTAACGCACCCGGAAAAGTGACGAGTCACAGCACGACCCTACACAACACCTCGCTCCTGACCGTAGGGGGGGGCGGGGGGCCCAGTTGTACAGGTTCTCCCTGACAAGACTTATGTTGAGAGCACTACAGCTGTATCTTAGGACAGGGGTATGTTATTCGTCCTATATGTATAACGGTAATTTATTGTTGTTGTTGGGGACACGGGTGGCCAAGTCGTCTAAGGCGCCACGATTCGTTGTGCAAAGTTGCGTCCCTTGGACACGCCAGAAACCTATGATTGTGGGTTCGAGTCCCGGTTCTCTCCAATTACGTTTCTAGGTTTGTCAGCACCATACCCGTGCACGTGGGTTTCACCGAAGTGGTAAACGTCCGAGACCTGCATCACTTCGGGCTTTCCTCCCACATTAAGCTGACACGCCGTGATATAACTGGAATACTGTTAAAAGCGGCGTTAAACCCAACTCACTCCTGACCAAGGGTGGAGCGACGACACTCACATATGATATCCCATCTTCAAACAGGTCAGGGTATTAAATGCCATATGGCTTTACAGAACAATAAACTATTTATATGCCATTGCTCATGACATGCTTACCCTTTTCGCGAACACCTGGTGTCATCGCGGATTTTAAGTGATCGATTCATATAATCATCACTGCTATTTTGCCTTACGCCAATTGGAATCTGATGATCGAGACTGGTTACTGTCTGGCTTTGACGTTTCATATTCACCATATTAGGAATTTGGACCTATACTACACAAATGAAGTTAAGGAACACTCGATGTTTTAACATGACTTTAGATAATTTAACATGGCTGGTGAGTATTGCAACACAGTCTTCTGGTTGTGGATGGTCTTTAACTTGTTTTAAGTAGACTATTTTCAGTATAAATGACTCAGTTAATCATTCAATCAATCGAACAAATTAAAAACAAAGAAACACTACTGACCTATATATCGTTATTAAAAAAAAGTCTTATCTGTGTGTGCCTAGCGACATATGGTCATCGAATCACATGTGACCCTTCCTGTAAATGTGATCTTTCTGACCAAGTCAGCAGCCGGTCACGGGATGAATTTGTCTGCGCTCCTCTTTGTCGCGGTTGTCGGGTGTGCCTCGGCACAGTTCCAGCTTTTTTTCAACACCCCCGGGATCCCCACATTACAGCCCGTGGGCCCAACACTGGCCCCTGTCGGCCCCGGGGGATTCGACCCGAGTAAGTATTGGCAGGACATATGAAACGAGCTGTTCTCCATGGTGAAATGCATGTGTTAAAAAAACTGCTGTCTGGAGAGGTTGTTCAGAAATATTAGTGCTTTGTTCAGGAATATTATTGCCGATATATTTGTAACACCAATGAAATAACTCCTGAATGGAATGAATAAAAAAATATGTCTCGCTTCATAAATTAAACATTCCACGTACTTCCATTGATATAGACTACAGTTGAACAACTCTTTGAGTGTTTCTATTTTCACAAGTGTCGAATCTACGAGTGAAAAAGTCAACCTTTTTCAGGTCAAATATTTTTGACAACAAAAGCAAAATGCATGTTTTAATTTGAAAGCCACAAAGTCAATTAGGCAGGCGTAAAGTAGTTCCTACAAGAAATGAAACACACAACATTTTTATCGAGTTTATATTGTCACAGTGTTAATCTGGAACTTCAAAGACATACATGGACGGAGACCGCCTCCGTGGTCTAGTGGTAGAGCGTCCGCCCGGAGAGCGGAAGGTCCGGGATTCGATCCCCGGCCGCGTCATACCAAAAGACGTTAAAAGATGGTACTTTTGTTACCCTGTCTGGCGCTCTGCGTAAAGGGGCTAAAACAAGGACTGGTTGGCTCGGGGTCAGTATACTGTGTCTGAGTGGAGTATTCATGTTAAACTGCGGCATGGTATCTCATTGTGCTAGCACTATAAATGGGCATCAGTCCGGACTAGTACAAGTAGCCACACAAACACACACACGTACACACACGTCGATATATAAGTGCAATAATCTTGGACGCGACGTTAAACCCCAATTCACCTCACCTCATAAAGGGACGACACCCTAACATGAAGCCTGTCTTGTCAACAAGTGACTGGAGATGAGTAGCGAAACTGTTTACTACATGAACAATTGCGTGAAGCACGTGCGGGAGCCAAGGTCTGGTGCCTTTGTGCGAACTACTTCACGCAAACAAGCTAAGGTCATTCACAGGGAATTGACTAGACAACCACGATAAATGCATACATGTATATATACAATCGAACACCATGACTGAAATTGCATTTGTGTTTGTTGTTAAACGTCGCACTCACAAATAGTCCAGCTATAGCTGCTATTTGGTGGCTGTCTGTAAATAATCGTGTCTGGACCAGACAATCCAGTCATCGATATTTGTGAGCAACGACCCTCGTCGTCGGGGGATGAGGACACGCTGCCAACTACATCTTCCCGAGGCAAGGGAGTTAACTGACTTTATAAATCCAGTTTCCACCCTCGCTGGACTAACGAGTCTCTGCATAGTCCAATCAAAAAGGCGTAACCAAATCGACATCCGGTTCGTAAACTGTCGTGAAGATTTGGTCCATTGCAGGTTTTGCAAAGCATGTGCACCGTCAGCTTAGCGTTAACAGTTATTTTCCAAAGCTTTTCATGATTTTAAGCAAGGTGATTACGTGTTTTGATTCACTTCGCGAAACAAGACCCGTTTTATTACAATACAGATCTTGATTATCGATTAGATCGTCTTGCCTAGACGCCGCCATTTGTTTGAAGCAAATGCAAGTGATATGAGAGGTGGAATCTGATTGGTCAGTTGGAGTGACGTAGAAGGGACATAACTCGTAATAGCCCAGACATTTCAGCCTAGTTCGGCAAGGGTGGAAAATGGACCTTTACAGTCAGTCCCTTTGGTTGTGTCAAACATATGGTTTATACATGTATATTGTGTATCTGTAATTATACGAAGTACATTGGAAGTCGTTTTCGGAGAAAGGTTGCGTCTCTTATCCGTGACAGGATCCGCTGATCATGGGTTGAAGAAGGAGGAAAACCCAAGATGTCGAAACTTTACCTTCTAATGAAATCCACGTGCAAGGGTCTGTTGCTGACAGACCGTCAACACTTCAAACCCATGATCAGCGGATTATGCCATTATGACAATGTGAAGTGCAACCTGTTTGTTTCTTTATTTACAAGTTGATAAAGCTGTGAAGTTAGTATTGTTGACATAATTATTTATAAGAATCGACATCGATATCATTTTATTTTTACGGAGGCACTCGTAACAATCGGTGTGCACACTGCGTTAACCCACAACGTGGATTCGCAGTGTCTTCCCCGGTTTTGACATTTATACCTCCATAAACGCAAAACTGTTGAAGTCGATTCCTAATATGAAATATCTACATTGTAAAGCCTACGACAAATATCAATCATATTATTCCCTTTTAATTAGAAAAGCCCAAATCCTTTCGATAATCATATTAAATCTAGCCTAAAAGACATTTTAATGTGCGATTCTGACTGTATGCGTGTGTTCATGAATCACTATACATAAATAAAACTATTACTAATTTTGTCTATATAAATTCATCACCATACATGTATATACTCACACAAACTATGAGTTGAAGTACAACAACTATGGAATATGCACAAACCTGAATATGATTCTTGTTTTTGATAATCAATAAAGACTAGCTGTTACTATAAACATACCGCATGATACCTGTCACATTGGGGGCACGGGTGGCCCAGTCGTCTAAGGCGCCGCTATTCGTTGCGTCCCTTGGGCACGCCAGAAACCTTTGATTGTGGGTTCGAATCCCAGTTCGCCCCAATAATATATCTAGGTTTGTCAGCACCATACCTGTGCACGTTGGTTTCACCGAAGTGGTAAACGTCTGAGACCTGCGTCACTTCGGGCTTTCCTCCCACATTAAGCTGCGCGCCGTGATATAACTGGAATACTGTTAAAAGCGGCGTTAAATTATAAACCCAACTCTCTCTTACACACACAACTTCTCACATCAGACAAAATATGATCATGAATTGTGTTTTAGCCACGATTTTGTGTGAAGAAAACACAACGTGCATGTATATTTTTGTACGTGTGGCCTGAATGCAAAAAAACTGTTTTTGTTTTAGAAATGTAGCCATTATGTACTGTTATTTCCACAGATTGCAAAGACAAATTGGACAACTGTAAGCTGTTCGGTGCGGATTCGTGTAAAGCTCCCTATGATGGCTGGGCTAAGGAAAACTGTGCCAATTTCTGCAAGTATTGTAAAGGCAAGTTTACAAGCCTCCTTGATACCTTGGAAGCTCGTCTTTACTAAATGTTGTGAACTCCACTTTTTAGTTCACGGAGTTTTGGCCCACAAATTTAGGTCGGCAGGTCGGGAAAAATAATTCCAATTTCAAAAATTGATTTTGGTTTCCTCAAAATGTTGAAATGTGTGGGCGGGAATTTTTGGGGATAATTCTTTGCAGGTTTCGATGAGAGTATTTAATAATCTATTTATATTGTTAGGGACAGTAAATGAGTTTAAAAGTTTTTTAAAATTAATTTTTAATCGGCGGCATAGAAAACACACTGCTCTTTTTTATTCATTTTTTTAGTTTGGTTTTTCGTAATTTAAACCAAGTTTGATAACATCTGGCCTCAGTGATATATACTACAGTAAAGTATCTTTCGTACTGTGATTATAGGAGGTAGGAGTAATGCCCCTTTGTAGTCATTCTGGCTGGATCTAGTTAAACGAGGTTCCACGTCATGGGTAACTGTATACCGATACTTAAAGATAGTCGGACGATGGATACATCGAAGAGTAGATTTCATGTTTGGTCAACAGGATATTGATTAATCTTTCTCCCCATAGGACCGACACAGGCCCCTCCCCCGTGCAAAGACGTCCTGCCAAACTGTGACCAGTATGATTTAAAGTCCTGCACGGACCCAACGTTCAAGCACTGGGCAGAGGACAATTGTCGGTACTACTGCAGACTCTGTTCTCGTAAGTAAATACGTTGATAAAGGGACGACCATATTCCAGGGGATGGGGACTTTGTTTGTGTATCATATTATACATTTTCCTCTTTGGAAGGTGCAGGCAAACGCAATGTCTTTTAACAACAACACTTTTTTAATCAGATCTTTAAAACATACATTTTCCTTTCTGAAAGGTGCAGCCAAACGCAATGGCTTTTAACCACAACACGTTTTTAATCAGAGCTTTAAAACATACATTTTCCTATCTGAAAGGTGCAGTCAAATGCACCTTTTAACCACAACACGTTTTAATCAGAGCTTTAAAACCTACATTTTCCTATCTGAAAGGTGCAGTCAAATGCACCTTTTAACCACAACACGTTTTAATCAGAGCTTTAAAACATACATTTTCCTATCTGATAGGTGCAGCCAAATGCATCTTTTAGACACAACACGTTTTTAATGTACATCCAATCCCTACCGTTAAACGACATTGATAAACACATACCCTGGTCGCGTTGCATGCAGAATCAGATTCAGAATCAATTTTGTGTTTAATACCTGTGATCGTTTTGTTATGCAGCTGCCGAACTGAGCATGGTGGATTCAATGACAACTCCGATACCTGCTTCATGTAAGTCAATGTTGTCGCGTGTAACTCAACGTGCGTGAGTTGTGAATGTTATTTGTGTGATTTTAAACTAAAATGCATGTAATAGTGGCGGTTGTCATTTGTTACGAAATGTTGTGTCAACATTAGATTTTGTTTGTTTGTGTGTTGTTGAACGTCGCACTCCAGCTTTATGACGGCGGTCGGTGAATAATCGAGTCTGGACCAGACAATCCAGTGATTGACATCATACTCATGAGCATTAATCTACGCAGTTGGGATCATCGTCTCGAGGCAAGCGTGTCCACTAGCCTGTATCAAAGCCTAGTGGAAACAAGACTTTGATGAAAAGGCTAGTGGACGCTCTTGCCTCGCGAAGGTGAATTGGGATACGATGACATGCATCAGCCAAGTCAGCGAGCCTGACCACCCGATTCCATAAGTCGCTTCTTGTGAAAAGCATGGGAGGCTCATCACGGATCTTCACGGGACGTGCACACTCAGAACAAGATAAAGTAACTGTTGTTCTTCTCACAACATGTGTTGTGGTCATGAAATCGCTGCTACACAAATTGTTTTAACAAATCAAACAGAAAAGTAACTTTATCAATGCATGAATTACTGATATCAGTGTATGTGTAGTTTTATTTGTGATTACTGATAATTGATTATTCGTCTTCGTGGCACAGCCATTTTGACGAGACCCTTTACTTCTCCGAATTCTCGTCACCGACCATTTAAAAACATACTTCAACCTTTCTAAAAAAACTGTTCACACAAATGTATTGAAACTGTATGTGGATATCTTTCAACATTATGGGGCGTATTTTGTGTGTGGGGGGGGGGGGGGGGGGGGGCAATGGAAAGCAAAATAATGAAAGAAATATTTATCACAACTTCTCAGGAGTCGGAGGATCAAATTTAAAATATGACCTGAAAGGAATTTATAATATATATAACTTACTTCAATCATTGCAATTTGAATATTTAAGCCAGTTATTCAGAAAATATGTGTCAATCAGTTCTTAAACGTGTTCAAAACATCGTATTCTTTGATGCTGTTTTTGTTTACATTTAAAGATGTAGATTATATAGGTGAACTACCAGTATCGTAGCTAGTTCCGAGGACTATGTATATTTCAGTATGTAAAGACAAGCTTGACTGCCGCCTGTATGGTAAAGACTTGTGTACCAACCCAAAGTATCTCCACTGGGCCAAGGAAAGCTGCCCAGCATTTTGCGGCATATGTACTGGTGAGATTATGATCATTATGTTTGTGTCGATTGTAATATTTGTCGTAACAATAACAGTGATGATGGTGATTTTAATGTATGTAACATGTATTTGGTTATTTTTGCAATGACATCGATGATTATGATGGTAATCGTGTTGTTGCTTCATTTAGAAGACGAAGATGATAAAATGTATTTACTCGTCATTACACTACAAGTATTGATAAGGATGAGTGTGAAAATGAAAATTGTGACACCTGATGTCGATTGTGACATTCGTTATGTTGCGTATATTGCTCAGAGTGATGCTTACATTTATGGCGATACCAATAATGGTGATGTTGAGACTAAAATTGATCAAGACGACAAATATACTGACGACGACGATGATGATGATGATGATGAATCCGACGACGATGACCATGATGATGCTGTCGACGAATACGACGATGCCGATTATATTGAGACTAAAATTGATCAAGACGACAAATATATTGACGACGACGACGACGATGATGATGATGATGATGATGATGAATCCGACGACGATGACCACGATGATGATGTCGACGAATACAACGACAAAGATGATGACGATGATGATGATGATGATGATAACGACGACGATGATGATGGTGATGATGATGATAACGACGATGATGATGGTGATGATGATGATGATGACGATGACGATGATGATGACGATGATGATGATTTAGGTGTCGCAACCCCACCACCGACTTGCGCTGACAAATCCCCCGACTGCGCGAGGTACCAGAAGTCGACGTGTACCAACCCCGCCTACACAATCTGGGTAGAGGACAACTGCATGAAGTATTGCGGGAAGTGCGGCGGCGGTAAGATACAGAAACGTGCAGTTTAAAGAACAAATACGTGGAGCCACCACAAATTGAGTTTTTTGGTCAATATAAGTACGTCAGTTATAATAATAAAACTGTTTTTATTCTCTCTGTTGTGGTTAATTAATAATGCATCTCAAATGATTATGTTAAAGCCAAGTTGAATTATGTTCTTCGTTGCTGTAAACTTTGCAATAGTTGAAACATTCATCTGACGAAATGTTTTATTGAAGTTAACATTCTTTTCACAGATTTGTGTTTAAAACCATTTTATGCCCATAGTTACTTTTAAAGCAACGTATTATGAACCTCAAAGAATATCAATGTGTTCATGACAAATCATTGGCGTGGCTACGTGTAGTGATATCAAGACGTTATTGAAAGTAGCGATGACTCAAAGTCTCCACTCACTCAGTCACTCGGTCACTCAGTCACTCACTCTTACTTTGAATTATCTGGTGTTTGCTACGTATAGTCATATCAAGTCGTTGGTTTGGCCCCACGTAGTCATGTCAAGCAGTTGGTTTAGCTCCACTTAATCGCAGCAAGCAGTTGGCTTGGTCCCACTTGGTCATGACAAGCAGTTTGTTTGGTACCACTTGGTCATGACAAGTCGATGGTTTGGCTCCACGTTGTCATGGTAAGCAGTTGATTTGGCTCCATATGGTCATGGCAAGAAGTTGGTTTGGCTCCACGTTGTCATGGTAAGCAGTTGATTTGGCTCCACGTAGTCACGGCAAGTCGTTGGTTTGGCTCCACGTAGTCATGGCAAGTCGTTGGTCTGGCAAGTCGTTGGTCCGGCTCCACGTAGTCATGGCAGGTCGTTGGTCTGGCTCCACGTAGTCATGGCAAGTCGTTGGTCTGGCTCTACGTAGTCATGGCACGTATTTGGTTTGGCTCCACGTAGTCATGACAAGTCGTTGGTCTGGCTCTACGTAGTCATGGCACGTATTTGGTTTGGCTCCACGTAGTCATGACAAGTCGTTGGTCTGGCTCCACGTAGTCATGGCAAGTCGTTGGTCTGGTTCCACGTAGTCATGGCAAGTCGTTGGTCTGGCTCCACGTAGTCATGGCAAGTCGTTGATTTGTCTCCACTTGGTCATGGCAAGAAGTTGGTTTGGCTCCACGTAGTCATGGCATGTCGTTGGTTTGGTTCCACGTAGTCATGACAAGCAGTGGATTTCGCTTTGTCCCTACAAGATGCTGGTGTGCCTTCACTACCGGAGGCTTCAAATCAGCCATAACTCAAATTCTCCACTCACTCACTCACTGACGTATTATGCAGGAGGTGCGCCTGTCATGCAGCCTGTGAACACTGGCCCAACGCTGAAACCAAACTTCCCAGTTCCCCCGATGAGTGGGAAATAAAGGTAGGTCGACGCATTTTGCTCGAGGATAGACTAAAGTTTCATCGCACGTGAACACATACCCGTCAGGTTGCGGTTTTACTATAACCCTCCTTAATCTCCATGCAGTGAACATGGTATTTTATGGCTAACTACTTCTTTATGCTGTCATGATGCAACGTTTCGGTAGAGATACCTATACCGTTGTCAAGCAAGATTGAAGTAGGACAATACAGTACAGGCAGAGAACATGGCCATTAGATTGAGCACTTCTTCTACCGTATTCAAACCTGCGCAACTGTAAGAATGGTATGTTCTTGACTAGGCCGATGTGTCATTTCTCACAATTTAATTTCAAGTTCAGAATTAAGATAATATGATTGTTATTAATACTAGAATAGGATATGAAGTTTTTGTTAAATCAACTAATTTGTGAATACATATTTTTTATAATTAACATATTTCCCAGAGTAAGAGGCTAATTAATCATCACTCATTAATGAGTTACACGTCACTTCAGCAACACGAAACAGGCGACTAACGGGCGACTAACAGGCGACTAACGGGCGACTAACTGGCGACTTATGGGCGACTAACAGGCGACTAACAGGCGACTAACGGGCGACTAACGGGAACGAGTGGTCAGGTTCGCTGACTTGGTTGAATTATGTAATCGTATCCCAATCGCGTAGAACGATGCTCATGATATCAATCACTGGTCTGGTCCAGACTCAATTTTTTACAGAATTCTTTCACATAGTTGGAATGTCGCTGAGAGAGGTATTAAACAAACAAACATTTTTTGCTAATAACTCACTTCAAAACGGCACGATGCCGGTGGGGAGTTTATCATGTTTTAATGTCGAGGTCAGACACAGGTGGAAATACTAAATCAAATTAAACAAACATGAAACATGCATGCATGTTTTGATACATTTCATATGAACTTCCTGTTTCAATTCAAATTAAACAAACTCGCATACAGCTTGTACCTCTCCTATACGTTCGTTAAGGATACGCATATCGATGTGAGGAGCTGCTATTAAAACAACTTCAGCGAAATCCATTGTTACATATAAAAATACCGTAACCTATCTCAAAGGCGTTTCATACATATGAAGCGCACGAAAAATCTGCTAATTGTGCTCATATTCCCAGTTGACACCACTCGGCTCCTTTCGCTCAAATAGTAGCAGACAGACATACTAAATAGTAGCTGACAGACATACTAAATAGTAGCAGATAGATATACTAAATAGTAGCAGACAGAAATAATAAATAGTAGCAGACAGACATACTAAATAGTAGCAGACAGACATACTAAATAGTAGCAGACACACAGACATACTAAATAGTAGCAGACAGACATACTAAATAGTAGCAGACAGACATACTAAATAGTACCAGACAGACATACTAAATAGTAGTAGACAGACATATTAAATAGTAGCAGACATGCATACTAAATAGCAGCAGACAAACATACTAAATAGTACCAGACAGACATACTAAATAGTAGCAGACAGACATACTAAATAGTAGCAGACAGACATACTAAATAATAGCAGACAGGCATACTTAATAGTAGCAGACAGACATACTAAATAGTAGCAGACAGACATACTAAATAGTAGCAGACAGACATACTAAAAATGCTATTTTTTAGTGTCTTAGCGAACATAGAATTGTGAATCCTTTAACTCGTTGCTGAATCATCTCTCGCTCACAAAAATAATCATTTTACATGTGCTTTAGAAATGCACACTGATTGTTATAACAATAATAAAACATCGAGATGGAAGAGAGAGGTGTTGTATTTTTCACGTTACAAATACATATGTCGGGAAATTCGTGTATTTCAGTTACAATTTGTAGGTGATAAGAGACCCTAAGAAATATAAACAAAATGTTTCACACTCTTTTATGTCACCTTCCTAAAAACAACAAGAAGGGCAGTTAATATTTCGCAATATGTGGTTACCAAACAAATTTCCATTTCATGCCGCGCTCGCTGTTAGGTTCTAAAAACATGACAGACTGACCCACAACAGTGCCACTACTGGAAAAAATTAACAACTGCCCCAGCTCCACCCAAACACACACCTACTAACCCCCATCCCACCTTACCAAGCATAAGACAACTGCAGCCGTACTTAAAGGCATATTTTTAAAGTATCTAATAGTCAATGATGCCATCATGATCAGAACAACAACTGTTATTTCCAGTCACTCATTTGTAGTTTGGTTCCAATATTATAAAAATACATGTCACCAATGCGT
Source organism: Haliotis cracherodii (assembly GCF_022045235.1). Taxonomy (NCBI): domain Eukaryota; kingdom Metazoa; phylum Mollusca; class Gastropoda; order Lepetellida; family Haliotidae; genus Haliotis; species Haliotis cracherodii. The sequence goes on from NW_027266343.1 coordinate 7,498,118, forward strand.
CATGCACATTCCTGCTTCTCCAATGTTTCCTTCGTCACCACACTCATCGGTACAATGATGTTTATTGTGCCACCGTGTTCTCTGATAAGTGTTTCCAGATGCACATGAGATAGATGATGTTTATGTTCCTTCCAGCTGCTGATGGTGGTTTCACTGAAGAAGAGAGAGGACACTGACCTTCCAATATGATAGAATTACCTTAGGGTATTCAAACATACATTGTTTTCGGAATTTCTGCCAATAATCTATATCTCCAAGGCTCGCATTTCTGTAAACCTACCCTAACCCCTTGATCCATCCCCTGGTTCTTGCGATCACAGATTAACTGCCCTTGGTTTTCATAAACATTTTACCGACCAGTCAACCATCGAGACAAGAGGGGGAAATTTGTGAGGGAATGGATGTGAAGACATCCTTTTCTTCCAGAAACACTGAGGGCTTTCTTTCTCGCATCAGTCAGTTTTTTCATTGTTAAATTTTTCACAAACTCGTAATCAATGGGATTGGCCGCCATGTTGGTGATATGGTCAACCCAACCTTGAGGCTGGTTTGTAACTCGAATTTTGATTGGTTCTTTAGACTGAGTAGCGTAGCCAATCAAATTGGCTTATGGAAATCAAGGGCAGGTAATTTGAGATCGCGAGTACCACGGGAATGGATCCAGGGGTTAGTGCAGGTGCACCGAAATGTAAGCCCTGGAGGATTGCGACGGGTGACTCGTGAGCTGTTGTGATTGCATTGAATACTTTCATTCATCCATGTACGGATTATATGTCAATAAAATAGCGTTAGTCGCAGGCTTATCGGGAGGGAAATACGGTCTGGCGTACCTTCTGTGTCCGTGTCGACAGGTGATGAGTTCACGGTCACACAGAGGACACATCAAACCGTTTCCGCAAGGGATAAGCCTACAACGAATCCTTTGTTACCTATATGTTATGGTTGTGTTATAATTTCTTCATCAGAATGCGATGCGAAGCCTTTGTTTGCAATCTCATTACAATCAGATCTTGGTCCTCGGTACCGTTAGACAGACCGGTGGACATCCATTTACTGAACGACCTTTCATCCGACCAATCAGAGCGTGGCTTAGGAGGTCGCGAAAGTGTTGGTCCGAATGTGTTTCCTAATCCTACAACCTCGACAAGCTTCACACGGCACGTTCCGAACGACAGTTATGATGACTCGAATATTTTGTCTGTTTGATTTTGTTTGTTTGTTTGTTTAAAGCCGCATTCAGCAATATTCCAGCTATATGACGGCGGTCTGTAAATAATCGAGTCTGGACCAGACAATGCAGTGTTTGACTTCATGTGCATCGATCCACGCACTTGGGATACGATGACCATGTCAGCGAGCCTGACCACCCGATCCCGTTAGTCGCCTCCACGAAAGGTCGTTCTGACATGACCCGTAATGAGATGTCCTCAAATCTTTGTGTAGGGGCAGCAAGCACCAATATCTAAATTTAAAGACATTTTGTATCCAGATTGCAAAGCGATCTCCAGATACAATTTGGTTATGTTTCGGCTCTCTGCATCACGTGCATCTAAAGTCAGTGTTAATAACCATTAGGCGATACCGTGTCCCTTATAAGGAGCTTGAACTGAAGTGATTACCAATCAGCGAAATGTCTGTTGCCATGACAATGTGTATACGATTTCCAGTTGTACAAAGCTGTAACGGGGTTTAGATGTAAACGTATCACTGACACATTAAATAATATTTTACATATAAGGTAAAATAAATGTTCTTTTTCTTATATTTTCATCTAATACTGTTTGGGGTTTCGGTCGCAATAGGTCTCATGAGAACTGGAAGGGTACATTTTGCACCAAGGTCCCGTTCCACAAAACAATTTTAGCGCAAAGACGATCATAATCCCTAACTTTAAAATACGACAGTCGTAGCGCTACGATCGCTTTGTGGTGGCCCTGGCTTTGTGTCATCGACATGGATGTTCGCTCATGCTGTCAACCACTGGTTTGTCTTTTGTATAAACGCGCCGTGACCTATTTGTAATTCTGCGACCTTCCGGTGTAACACAGTCTTCAATATAATAATAGTGTGCAGTTCGAATGCAGATGCACTTCGTTCTGGTGAGGTGAAATGTTTTTTTTTACGTCGCGTTTAAAATTATTGCACTTATATAGCGACGCGCGATTGTGTGAGTGTGTGTGAGTGTGTGTGTGTGTGTGTGTGTGTGTGTGTGTGTGTGTGTGTGAGTGTGTGTGTGAGTGAGTGAGTGAGTGAGTGAGTGTGAGTGAGTGTGAGTGTGAGTGTGAGTGAGTCTGTGTGTGAGTGTGTGTGTTAAGCGCCGTGATGTAAACTGAGGGGCAAAAGAGTTCGTTTACAAAAGAATTGTTGTTAAATTGTTATATTTCTATTTATGTAACCAATACCCATTCCTTCAACAGTTTGTGTGAAGCCCATTTCTGGTGTCCCCCGCCGTGATATTGCTGGAATATTGCTAAAAGCGGCGTAAAACTATACTCACTCACTCACTTCAACAGTTTGTAAACATGAAATCTGTAGATGAGTACTTATGTGTAAAAGCGAGAAATGATAAGAATTGGTAAGAAATGAACCACATTGCCCCTACCATGCTTAAAATGTTGTAAATTAATGTCGAAAAAAGCACATTTATTGCTTTCCACGGATAGGATTTTCAAAGATAAGATGTCAAAGATACCCATCTGCATAACACGTGTGATAAGCCCTGATGCACGTGTCCTTGTTCGCAATCTAGGTACCCGGTAGATTTCAATGTATATTCAGATCTTTCTAGCGATAAGCCACAGCCTGTGTTGTATACTTCCCAGGGAGATGAGATGGAAATGGAAAATGATCCGTTGAACGGGATATTAAATGTACACGCTGTTTGGGTTCAGCGCTGTATAAATGTACATAAAACCAGCATCAGCAACCAACAACAAAAGCCACTTCCACCATCAACAAACAACAACAATAAATTAACGTTATACACATAGGACGAATAACATACCCCTGTCCTAAGATACAGCTGTAGTGCTCTCAACATAAGTCTTGTCAGGGAGAACCTGTACCTCCAGGTTCTCTCAAACTCCAGCTGATCAGCGATAAACCTCAACATCTCAGCAAACGTCATCGCCGACAAACAGCGTTTTCTTTTAAATGGAGCATCTTCCTTCACTTTGATAACCTCCACACTTGACATGACAGAGGTCAGTCGTCAGCCTACTCTACACCCTGCGACTATTGACACTACACACAGTGAGCACTGGTATGACTACAGCTAAGGTTAAGCCCTATTATGTATAGCCCATGTAGGTATTTGTAATTAAGCTGCTTGACTGGCTTCTAAGGCCAAGCTTTTTAGAGTCTAGGTGTGCGGAATTATGCTAACCATTTAGAGTGGACCTACAAATGTTAAAATATTTATATAATGCAAAAAGGTGAGTGAGTGAGTTGGGTTTAACGCCGCTTTTAACAGTATTCCAGTTATATCACGGCGAGTCAGCTTAATGTGGGAGGAAAGCACGAAGTGATGCAGGTCTCTGACGTTTACCCTTTCGGTGAAACCCACGAGCACGGGCATGGTGTTGGCAAACCTAGAAACATAATCGGGGCGAACCGGGATTCGAACCCACAATCATAGGTTTCTGGCGTGCCCAAGGGACGTAACTCTGCACCGCGAACTGCGGCGCCTTAGACGATGTTTCACCCTCTTCATTAGGTGTTTGCAGTGGCCAGAGCTTATATACACATTGAATGAATTTATCACAAAAACGATAAGTTGCTTTTTGTTTGTATGTTGTATTCATCAAAGAATAAGTGGTCGGGCAAAAATATTTTTCGGCTCCAGTCTGTCGAATCCGGAAACAGAAAAGTCGTATCGCCTAATAAGTAGTTATTGTGTTTATTGATCTGTGTCGGGAAAGCCCATTGTTGTACCTGCCCCGAGTTCAGGTCAGTCGTCAGTGAGTAATGGTACAAGCTATTTACAGTAGAAGCAGCCTTGTTTATGTGCTAATGTCACTGAGCTGGGGCATGGATGATCAAGGATTGTTGAATACAAGAATGAGGTTAATACCCTGAGTTGTTTTTCACGTGCCTGTTGTACGGATGTGTATGTTGTAATCGCCAAAGTAAATATCTCCATACTTGGCTTGATTTCGCAACGGACACACCTACACACACACACACACCTACACACACACACACACACCTACACACACACCCACACACACACCCACACACACACACACCTACACACACACACCTACACACCTACACACACACCCACACACCTACACACACACACACACACACACACACACACACACACACACACACACACACACACACACACACACACACACACACTCACACACACACTCACACACACACACACATCTACACCTGCACACACCTACCAACACACACGTGCTCGTGGGTTTCACCGAAACGTCTGAGATCTGCATCACTTCGGGCTTTCCTCCCACATGCAGCTGACACGCCGTGATATAACTGGAATACTGTTAAAAGCGGCGTTAAACCCAACTCACTCACTCAAGCAGTAACATACATTTACAGACAGATGATTACGTCCTCTGTATTTTTATGTGTTTCTCATCTCCAACCAGCAGGATAGCGGACAGTCGAAAAAAAGAAAATATTAAAAGAATGATTTTCAGTAATTGTGTAACTTAAGTATGACATTTTAAAGTTTAAAACACTTGATGATAGTCTTTAAATTCGTTTAAATTCGAGTCACGAGAAAAGAATTTATAAAAGATATAGTATAAGAAATATTTAGCTGACCAGGGTTTTTGAAATGCGTGTGCAATGGTAGGAATATTTTTTTTAATTTTAATTTTTTTGCATGTGTTCAATTCAGTAGATCTATATGACATTACAGAGTTTGAATGGAGTAGCACGTCTTGCAGCATACTTGTTAGGTATAGGTTACCTATACAGCAGACAGCAGGTCAGCAAGTTTTAAGTTCGCTACAGGCCTAGGTGTCCATCAAAGTTTACACTTGGTGAAAACGGGCAAATGTTTGCCATATTTATTAACTAAGTGTGGAGCTAAATCCTTACAAATTGGTTGTGTAAAAAAATATATATATATCGGAATATTGTTTTATTATACCGGGGCATAAATTTTTCAGCGGCGGGAAATATTGAGGTAAAAAAACCCTTTATATTATTTCAGATCGGACTGAAGATTCAAGGCGGGAAGGACATGGGAAACACAATCAAAAACTGCAGACAGCCTAAAATGTCCCACGAAGATTTGTATGATCATATAGAACATCGGTAACGGCAGTGATGAATCCTAGAACAACGGAACCTCACGAATCCGGACCGTATTTAAGTGCTTAATGAATGGCTTGATTCAGGAATCACTGGCATGGAGTCGTGTCCAGTGCATTTAGATTTCATAACCTATTAGACCGGAAAGAATACATACCGGATTATGAAGGTTCGACTATATACGGGTTTTACTGTTTGTGGTGTCTGTGTGTGAGTGGGTTAGTCGGGTTGTGGTGTTTTATGCTGATGTACAAACGTACATGTATATAAACGAGTATCTCCGAGAATGGAGTTCACCAAATCTACCGCCCGTGGGGATTCAGGGTGTGTTATACGTGGGGATTCAGGGTGTGTTATACGTGAGGATTCAGGGTGTGTTATACGTGGGGATTCAGGGTGTGTTATACGTGGGGATTCAGGGTGTGTCATACGTGGGGATTCAGGGTGTGTTAAACGTGGGGATTCAGGGTGTGAATTGGTGATGGAATAGTCGACGCGTATCCCAATTTCGTGGTGCGATGTTTATAATGTCAATCACAGGATTGTCTGGTCCTGTCTCGATTATTAACAGGCGGCCATCATATAGCTGGAATATTGCTAAGTGCGGGTTAGACAAACACTCTCACATTTTAACCGTGTAGGTATTAATTTCCTTAACTAAAATTACTGACCCGACCCGGATTGTAACCACGTGATCAAAATTAAGTGATACTGGTTACTGCTAGCAAAATGGATATTTCATGAAAAGTGCACTTGGAATTTTTTTCATAACCAATCGGCGGAATGGCTTGTTTTCACTTAATAATTATTAACACACATGCAGCTATCTTAACTAATTAATCATCGCGGTATTTCGTGATTCTGTTTAAAGTAGCGAGGACTATAGTACATGCCTCAACACACACGTGCATGTATGTCGCTAGGTAAGTGCACTAATCTTGACGCGACGTTCAACCCCTGAACTGAAAGATCCATCTTCCATCCATGAAGTCTTGCTCTCTCTTTACCCAGTTAAAGCCTCGTATTTGTTATATATACGCGTCACACTAATGTACTGTTATACAAATAAAAAGCCTGGGCAAGTCTAGATCAAACCAAACCAAGTCTAGTTTCCAAACAGCAGAAGAGGAATGGATCTTTTGAAGAAGATAAATTACAATTATTTTACGTTTACATAGACTAAGACAGTGTTAGTCTACATCACTGTGTCCTTCGTCCAGTAGGCACCCCGTGTATCAGCCTCCAGACTTGGAAATGTTAAGTAATATACAGATAAAAGAGAGTTTACAACAACCAAGACTTGTTTGAGGGGGCGGTCGGGTAGCCTAGTGGTTAAAGCGTTCGCTCGTCACGCCGAAGACCTGGGTTCGATTCCCGACATGGATACAATGTGTTAAGCTAATTTCTGGTGTCCCCCGCCGTGATATTGCTGGAATATTGCTAAAAGCGGCGTAAAATCATACTCACTCACTCACTCACTCACTCAAGACTTGTTTGATTGCGGTATGCACACGATGTACGACCTTAACAAAGTTGCAGTAAAATCCCATGGTGCTTGTGGTAGCATGCAGACTTTATATGTGGTGATCGCACACAGTCGTCGAAACACCCGAACAAAGCTACACTCAAGTATTATAAATATACAATGTACAATGTAGGTGTATATTGGTAGTACAGTAAACTACTTTTATAACGAACACGCTTATAGCGAACTGACGGATATAACTAACTGTTTTTGGCCACGTCCATTTGCTGTAGTTATGCTGTATATATGCTTATAATGAACTACGGTTATTATGAACTAAATTTAGTGGTCTCTTTAGGTTCGTTATAACCGTAGTTTACTGTAGTTAGATGAATGACAATTTAATCCCTAATTCCTTATCCCAGCACAATGCGATCTGATATAGCCTGAATAATCGATGGACTTCAACTTCAGTCTGACGCGCCGTAATACAACTGTAATTCTGTTCTCACTCACTCTTCATAGTTTATTATTCATTCAGTTTGGTGTATATAATGTTCGTAGAGTATGTGTCTAGCAAATAAATCAATTATCGTATTGGAGTGGCCTCCGAAGGCGTCCACTTTACAAAAATCATGTAAAAATTAAAACCCAAAAATATATATTGAAAACAATCCAGCCTCTCATTTTGCGAACATGATACCACGTCTTCATATTCGCCTTGGTCGTGGTCCTCGGTTTATAAGCGCTATGGCCGTGATCATTGTTTCAATGAGTGGTAAGATCTACATCAAACACCAGTTCACTCGTATTTTTCGGCAAGCAAGTGACTATAGGTATTCTATTGAGGGATCTGTTTTAGACGCGAATCAGAGGACATGTGAATGCCCTGCTACAAACGGATGGATACGTTAAACTAAACATGACCTACTTATAATCAACATAACACATACATTTAGTAAACATTTATTAACGTTCCCAATAGGGTCCAAAACTAGTGAACAATATCCCGTCAAAGTCTTCACAAGCACTTGTTGGCCGGAACTAAACACAGCTGAGTCAATAGCACTTTTCAACAACATGATTTTACACGTATACTTTGATATTAGAATAGAAAAATGTACAAATGTTAAATACGATTTCAAACGGTAGAATCCTAGCTGTATCAATCCATTCGATAGCCTCCTTATAATATCAGTCCAATCGGTAGCCTTCTTATAATATCAGTCCAATCGGTAGCCTTCTTATAATATCAGTCCAATCGGTAGCCTTCTTATAATATCAATTCAATCGTAGCCTCCTTTTAATATCAGTCCATTCGGCAGCCTTCTTATAATATCAGTTCAATCGTAGGCCCCTTTTAACATGAGGCCAATCGGTAGCATCCTTTTAATATCAGTGCAGTCGTACCCTCCTTTTAATACCAGTCCAATCGCTAGCATCCTTTTAATATCAGTCCAATCGGTAGCATCCTTTTAATATCAGTCCAACCGGCCGTCTCCTTGTAATATAGGACCAATCGGTAGCCTCCTTGTAATATAGGTCCAATCGTTGCCTCCTGGCAATATCATTTCAATCGGTAGTCGCCTTGTAATATAGGTCCAATCGTAGCCTCCTTGTAATATAGGTCCAATCGGTAGTCTCCTTGTAATATAGGCCCAATCGTTGCCTCTTGGCAATACCATTTCTATCGGTAGTCGCCTTGTAATATAGGTCCACTCGTAGCACCCTTCCGATATCAGTCCAGTCGGTGTCCTTCTTGTAATATCAGTCCGGACGACTATGTTTGCATTCGAAATGCTCTGAAAACCCTCCTTGAACAATCTTAAATAACGGTTAGTTTGATCCCAACACGCGGAACAGATAGGATCGAGATGCACAATCGTCTGTATATCGGCTCTTGGAAACACAATCATGGACTGCAAAGTAGATAAAAAACTTCCAGTTCTCTCCAGAAAAACGTCACAATCTTGGCATGTCTCCCCTCACAGACCACCCGCAGCAAGCTCCTTCCCTCGGTATGTTCTCGTCGTGAACTCGTCACGAAGGAGTGGCCATATTCTCACCCTTGACCATCTGACCAGTCCAATTTGACCACCAATGCGTTTCCGCCTGGAATAGATAATGACAATGTCAATTGCTTTATATTTTCCATCTTTATTTTTATTGTTTGTAAATGATAATTAAAACGTGTCTCTCCCCATTAGATACTGTAAACATAACATTAAAATAATTAAGTGAGGGAGTGAGTAACGCCGCTTTTAGCAATATTCCAGCAATATCACGGCGGGGGACACTAGAAATGGGCTTCACACATTGTACCCATGTCGGCATTCGAACCCGGGTCTTCGGCGTGACGAGCGAACGCTTTAACCGCAAGGCTACCTAACCCCTAACATAATTAAGAAGCAATTACAGGCGTGGATCAGATGTTTACCACCACAGTCAGTATTATCACAACGGACAGAAAGTAATCGATTCTGAACCAGAAAAACAAGTGACAGAGTAATAGCAGCGATCATTAACATGGGGTATTGGGGATGAGGATGCATTCACAAAGAACAATTATAAAAAGTACCTAAGTGTACAATATCACCTAGTCTGTCACAAAGTCCCTAAACCATATTACTTCCCTTCCGCCCCGCTTTTACTGTACTGATCACAGCTCTTAATGAAGCAAGTCTACATTTTCCATCGGTAGTCTGCTCAGACCCTGATACATTACTTTCCCTTCCGCCCATCCCCTTCTGTCATTCTATACAGCTCTGAAACACAAAAAGCCCTAAATGAAGCAAGTCTAGATTTTCCACAGAATCTCACAACTCACAGGGCTCCTTTTCAATTTAAATGTAGTTGTTTCATGTATCAAAATTATATATTTTAGATTATATATTTCAGGCGTTAGCCTGAAAACCATCCAGAACCGTATTTAATATCAGTGTATCTAGATACGTATTTCAAAGTCAAATTGATTGATTAAACGATTGATTATGACAAAGTCATCGAACCAGAATCGATGATCAATTAACCGAACAGTCGATGATGTCATTGGAAATGCAATAAACAGTCTTTATACATGAAACCGGCGACATTACCTTGCGATACTCTTCATCAATACTTATGGATGAGCAGGAAGATACACATGGCAGACAGCAGCTGAAACACCGCGCTCCTAACGGATATACAATGACCATATCGACCGTATGGGTGACACACGGCACTTTTGTCTGGAGAGGCACCAATGGCCACATCTGAATTGTCTCTTGTCAATTCTTCATCAGTATTTTCCGTACTGTGTTCGACAAGCGGCAGTGACCATCTTCTAACTGGATATAGTTTTGTCCGATCCGATTGATCCTTAAATCCATAAGGATATATGAAATATAAACTGTTCCCGCTGTCCTTTGGATTTGACTGTAATCCGAATTGAAAAAATAACTTTCTTAAACACACCATGGTTGTTGGGCTCTGCATGCTTCTGTATATGACCAGACAGACTTCACAACGCTTGCCGAGAGTTCGGTTAAATATGACCCCGGCAAATTTACCTCAGTTATATATCCCTGACCGATTTTACCTTTTCTGCGTGGGTAGTCGTGAGGTCATCGCACGCATTGGTCAAGCTGTTGTTAACGCCTGACCAATGACGCCTAGAGACCGTGATCGATTTCTTCCTTTCAACAAGCCAGGCGCTGTGTGGAGCTCGTTATGTCACCTTGTTTGTCGAGTTAGTCTTCCAAACTCCACATTACGCATTATGTAATACCTGTTATTGGCCACCAAGCCTGACGCATGCATATTAGTGTGAGGTCATTCGCTCTCGGACCGTGTTGTTTTCGTTGGTTCTTAATTAGGGGGAATGACCACTGGGCAGGTAAACACGGAATTCGGTCAGTTACCTTCATCAGTACACACACCGACATTTCGTGAATGGTCACCTGTGTACAATAATACTGAGTTATTACGGACTTTTAACCTTAAACATCGCATCGTTTGTTGTTCAACGACGCACTCAGCAATAGTCCAGCTATATGACGGCGATCTGTAAATAATCTTGCCCTGACCAGACAATCGAGTGATTGACATCATGAACATCGATCTACGCAACTGAGATACGATGACATGCATCAACCAAGTCAACGAGCCTGACCATTCGATCCCGTTAGTCGCCTCTTACGAAAGCATAATCACCTTTTACGGCTGAACACCTATTCTAACCCGGATTTTCTCGGGTCCAAATTCGTCTTATGACAGCTTAGATAGAACTGTTACAATGATGCACATATATAAGCAGGAAAACCGTTAATTCTTCTTATCCAAATCGCTCGGATTAGTGTCGGTTCCATTTGAAACGCTGTAAATGTATCTCTCGTGTATTTATGTTTAGGACATTATAGCACATATTTTCTTTTCAAAATAAGCAAATGAGATATATGTTTCGTTTACAGACCACACAAAGCAGATGACTCGGGTGTACGTGTTACTAAGCAACGTTTATTAAATAGAGCTACACAATGCCATGATGATCGTTAGATACACTATTAAGGTCAGTGACCGAGGGCGCTGCGGAACGCCTACAGCGTTGGTCCAGAAACTGAAAGAAATAATCAATTAACTCCTATAATAATATATCAGTATATTTTGAATCAATTCACACACGGGGTGATTGAACTTGTGACCAATATAGACTATCACAACAAATCGATTACGTGCTTTCGCCTCTTTGTCGATGTTATACAAATGTGGAAGGTTTTTTTTGTTTGGGTCCATGTGAGTGAGTGAGTGAGTGAGTGGGTGGGTGGTTGAGTGAGTGAGTGAGTGAGTGAGTGAGGTACCATGCCACAGTTTAACATGAATACCCCCCTCAGACACAGTATACTGACTCCGAGCCGACCAGTCCTTGTTTTAGGCGCGCTGATTTGGTTGATGCACGCGATCTTCTCCCAATTGGGGGATCAATTCTTATGATATCAATCACTGGAGTGTCAGGTCCAGACTCGATTATTTACATACCGCCGTCATGTAGCTGGAATATTGCTGAGTGCGGCGCTTACCAAACAAACAAACAAACAAACAAACAAACAAATATTAACGTTTGCAATATCGCACCTGAACAAAATCCACAATATTTTTTGCAGGTGATGTGAGCCCTTAGCGCTTGGGAGGAGTCGGTACAGACTGATTTACCGCTAGCAGCACAGTCGGGGGCGAGGTCTCTGCAGCTTGGCAATGTCGATTCTGTGTAGATAGATATATACATCAGATAGATATATACATCAGAATAAAAAACAAATATTTAAGAAGAAATGTTATATTTACATAATATAAAAAAAATTATAGACAAGAAAACAACAATAATAATATCGATAAAATATGACAAAGTGTGTGTTAGTGAGTTAAATAGCCATTATATTCTGTATCATGTAACGTCAGTCTGCATTAGGTATATTATTTTCTCTTATGAATTTTAATTGATAATTACCTAATGATGATGATGATGATGATGATTATTGTTGTTGTTATTACTGTATGTGTTTGTGGTACGTACGTGGGTGAGATGTTGTCGTAGGGTGGTCAACTGCATACAACTGCTCCGCTTGAACACAGACCATGAGTGGAATAGAGTAAAATCGTTTGTTTACATGCATGTTCATTGTATAATAATAAGTGAAGACAAATAGAAAAATACGATTTTGTAATGAAAATAGGCAAGAACATTGTCAAAAGCTTTGACGGAATATTTGGAGAAAGTGTACCTTCTGCCGATTTGGTTTATTATAAATGATGTGTAAATATTAGCCAGCAAACAATAATTATTAAGGGATCGTCCATTTCCGCTTGAAATGTGAGATGGAGGTCATATAGATATTCCTTTCATAGAGTGAGTGAGTGAGTTGGGTTAAACGCTGTTTTAAAACTTCCAATCATATCACGGTGTGTCAGCTTAATGTGGGAGGAAATCCCCATGTGATGCAGGTCTCAGAAGTTTATCACTTCGGTGAAACACACGGGTATGGTGCTGACAAACCTAGACACATAATCGGGTCTAACCGGGATTCGAACCCACAATCTTAGGTTTCTTTCGTGTCCAAAGGACGCACATCTGCGCAGCGAATTGCGGCGCCTTAGACGACTGGGCCAGCCGTGCCCCCTCTTTTAATAGAAGAAATTGTAAGACAATATATGCACACATTTTCTGGAAACTGAGTCAAAGGTTGGAGGAGTTGGTGGGGTGGTCTCGAGTTGAAAGTGTTCGCTCGTTCCGGGTTCGATCCCCACATGTGTACAATGCGCGGAGTCAATTTCTGGTTTGCACCCTCCATGATATTGCGGGAACAATTTCAGGCCATTTTTAGCAATAGTACCGCAATATCAGGGGGACCTGAAATCGCCATGAAATATTTCATCCTTGTTGGAAATCAAACCCATGCTCCGGCGCGACAGGCTGACACTGTAACCACAACACCACCCACGCTTCCCTTGATGAGGGATACATACGTGTACACTTGCGGCAGTAAAGTCGACAGTGCTCTTCTACCCAGTACTTGTACTGAGGGTCATTGCAGGTGGAGTCGTGGTCGAAGTCGTCACAGGTGGGAATCTTGTTCCTGCATGAGGGCGCGGGGGTCGGTTGTCCTGGAAGGGGAAGTCAGAGAGTTGATATGTCGTGAATATATGAGTCCACCTACCTTTTTCCCCCGCACTCGCACGCACACACACACACGCACGCACGCACGCACGCACGCACGCACGCACGCACGCACGCACGCACGCACGCACGCACGCACACAAGCAAGCGCGCAAGCGCGCACGCACACAGACACAGGCAGACTCACACACATAGACTCTCTCACTCACTCACTCACTCACAAACACGTGCACACGTTTAAACACCACTCCTCTTCACCTCGCCAGTCTGACTGGAGAATGAAGGCTGCCAACAGCCTTTTGGTACGCGAAATTCGGGTGTCTATGTGGAGGGTATTCGGGACGGGAAGCAAATAAAATTGTATTTGGTACGCAGATTCAACATTGAAGAAAACACAATCTTGTAAATAAAGAATTTATATACATTATTTTTTAAATATTACTTTAATAATTTAACTTACAACAATGTTAAGTCACGGGATTCAGGTGTTCGCAATGATTCAGGGGAGGAATTCTCAGAATTCTTAACCATCCGATCCAAATTAGTCGCCTCTTATAACAAGCAATGTGAGTGAGTGAGTATGGTTTTACGCCGCTTTTAGCAATATTCCAGCAATATCACGGCGGGGGACACCACAAATGGGCTTCACACATTGTATCCGTGTCGGGAATCGAACTCAGGTCTTCAGCGTGACGAGCCAACGCTTTAACCACTAGGCTACCCGACCGCCTCAACAAGCAATATGATGCATATCCTAACACGTTATTTCGCTCGAGTCAATGTAATTATAGATGTCATATTTTAAGATAACTACAGTATTTCATCACCCACTTCGTAACAATACAGATAGCCAGTACTTACCTTGGCAGAAGCCACACGTGTTATTGCAGTTGACCTTGGCCCACGGCTCATAGATACCACGACAGGAAGTGGCGTCATAAAAGTGGCAGTCGGGTAGTCTATCTACACACGCTGCAACAGGCGCGAGTGAATGTTGTCAGTCTTGCTTGATAACGGTATAAGGGTCTATATGGAAATGTCGCCTTTTCAGTATTAAAGAAGTTGTTATAACACGTCCCATTTTAATTCTGGAAACCCAAAAGTCCAGAAACTCTACGGTCTTCTCCTAGTCTCGGTCAAAGGTATTTACAAAAATAAGCATGTTGTTTTCATGGGAACATACTAAGGAAGAAAAAATGAAAAAAAAGTTTAAAAACTCAATATTTACACCATTTACACCATATTTTCCTTAACTCAAAACTCATGTTTTTGTTTCACAAATACTTAACTTGTATTCCATCAAGTATCATACACAAAATTTAACTCATTTTAACTTAATTCAACGATTTATAGCGATATTGAAATAGTTCGCCCATGGGCGAGAAAAAGGTTTGGCCCATGGGCGAGCATATTTTCCTTTGCTCAACAGTTTTAGTTTCACAAATACATTAAGGGATTATAAGCATGACACATGATTCAACTCATTTGAACTTTATTCAACTAATTTTTGGCGTTATTAAAATATTTCGCCCATGTTTTCGTCAGTCCCTTTTAAGAATTAACTAATTGTTTACAAAGTATATTGTATCATGTGAAACACACTTTGTATTATATCATTACATTACTATTTTAAAAGGGCCTTTGGTTGGATGTTTCCTTTGCAGAAGTCTTACAAATTTCACCTTTTTTACATATTGCAACGATCTTTAATGAACCCGGCCTTTTCTCTCAAAACGTTTTGACAGTTTATCATACAAATTCATGCGCGTTTGTTTTCAACGAATTAAGGTTTAGTTTGTTTCTTTTTCTCTTCCCATTTTATGTCTCGTTAATACATCACACTGGGAAATTAAGTGAGTGAGTGAGTGAGTATGGTTTTACGCTTTAACCACTAGGCTACCCGACCGCCCCGGGAAATTAAGTGACAATAGATATGCAATATACAGGTACACGTGCGCGTATTTTAATGGGAAAAATACCGATTCGTCTTTCATTGCATAACGTCTTGCCGAATATCTCACATTCTAACGAAATCTCGAAATAATTATTTCATCATGTTTACAGGCGATTGAGTGAATATTATGACACAAAGGCAACTTTTAAATGCATTGTCACTTTTGGTATGAAAATGGTAACAGTACAGAAAAAAACAACAGCCTTCTTATGATAATTCTCATATTCTCATTAGTACGTTGTATCTAAGTACAGTGTCGGCATTATTTACAGGTGATTCTACAATACCTGCTCTCGGTCAATTACGATGTACCACACCACGCGCGAATAAACAGTTATACAGGTGTTGCTGTGGCGAGACGAGACGAGACATATCTTCTGATCTATATGGTATTGGCAAATGGAAAATGTAATGACATCGGCTGGGGAGTAGGCGATCAGATCTGATGGGTTCTAAAGGTTGGTGTGATGAGATGGTGGCACACTAGCATTCGTCACCACTCGTCCCTTTCCGTAACCTGCATGAAGACTCGTCCCCATATCGATGAATGTTATGAGCGAAAATACGGCAAACCAATCCGAATGCGCGTATGGCTTCAAGTTCTTCGTCAAAGAACCCCGTTGGAATATATTTTGATTTTACATATGTCTTGCATCTAAAAATATACCAAAGACACAGTTAATTGTGTTCAATCATACTGTATAATTCCGCATGTCAAGATATGCTTTAAATTGCATCTGAAATACATATGATATATGTGGAAATATATGTGAACCATTACGCAACAAGTTGACAATTGTTTTGGGTATGCCCGTCTGCTCTTAGACGGAACCCGGTCGCATAAATGGATACGAAAGGGACACGAGTCGCTATTCGGCTTGTCCCGGAAAAACACGAGTTGGTCACGAATGGCGCACAAGGTAGTTAAAAAGGTCGAGGTCAAGTTCGAAATTTGCATTTTGCAGCCACACCCACAACCTCGGCATGTACATGTACTCCTACACCAGTCGCCTGCTGCAACAGGTCCCTTATCTGAGTGGCAGTCTGCAACCATTTTCCAAATGCCATCGTTCTGACTAATCTGCCCTGGGATGGAGTTGTTGCCCTTTAGCATCGCTTACCAGATCAGAATAGTGACAGTGTTTTCCAATCACGCAACCCTGAAACGGTTACCACCGGGTGTTCCAAACGACGGGCTGTATAGTACGACTGATTATGTCACAAGTGTTGTCTATCTCGTTTCAATGGGGTACACATTTTGTACGAAAGCGACTTTGCATAGCCCGCGGGAAGTGCTGCCATCTATTATATGGTCTCTGCTGCCATACAATCTCGGCTTTCCGGGATGTTCCTTTGTTTAGTTTTTTAATTTTGAATCGAGAACTGTGTCAAAATACTTTTTCTAAGCGTGGTGTGGAAAGGAAGTCGCCAGCTTAAAATAGCTCGAAACCCTGCTTTCTGACTGGCTAGGTATGTCGAATTCTTTCTAGTCATTTCATTGGTCGGTCAAAGAGGTCGTTCTGAGGGGAACCGTAATTAATGAGATTACGGACGTGAAATCTACGGACGGCGAAAATGTTGGCGCGGTGCCCACAGCTTACCTCGATCTTTGAGGTACGGCAACTTCAGCTCAGTCCGTCGGCTCGTTACTGCCAGAACGTTGCGTTCACAAGTGCATAAGCGTCTCTTTACATTTCATCATTTTTTCTTTATTTTTGATGGCTTGGTCACGTTTGGGGTTAAAAAGGGAAGTAACTCGTTTCGCGCCTAAGTTATTCCAAACTGTCCGGTAGTGAGTTTTGCACTTGTATTCTGCCCCGGGAACTTTTGTTTGTAAATCAGAAAAATATAATTTGAAATTATAGGGTCAATGAATGGTTGAAGTTAGGGCTGGGGCGAGTCCATATTTACTACCCGGGTACCCACATCCCTATTACCCGACCCTACCCGGGTACACGCTGTTGTGACAAGCGACAGATACAAAATATCCGATTGGGAATAGTTTGACAGTAGCCCTGGCAGAATGTATTTAGATACACGTATAAAACGATGTGGTCATGCTTACAATGAAGTTGACTTAAGTTTCAGCTTTGTTCAAACATATGTAAGTCAGAAGGAACGTGTTCATAGTCGTGAAGAAATGCGAACATTAGAGACTTAAAATTGTTGTGTAACCATGTAGTTATATAGTGTATTTTTGTCATGAAACAATATATCACGTGACTAACCACGGGTCCGGGTACTCCTGTGGGTACCCGGGTCCTACTCAGTACCCACCCGACCCGAGTACCCGAGTTACCAGTCCCAGCCCTAGAAACTTAAAGTTGTATCAAACATGACATATTCCTGTATTCCTGTATTCTTCAGACACTATCGATAGCTCAACCACGCCACAATGTAGGTATCAGATAGGACTGACAGTGTACCAGATAACCCGATTCTACAGATAATATAAGAACGGGAACACGACATATGGCTTCCTAGTTTAACAAGAGCATATTCAGAGCACATCATGGTAGAAAATATAAGGTAAACACTTACTGGGATCAAAGGTGGCCTTGGAGGTCACAACGAAAACAAACATCGACAGCAAAACAAGCATTTTGATACAGGAAGAACGCGCACACGACGCTTAAGTGAAACCCGGATGTTCAGTCACGTGACTCTCTGATTTGAGAGATATGTCATTTTAAAAAAATGGCTCGTGAAGTGAATGTCGGACAACAATGTGTTGATATCCATACTATATTGCCGGATAAAGAACAGTCGGCGCCTTTGACCCTTCAACGAAGAATCTTAGAATATACGAGAATATGGTGGACATCACCTTGCCATGTCTTCCCAGAGAATAATATTCGTTTATTCGTGGAATATAAACCGCCTCGGTGGCCTAATGGTAGAGCGTCCGCCCGGAGAGCGGAAGGTCCTGGGTTCGATCCCCAGCCGCGTCATACGAAAAGACGTTAAAAGATGGTACTTGTTGTTACCCTGCCTGCGCTCGGCATTAAAGGTCTAAAACAAGGACTGGTCGGCTCGGAGTCAGTATACTGTGTCTGAGTGGGGTATTCATGTTAAACTGTGGCATGGTATCTCAGTGAGCTAGCACTATAAATCGGCATCAGTCCGGACTAGTACAAGAAGCCACACAGACACACACATACACGTGTATGCACGTCGCTATATAAGTGCAATAATCTTGGATGCGACGTTAAACCCCATTTCACCTGACCTCGTTGGATAAATCACCGTATGTGCAGTTTATGTTTTGTTTGGTGTTACACACAAAGGGACAGGTGGCCCAGTCGTCTAAGGCCCTGCATTTGCCCTGCAGAGTTGCATCCCTTGACTACGCTAGAAAGTTAGAAACCGATTCGCTAGGATTATGTTGCTAGGATTGTCAGTACTGTACCTGTGCTCGTGGGTTTCATCAAAGTAGTAACCGCCTCAGGCCTGCATTACTCACTCATTCACTCATTCACTCACTCACTCACTCACTCACTCACTCACTCACTCACTCACTCACTCAGACATAACGCAAGAGTCCAAATGGAAACTAGCATACCAAGTCTGTATATTACGGAACATCATCTCCACGAAAAGATAACCAAATTAATGAATGAAAAGTTGTGTTGGACTCTTTGAACAGTTTTGCTATTATGTACACCACTCTGATTCAGTTTATTGTAGGTGGAAAGCCTGAAGTGGTTCAAGTCTTTGACTTTACGTCTTTGGATACAACCACGAGCACGGGTCTTTGACTAGGACACGTCCAATCGAGGACTTTTTCATATACTCGTACATTGACAACACTGGGGTCAAATATTGAACAGTTTTAATTCAGATAGTTTGAAAAGCTTCTTTGGACATAAGGCTGCCCCGAGCCATCTGATACATAGGGACCGACCATTTGATATTCTGGACGGGGAGGAGGGCTGATATTTTATATCGAGATAAGATATGTTCTTAGCTACAGCTGCCAAACCAGGTATTTTTTATTTTAAACGTTGGGCCCGAAAGCTTTTTTTTAAGAAAAACACCTTGCAACGATGTAATTTTTGTGGAAGGCAATTTCTTTTTTTAACAGTCTGCGCCACTACACGCGTCCGCATTCGCTTTTGTTTATTCCAACTTTTGGGTGAACCGACACTTCCGGTTCGTCTGTCGATGTTATGGTTATGATGTTATTGAGTTGAGACTGCGGTGTTGACTAATCCTTGGCGCTGAAGCATAATTATTACCATCAAGAATTTTTCGGGACAATTTCTTATTGTTGATAAATCTGGGTGGTGGGTACCTGTATAACGTGGTTGAACGTGGAACAATACATATTGTATATTTCAATGCAACAATAATGGTTATTTAATTGTTTGTGAAGAGGTCACTGGTAATGTGCCAATACAAGACCAACTATCTTGTTTCATTCCGTGACAGAGACTCTAATCCACTTGTCGGGACCCCAACACGGGCCAAATGTTTCAAAGGCTATCTCGACATCATGTTTCTGTATCTTGGTTAAAGCGGCCTCCCGGAGTTCAGGGCCAAGAAGTTAAACTTAAGCTTCAGGTGTATCGATGATCTGATATCGTTCAATAACAATCAAATAGCCAATTACCGCGGACGTCCACTGATTTACCCACCTGGACGAGAAATAAAGTGACAAAAGACTCTCCACAAGATTGTATGACAAGAGGGGTGACTTCAACTGTCAACTGTTCGAATCACCAAAGTAGCAAACGTCTGGGACATGCATAACTCCAGGCGTTCCTACCACATGAAGCTGACATGCTGAGACAAACCAGTGGCTGATAGCATGAACACCCGTCCTCGCCGGGGTGCGATTGAACAAAAAAACCCAACTAATTACTGAGGGTGATGTTATTCACATTATGTTAATAATGTTGTCAACCATTGTGAAGACCGAAGTCCCATTTGAAGGCCCTTTCGACATGCATACACTAGGGCCTATTACCTTCGGAGTTCCCTCTAATTGCTCGTCCGTTTGTTGAGAGACCCGTGAAGCTTCAGGTTAGTATAGGTCTTCAGCAACCCACGCTTGCCGTCAGAGGCGACTGACGGAAACGGTTGGTCAGGCTTGTTGACCTGGTTGATACATGTCATCGTATCCCAATTGCTTAGACCGATGCTCATGATGTCAACCACTGGATTGTCTGGCCCAGACTCGGTTATTTACAGACCGCCGTAATATAGCTGGAATATTGCTGAGTGTGGCGTTAAACAACAAACAAATAAACAAACGAACACTTTATGGAGAAATATTGATGCTGATGCGACGTCAAAAATTAATTCACACACTCACTGACTCGTAATAATTGACGAAAGTAGTGAGGGTGTGAACTGGGTTTTATGCTGGCTTCAGTCATCTAGTTTTCTGAAGTTATACAGGCCTTATATAGGGGAGGCGAAATCTGGCTACCCCACTATTAGACGTTTGGTGAAACCCTTGCGCTTAGGTATGATGAAGACAAGAATGGAAACATTGCAGGTCGAATCCGCAATTTGAACCCACTTTCATACGTTTCTGACAGGCAGCGTTGCGCGATGCCTTGGACGACTGGCCAGTCGTGATCCACGTGACCTCCCTACCCCCACCCCATACCTCCCGAGCACGTATTGCCACAACTGTTTCTAATACAGACGAAACATAAATCACCATGTTGCGTCTGACAAGCTACCAGGCCGAGACAAGGATCAAGTCTGATCTACATTGTATTGTACGGAAGTTGACACGCAACCCTTGGTGATCTTTTGTATGTTGAGGGATAATGGCTTCAGGTTGGTTATGCAGACGATATCTGAAAGCTGAAAGGTAAGTACAAAGATTTATTCAATATGTAGTTTTAAATAAAAGCATTCATACGCATATAGATTATAGAATAATGGAGTTTTAAAACACTTGTATTGTTGAAAGTCAATGAGACGCACATGTGTGTGTTTTCCTCCCTTTATAATGTGGCATGGTACACCGTCAGTTCTTTGGGCCTTCGTGGCGTCATGTCCGATGAGATACATCGTCAGAGGATAAACCGCGCTATTGACTGCATACACTGCATAAACAAAAACAAAAACAACCCAAAATAAACGCATAGTGGTTTTCAAAAGATTTTGTGACTTCTACAAGGCTTTAAAAGCGATTAGTGGGACATTATTTGCGTTTGGAAGATCACTGAGTGAAACGTTAACGATGACAAAGCCTTTGCACGTCCTGGTTACGTGTCTGTGTCTAGCATGGCACTGGTAAAACCTGGTAACGCGTGGGTCCACCACTGCCTTGAATAATGGCACCTCCTGCACATGGTACCAGGAAGCCTGTGGATAAAACCTTGTGAAATGGCTGCCAATTCGTCCTGAAGTGTTTGGTGCAATTGCTGCAAATTGTGTGGCTCCGTTTTGTGACATGTAGACTTTTATTTCTTTATGTTGGGTGGTTGATTGATCAGGTGGATGGGCGAGTGGGTGAGTGGGCGATAGGACGAGTGGGTGAATGGGCAAGTGAGCGAGTAGGTGAGTGGGAGAGTGGGTAGGTTAGTGAATGTAACGCCACTCTGCACAGTGTATCAGTTACATGACGTCAGAGTCATAATCAGAATAATATTATCATGTGTTTATTAGAAATTACGTTAGTCACAGGTAATGACTTTCTTTGCATGCAAGAGTAGTTGAAAATAAATGCAGGCGTATGAATTATATAGAAGCCTTATAATAAAAACACCATTACGCAAACTTTATTGTGATAAAATGCTTCGAATAGATAGCGGGTATGTTTGTATTGATAAGGAAAAAAGTACTTTCTATAAGTAATAGCATCAGCTATGATGCGACGGTTAAATCCACGGATGTAGTTAATTGTTATTTTAAATCCTCTTATTGAGCAATCAGAATCATGGTAGAATTAAATAATAGTTTTCTTGTTAAAGTTGAATCCGGACATAACGACTTCGCTATATACACATTCAATACAACATCAAATTTAAAACATCATTTCACAAAAGTTGCAAACCTACTCTTTTGGCAGTAATAATTATATAAAGGTTTATAGTCAAAAACATTATTTATTTTTACAGGTTCATTTTCATAGCAGTAGCCCTGACTGAGCTCGCATGTATTTTGATGTTGGTGAGAGCATTCAGTAACGGATTTACGAGACAAGAACCAGCAGTTGAGGTATTTTTTCCAAATGCACAAATAAATCTCTCTTTGAGATCAGCAAGTGTAAGAGATAGACCAATTACAAAACACATCCCTCAACAGACTGATAGTGACAAGACACCCTTATCTGGCGACACCAGTCCGGAAGTCCAACACGTGTTCTTTCTGAAGGTTCACAAGGCTGCAAGTTCCACCATACTGAACATTCTCTACAGATTCGGCTACACCAGATCCAAGAACTTCGCTCTGCCGCGAAAAGGAAATTACATAGAGCTAGTGGATCACAGTAATGTTTTGCCAATACCACCTAATAACTCTTACGATATTCTATGCAATCACCTCCTGGTGTTCTCACATGCCAAGATATCCCAGATAATGCCACAAGACACTGTAAACATCGCTATCGTCAGAGAACCTTTTGAAAGACTTCATTCGGCGTTCGAATACTATCGCAATCAACTCAGTCGTGGGTATCTTATGAAAGCGAAAGGGGATGATCCTTTCAGAACATACATTCAAAACCCGATATTCTTCGAACCTCCTGATGCCATGAAATCCTTCACCAACAACCGGATGGCTTTAGATTTTGGCTATCCACCTGGTAATATCAACGGCGCAAGAACAATACATGGATTCCTTGACCATCTTGATTCGATATTCGACTTGGTGTTAGTTAGTGATGTGTTTGATGAATCTGTCATCCTCCTACGACGTAGAATGAATTGGTCAATGAAAGACGTATTGTACATGGCCAAAAATAGACATGGATCATCCTTAAACATTCCATTGCGGCGTTACAACAGAAGCGTGGTTGATTCTAACATTCTTAGACTCGACAGAATTGTATACGATCATTTCCTCGGAAAATTGGAAAAGGAAATCTTGAACGCGGGAGAAATATTTAAAGAGGAGGTGGCTTATTTTCAAATAGTCCGTGACCGTACGCTCAAGTACTGCTCCAGAATAGCCCCTGCCGAGAACCTGAAGGTCCAGGCATCGAAGTGGCACAGCGGTTTTGAAATTACCAACAAGGACTGTTGGCTCCTTGCTCAAGAGGAAAATCCTTTTCTAGAATTATTACGAAATGTTCAAAAAGACAAATTAGAGAATTTGGGATTGCATTTCCAGGAACCTCCTAAATTATATAATGCTAAGAAGATGAAGATGTTTCAGAAAAGAGCATAATAATCAAATAAGTTTTTATGTCATCTCCGTGGCGATTCCGGGTTAGGATTGATCCCCAGCAACAGCGTGCTTGTCGGAATAGATTGATTGCTCGGTGACCTAGTTGATTGCTCGGTGACCTGGTTGATTGCTCGGTGACTTGGTTGATTGCTCGTTGACCTGGTTGATTGCTCGGTGACTTGGTTGATTGCTCGGTGACCTGGTTGATTGCTCGGTGACTTGGTTAATTGCTCGGTGACTTGGTTGATTGCTCGGTGACTTGGTTGATTGCTCGGTGACCTGGTTGATTGCTCGGTGTCCTGGTTGATTGCTCGGTGACTTGGTTGATTGCTCGGTGACTTGGTTGATTGCTCGGTGACCTGGTTGATTGCTCGGTGACTTGGTTGATTGCTCGGTGACCTGGTTGATTGCTCAGTGACTTGGTTGATTGCTCGGTGATTTGGTTGATTGCTCGGTGACCTGGTTGATTGCTCGGTGACTTGGTTGATTGCTCGGTGACTTGGTTGATTGCTCGGTGACTTGGTTGATTGCTCGGTGATTGCTCGGTGCCCTGGTTGATTGCTCGGTGACTTGGTTGATTGCTCGGTGACTTGGTTGATTGCTCGGTGATTGC
Organism: Haliotis cracherodii; assembly: GCF_022045235.1. Classification (NCBI taxonomy): domain Eukaryota; kingdom Metazoa; phylum Mollusca; class Gastropoda; order Lepetellida; family Haliotidae; genus Haliotis; species Haliotis cracherodii. The sequence goes on from NW_027266343.1 coordinate 7,522,449, forward strand.
TCGGTGCCCTGGTTGATTGCACGGTGCCCTGGTTGATTGCTCGGTGACTTGGTTGATTGCTCGGTGACCTGGTTGATTGCTCGGTGATTGCTCGGTGACTTGGTTGATTGCTCGGTGACTTGGTTGATTGCTCGGTGACTTGGTTGATCGCTCAGTGACTTGGTTGATTGCTCGGTGACTTGGTTGATTGCTCGGTGACTTGGTTGATTGCTCGATGACTTGGCTGATTGCGTGTTATCAAAGCAGGACGGCGTGGGACGTTGCTCTTGACATCAATCATTGGATTGTAGGTCCAGACTGGTAAGTGAAGGTCGTCGTGATGTAGTTGGAATAGTGCTGTCTGCGGCATGGAACATCAAACAGAAAAATCTTTCGAATTCTTTCTTGTTATTTATGTTAATACCTGTTCAGTGTCTTATCGTACCAATTTAGGAAACATAACAAAAAGACTGTCAGTGGTGTATTTCCTTCAAGCGAAACTTTTGGAAATCAAAGTTTTAGGAAAACTACCAAACACAAATACGTTAAAAGAATAATTTCAGTCGGATATATTGTGTCAATATTCAGATTATATTATTGCCAAATTTAGGCCACAGGAGAAAGTAATTTTAATACTATCATTTGAACGGTATTATAGAAGCCCAACAAAACAATTAATACAAACTAGAACAAAGTTAAGTGACCTCAGCCTGACGCACTTTCTTTGCTGTCGGTAGGGAGGACATGCTCGTTTTACGGACATCGGGTGTCATGTTAATTTTGCAATGATTTGGGAATGTGAAATAATATGAATAATGATTGACTGAATAATAAAAACGTCTGGCGAAACATTATGGCATGTGCTTCCAAATGTTGGAAACAAAGTACCGGTAAATCAATCGATTTCCAAGGTATTATAGCTCAATTTTATTATGATACATATCCTGGACCAGTTCGACACTAATGCGTCACGCCGAAGACACGGGTTCGATTCCCCACATGGGTACAGTATGTGCAGCTTATTCCTGTGTCCCCTGCCGTGATATTGTATTGCCTGACTATTGCTAAATGCGGCGTAAAATCACACACTCACTCACAACTTCAGTACTTTGTTTTGCAAGGTTCAAATGGTACGACGCCTTCTTTTCGTTTTGGTTACCTAATGCATGGGTGAGTGAGTGAGTTGGGTTTAACGCTGCTTTAACAGTATTCCAGTTATATCGCGGCGTATCAGCTTAATGGGGGAGGAAAGCCTGAAGTGATGCAGGTCTAAGACGTTTATCACTGTGATGAAACCAACGAGCACGGGTATGGTGCTGACAAACCTAGAAACATAATCGGGGCGACATAATTACAACACGCACAGTCGCCTCTTACGACAAGCATTTTTTGCTGAAGACCTATTCTGACCCCGATCTTCAAGGGTCCAACTTGAAAGACGCTTCTATTATTGATACAGCTCATTTAGCTGTTTAATGTTCTCACTGGCAGTCCACTCGTAAACAAGTATAAAAGTTGTTAGTCAAGTAGTATATATATGGCGATTGGCTTGCGCGTTTGTTGGGCAAATAGTATTAGCATGTTCCTAAGTTTTCTTGACAATGTGACGGAAGGCCAGAGGTTCTGGAAATCTGTTAGAAAGTCCTGGAAGCTACATGTGTGTATGTAGATGATGGGATTTCGGTTAAATGAGATTTTAAACTTCACATTCACGATTTGCTTCTGTGTGCACTTTCTTTTCATCAACTGTCAGTAATTTATGTTCACACTATTATATCTTTATTGTACCACGTTTAGTTCATGTGAAAAGTGCACAAGTAATTTGTCTGTATTTTGTGGAATTGTCATTATTTCTATTCTTAGTTTGAAGACAGTTGATTCATTCTACCACCCTGGTGTTTTCTGTCGTAGTAAATCCATTCTGTCGGAGGAATAGGATGGTATGTAATACTTACTCACCTTGACCTTGAGGTTCAAGTGAGAAGGACACACGAGGTCAAGGTTACTAACTATTGTACACACTGGAAGAGAAGATCGACTTTCACTTTTCATCTGTTTGAACACATGTACACGTACGAGTGAATACTTTGACATGTGCAACTTCTTCTGTAAGGGGGAGGTGGGTAGCCTAGTGGTTAAAGCGTTCGCTCGTCACGCCAACGACTCGGGTTCGATTCCCCACATGGGTATAAAGTGTGAAGCCCATATCTGGTGTCCCCCGCCGTGATACTGTTCGAATATTGCTACAAGCGGCGTAAAGCCATACTCACTCATTCACTCTATTGTAAGACATCCACGAATATTTCACTTTGTCTGAGTAGGGTATCCATGTTAAACTACGGCATGGTATCTCGGTAGGCTAGCACTATAAACCCGGCTAGTACACACACACACGCACACACACGCACACACACACACGCACGCACGCACGCACGCACACACACACGTCGCTGTTTAAGTGAAATAATAACGCAACGTTAACCTTATTTCACCTCGCCTCATACTTTCGGTACCTACTTATTCGGGGTTATCTTTCCATTACATCTCTGGGTTGGTTAAGTCATGACCCTTGTCACACGATCACTCGATGCATGAAGAACGGGTCCTCTGTATTGTCTCCAGCTCATCCAGTCGCTTCTGATTATCTAGATTTAAAATAGGCTGGCGTGCGTGCGTGCGTGCGTGCGTGCGTGCGTGCGTGTGTGTGTGTGTGTGGTGGTAAAAAATCCAATAATCCGGTCGGTGCAGAAGAGACAAATATATAACTTTATTCATTAAGACCCGTGAAGATTCCGGGCTAGAATAGGTCTTCGGCAACCCATGCTTGCCGTAATAGGTGACTATGCTTGTCGTAAAAGGCGACTAACGGGATCGGGTGGTCAGGCTTGCTAACTTGGTTGATGCATGTCATCGATCCCAATTGCGTGAATCGATATCAATCACTGGATTGTCTGGTCCAGACTCGATTATTTACAGACCGCCGCCATGTAGCTGGAATATTGCTGAGTGCGGCGTTAAACAACAAACAAACAAAACTTAGGTAAAATGATTTCGTGCGTAAGGAAAGCTTCATAACAATACCATGGCCGCTTTGGAAATACACAGGCATGTCACGAACAGCTAAACACAGGGCAGTTTGAGAGCAATATTGACATTTTTGGACGTTTTTCAGTACGAGCGTATCGCTTTCTAAACAGAAAACTCCAGCCATGATTGGTTCGAAAATTCACACAGGACACGAATTGTTTAAAATTATTTTAAGCGTGCTTGAGACAATATGAAAATAGCTTCAAGGGACCCCCTTCTCTCTGATGTTTCGAAACACGTGGAATGCGACGGTACGTGGATACTGAAGACGTTTTTCAGACTGTTAGAGGCATCCATACATGTATTTGTAAAAGAAACACTGGTCACCTCTTTTGCATTTCATGGTGTTTTGGTATTTACGTTTTGATTGCGCATTAGTTTTGTTTTTTCACTTTGCATTTGAAAGGAGTTCGTTCATTAAAATGAAATGAAATTAAGTTTTAGTCGTGCTTGCATATATTCCGATTTAAAGCCCCGTGCTTAATGTTGAATGAAATATTTGGTACTGAAGGTGATTAAACCTAATTGTAGGCAATGGCCACGGGCGTGAATGAGTGCACTCTCAGTACGTTATATTTAACTAACTTAACATAGTTCCCATTGTATTTAAATCAAATAATCATATTCTCTGAATATTGCCGCAGCCAGAAAAAAATATCTTACATTTATCTTGTTTGAATTATGTAAACAATGTCAAGTTGGGATAAGATCGAGCACATGTAAGCAAGAATAGGTTTATGTCGTATTTAGATCTAACACAAGTAAAGTCAACAGGTCGATGTCGAATAATCAACAGTTACCGACTCGCGTGTTCATGTGGACAATGCCCTGTATTCTCCAGACACAAACTGGAATGGGGGTAATGAGCCTCCTTGACGCAGGCAAATCGCTAATGATGTACAGAAACCAACTCACACTCACTGTTCAAATTGTATCTTGTCATCATTAACAATAAATAATAATAATAACAACAGTAACGTAGTATTTGACGAATCTGATTAGGACAAGCTGAGAATAGCAAATGAAGATGTATTAGGGTCTTTTGTTGCTTGTTTCAGTCCAAGTGAGTCAGTGAGTGAGTTTGATTTTACGCCGCTTTTAGCAATATTCCAGCAATATCACGGTGGGGGACACCAGAAATTGGCTTCACACAATGTACCCATGTCGGGAATCGAACCCGGGTCGTCGGCGGGACGAGCGAACGCTTTAACCACTAGGTTACCCGACCGCCCCGTATCAGTCAAAGTCGGATGGACATGGTCACTATTTGTTGAGATGAAAATAATAGTATGCTATCTTACAATCGAAACAGTGTGGATGGTGAAATGTTAGTGGGTGACTGTTTTAGAGTTGATGCCACTTTTAGAAGTATTCCAGTTACAGTAAACTACGGTTATAACGAACTCAATGGGAGCAATAAATTTAGGTCGTAATAACCGTAGTTCGTTAGAAGCACATATACAGCATGTATACAGCAAATGGACGGGGCCTCAAAACAGTTCGGGGGCGGTCGGGTAGCCTAGTGGTTAAAGCGTTCGCTCGTCACGCCGAAGACCCGGGTTCGATTCCCGACATGGGTACAATGTGTGAAGCCCATTTCTGGTGTCCCCAGCCGTGATATTGCTGGAATATTGCTAAAAGCGGCGTAAAACATACTCACTTACTCACTCACTCAAAACAGTTCGTTATAACCGTCTGTTCGTTATAAGCGTGTTCGTTATAAACGAGTTTACTGTATATGACTGCGTGTCAGCTTGACGTGGGAGGAAAGCCCGTAGTAATGTGGGCCTAAGACGTTAACCACTTTGGCACGGGTACGGTGCTGACAAACCTAGAAACATAATCGGCGAGAACCGGGATTCGAACCAACAATCTGGCGTGCCCAAGGTACTCATCTTTACACAGCGATCTGCGGCGCGTTCCACTACTGGGCCACCAGGGGCCCTTTAATACTAGTAACAAGCGATATTACTGTTTACAGAACTCGGTCGTATTTTTCAAGTGAATATTTTCTTTTTTGAGATGGACGAGTGAGTGAGTGAGTTTGATTTTACGCCGGTTTTAGCAATGTTTTTGCCATGGCACGGCGGGGGACAATTTGTAAATGATAAACGTGTCTCGCACCATTAGATACCGTAAACATAATTAAATGAGTGAGTAATGCCGCTTTCAGCAATATTCCAGCAACATCCCGTCAGGGGACACCAGAAATGGGCTTCACACATTGTACCCATGTCGGGAATCGAACCCGGGTCTTCGGCGTGACGAGCGAACGCTTTAACCACTAGGCTACCCGACATGGACGAGGAAGGTTTATATATTGAAACTCACAAGATAGAAAACTTATGATAGCCAGTCAGGCTTGCTAATGGATTGTATCGAAAAAATAGGTATTGTCCCCGAAAAATCTTAAAATCATGCTTCAGGCTGTTGAAAAAGAGAAGAAATGCCTGCCATGAAAATGCAATATTGCAATATTGTAGTCCTCCTTTAAAAAAAATCAGCCTCCTAGATTCAACTAAAAATATCATTTTTTCTGGTTTCGTTGCTGTAGCTGAAAAAATTATCTGGTGTCAATTCAACTAACCCCCTCCCCTAAATCTCCCCCGACCCTCCCCAGAATATCACCATACCGTTGCTTTTGGGTTTCGCCAAATTGGTAAACGTTTAGGACATGCGCGCCCACTTGCGAGCCTCCCTCCGACGTCAAAGTGACACACCATGATATACATGAAATACTGTTCAAAGTGGCATTAAACTGAACTCACTCTCTCCTGTTAAACATATGCCTTATAGAGAGCACGGGTGGCCCAGTTGTCTAAGCCGCCTTAATTAACTTTTGGAGTTGCGTCCCTTAGTCGTGCCAGGAACCAGTGGCTTGACAACATCATACACGGTGGTGGCATTTATAAAAAAATACGCATCATAATAAGCCTTCCATACAGATGAATCTGACACACCGTGATATGTTTCGGAAATGCCACTCCTTGTTCAAAGCGACGTTAAAGCAAACTAATTTTATCACGTGTACTCATTTTGTGGCATCATCAGTTACTCGCCCTCATCCTCGCTTTCCTCCTTTTCCTTCGTCGGTGATGTCTTTTAATCGCTCGGATCATGGTCCCAAGGTCCAGGGTTAGAACTACACCAACAATTCCTAAGATAATGCCGATCGCCACCGTCCCTACAAAGATGGCCGATGGTCTGGCGTCGTAAGCGCTACTGCTCTTCCTTCGCGTGCTTGACAAATCCCTGGTATCGAGTCTAAGAGCTTCGAAGGTGGTGTTTGTATCGTTAGAAGACGTGTACATCCACTGCAAACACGACATCGGCGACACTGTGGAAAACAATATGAAAAAATAATAATTGTCTGTCATAAAAATACATTGTTACAAAATATTAAACTCAAAGATTTAAAAAAGACTATATCTGGATTTGCAGGTGTAGCTGAACAAATATCTAGTTATCCATATCCATTAAAAAAAATGCACCCCCACACACCAAGCATCCACTCAACCAATCATTCCACCTCACACTTAAACACACGCTCAACCACTCAACCAATCACTCAACCAACATTCCACAACGCTCTCTAGCACCACTCAACCACACATCAAGCACTCGCTCAACCACTCAACCAATCACTCAACCAACATTCCACAGAGCTCTCTAGCACCACTCAACCACACATCAAGCACTCGCTCAACCACTCAACCAATCACTCAACCAACATTCCACAGCGCTCTCAGGCACCACTAAACGACACACTGAAGCACTCGCTCAAGTAGTCAACCAATCACTCAACCAACGCTCCACCACACACCCAACCAACACTCAACCACACACTGAAGCACTAGCTCAGCCACTCAACCAATCACTCCACCACACACCGAAGCACCCGCTCAAGTAATCAACTGATCACTCTATCACACATTCAAGGACTCGCTCAACCAATCAATCCATCACACACTCAAGCACTCGCTCAACTAATCAATGCACCACACACACAAGCACTCGCTCAACCAATCAATCCATCACACACTCAAGCACTCGCTTAACTAATCAATCCACCACACGCTCAAGCATTCGCTCAACAACTCAGCCAATTACACCACCACACATTCATGAACTCGCTCAACCACTCAACGAAACACTCACAGACTTACTAAAGCACTCACTCAAACACTCAGGAACCAATCCAAACACGCCACTCACTCAACCATTCACTAAACCAATCGCTGACTCACTCAACCACTGTATGCAAATTCCTTTACATATTACAGTTACCATTCCTCCAACGCAAGACCATCATTATACTAAAATTGAACATTACCGACACATAGGACATTTACCTTGTATTTGTGACTGCACTTGAGTGACTGTCTGGGTAATTAGGTGGATCCGGGTCACGGGCAACGTCTCGGTGAATGTGTTCGTCTGAGTTACGGTAGCGGTTACGTGTTCCGTTACGGTGGAAACATCCACCACATTTGCTATCTGCGTACGAAGCTCGACTGAATACTCCACTCGAGTTGTCAGTTGATATTCTGTTGTCGTCCGTACCTCTGTCACAACAGACGACGAATACACCCTTACGGTCGAAACGTCGATAATAGTCGAAGGTGAAGGACACGTTGGAGTGGCAAAAACCTCTGTCGTCATGGTAGTCGTCATAAGTAAACACGACGAAGAGGGGACAGGGCTTTGCAGGCTGAATGTATCTCTGTTGATGAAGGTGTTGGGTATTACGACTAACGATTTTGGACCCGCCGTTGCACAAGAAAGTATTGGGACGAACTCGAATGCTCGGTTTGGTATCGGTCGTTCTTCATTGATGTCGTCTGGAATTGAGTTGTTAAAGTTCAGTTTGCAGAATAAAAAGATTACCAACAACATTTGACCCTGGATGCAACATGGACATGCATGCCTTTGCTCTTCAACCATCATATTGAAATCTACACCACGCACAAAACATTATATTTACTATTATGTGATATCTTCCGCAGTCAGATTAAATATTCCTATTAACGACATCTTTGTGCGATTTCTTCTGCCTTATTTCATGTATGTTTTGAAATATAAATATCGGATGGTACTCAGAGAATACGATTACAAAAGCATCACAGTAGTAATCACGAGTGTCTGCACTTTATCAGACGCCAATCGTTATTCTGAAACGCCAACAATAACCCTGATATCGTTTAGTATGTGTTAGAAAATACGTAAACATGAGGTAAAGGTATCCAGTGCAATATGTCCATGGGTTCAGAATTACACCACGTGTTGGTCGAGGTTTCACCATGCAACATCCAAGTGAAAATGACCGATTGCGAGGCATAAGAATGCCAAAATGCAGCACTTCGTCAAATGACATTGCACGTCAACGCAATGTCCGCTGGAACATCATACGTCACTTATGACAACGTTAAAACTGCACAACCACATCAGAGAGGGTCCCGTAGTGACCGTCCATCCCTGCCGACTCCTGGCCAACACAGGTTGATTCGAACATATGCATCCCTGGCAACAGAAACGTTAGCAACGACGACGACGCGTCTGTCCGAGGCGCCCAGACAGAAGGTCATTCCTGACGGAAGGACACCAACGTCGACGACTCTATTGGTGCAGACCTGTGTAGATCCGGGTTGGAATAGGTCTTCAGCAACCCATGCTTGCCGTAAAAGGCGACTATGGTTGTTGTGAGAGGCGACTAACGGGATCGGGTGGTCAGTCTCGCTGACTTGGTTGATGCATGTCATCGTATCCAAATTGTTTGGATCGATATGTAAATGGCCACTGTTGACCAAAACAATCGTAGCTCTCAGATCACCTTGTGGAACGGACCCCTGGTGTGCAGTACTTTCGCGCCCAAAATGGTTATTCGTTTCTTTTCAAAGAGTGAGTGAGTGAGTATGGTTTTACACAGCTTTTAGCAACATTACAGCAATATCATGGCGGAGGACACCAGAAATGCTTAACACATTGTACTCGTGTCGGGAATCGAATCCAGGTCTTTGACGTGACAAGCGAACGCTTTAACCACTAGGCTCCCCCCACCCCCTTTTAAGGAGTATGTATACTATAAATCAACTCACGCCAGTAGCACCGTTTCACTTTAGTAACTGCATATTCAGTGTATGCAAAATCCGGGTCCCAAATACCCAGAATAGTCTGACCAATCAACAACCGACACCTTCCGTCAGCATAGAACGTTACCGCTCTACATTCCTCCTCCATTGCATCCGTGTAGTTCAGACAAACGGCAGCACACGCTTCCTCATCCTCTGCAGCGACATCAGTAGTGGTGTCGATCAGTTCAGCCTTCAGGATAGAATCGTACCAGCAACTATCTGGAGGACAGAACCGAAAATATCAATTAAAGGTGGACAGCGAGCGATAGATAAAGGCTGGAAGACTTCAAGTAAAACGTGACCTAAATTCGTGGAATTCTCTTCCAGCACACAAAACCAATTAGGGCGTACATGTATGTGTAGAAATCCCCAGTCACGCTGAATAAAATAACACGATTTGTAAGCCTCGTTTTGAGGAAAAGCCGCCCTTAGAATTGACAATCGACAGCAACCTTTAATATAAACTTTACTTATGTTCCATTTGATTTGATTCAAGAAGACTGAATGTGTATCACATTTGAATAATTTTTATTTTTATTCTATTTTTATTAGAATTAAATCTATTTTCATCAGAATTCATTAGAATTTACGTATCTATTGTTAAAAATGAAAGCCTACATTGCATCAGAAACAACACGATTTTGCAGAAGCAGCATTTTTTTCTCTGATTCTGGAAACTTTGCGATTATGATCAACCTGATGTGGTCGTCCCAACTAAACGTACGGCGTATATTGTACATTGTATAGGTATAATGAACACAATGTCACCATTGATATGTAATATGTTATTGAAAATCTCAACACTTATTTGCTCCTTTTGTTTTACTTAATAACACGGTTATAATAGTTTTTGCACTTTCGTCACAGAAAGAATGCTGAACTGTTTTCATGCTCATCTTTGAGTGTATCTGTATCACGGATAACCAGGTCGTCTAACACATTGCAATTCGCCGCGCAAAGTTGCGTCCCTTAGTCGTGCCAGCAACCGGTGATCGTTGCTTCGAATCGATATTTTCTGGTTAGTTTTTTATAGTTTGTCAGAACTATACCCCTTCTTTACCAAAGTGGTAAAAGTCTAAGAACTGTTATTTATAAGCGTATCCTCTACACTGACCTTGCAAGCGGTAACATAACTCACTTACTCATCGACGGCCTATCATTCTCAATACGTAACTGTAACACTAGTCAAAAGAATGTAAAGAACACCCGCCTCTGTCATTGCATGACAGAATAACTATAATCATAATTATGAAAAATCGTGTGTTATACTAACTATAGTCATGTGAAAATATCGGGTGTTCCTTAACTTATTTTGAGAAGACATCTGCCCACAGTTTCAACCAAAGGTTTGGCTGTATTTAATATCGTCTCACCGAGAGGAGCTTGACAGATGAACTGTTTGGACATCATACAACTGAATGAATGCCACATGAAACTGCTGCCAGACAGTGCCATGCATTTGTGATATGGAACATTATTTGGTTCCGAAACCCCCCAATGTGTCCATGTAGTTGATTCTAACGGCGAACAGTCGTTCCAGAAGAATACGGGGGGTGTACCGGTGGTGCTGTCGTGTAAACCAAACCAGATGTCGTCCACACTGCACAAATATAACGAAATTAATGTTTACTAAATGTACATAAATGTTCGTGCATATGAAGGATTTCGAACACCTGGTTGACAATGGTCAAACAGCGATTGTCCTGTGCGGTTTCTATACAGTTAACTACGGTTATAACGAACTTAAAAGGATTACTAATTTTAGTTCGTTATAACCGTAGTTCGTTATAAGCACATATACAGCATGACTACAGCAAGTAGTCGGGACCAAAAAGTAAGTTCGTTACATCCGTCAGTTCGTTATAAGCGTGTTTGTTATAACCGTAGTTTACTGTATTTGTTTTAAACGGTGGAAGCAGGTCCAGGGTTGACTTGAGAGAGTTTGTTTGTTGTTTAACGCCGTAGACAGGATCATCAGTATTGCAGCTGTATCACGGCAGTGCCAGTTTGTAAATGATCAAATCATGATAAATCATACCGGTGATCCATATAACACTGGGGGGCACGGGTGGCCCAGTCGTCTAAGGCGCCGCGATTCGCTGTGCCCTTGGGCACGCCAGAAACCTATGATTGTGGGTTCGAATCCCGGTTCGCCCCGATTACGTTTCTAGGTTTGTCAGCACCATACCCGTGCTCGTGGGTTTCACCGAAGTGGTAAACGTCCGAGACCTGCATCACTTCGGGCTTTCCTCCCACATTAAGCTGACACGCCGTGATATAACTAGGATACTGTTAAAAGCGGTGTTAAACCCAACTCACTCACTCACCATATAACACTGTCCCATACCGTCGGGGTACGATTACACACGCCCATCATCCAAGTCACAGAGCCCCACACAGCAATGTTAGAACTTACTATTGGAATTAAATAATCTGAACGGGAACAAGACAGTCAGACGATCTCAGCCATTAGTGTTCACATTGGTTCTTACGTTGATTCCTCCATTTACGAAAAACAATACAGTAAACTACGGTTATAACGAACACGCTTATAACGAACTGACGGATATAACGAACTTACTTTTTGGTCCCGACTACTTGCTGTAGTCATGCTGTATATGTACTTATAACGAACTACGGTTATAACGAACTAAAATAAGTAGTCCCTTTGAGTTCGTTATAACCGTAGTCTACTGTATTGACGTCAATTCTTATAAATAAATAGGTTAACAAAAAATAACTTCACACACTGATCTTTTTTATCATTTACCAAAACAAAACAACTAAAAAAAACAAAAAAGATACGAAATCAGTGAAATCGTTCCGCGCAATAACGCAACACAGAGCCAACCCACTCTATCATGAACCGACCAGAAAAAACAGCAGACCGCTAGTAGGCGTGGCCAAACTCTTTTCGTCCAACCTAAGTTCTTGAAAAGCCAATCAAATGCCATGGAATCATTTGCAATTTATTTATTTTCGGCTGAAATATTCCTGAAAATTCTTGATAAAGGAGTCCAACTGCGACTCACCACAAACAAAACAAACCGCACTACAAACAAACCAAACACTAATAATCTGACCTCAGTGAATTGGTCTGCCATATACGAAGATAGGACATTAAGACCGCATGAAGCTGCTCAGTGCGCGGCAGAACTAGGGTCATGTCTTTCCCTCTGCAAGTCCTGTGAGCCTCGTTCCAGGATGCTGGTTGTGTGTGCAGCGTGAACATCGCAGGCGTCGCAGAGGCAGCACCATCTGTCAAAAGGTAAATATATTGTAAACACATGGTTGTATGAATCTATGTGTATAAATGTGTGGTGTGATAGATACATGCATAGCAGTATCAAGTAGTAAATTGATATGAAATGTCCATGATTCTCTCTCTCTCTCTCTCTCTCTCTCTCTCTCTCTCTCTCTCTCTCTCTCTCTCTCTCTCTCTCTCTCTCTCTCTCTCTCTCTCTCTCTCTCTCTCTCTCTCTCTCTCCTCTCTCTCTCTCCTCTCTCTCTCTCTCTCTCTCTCTCTCTCTCTCTCTCTCTCTCTCTCTGTGTTTGTTGTCCGGACTGATGCCGATTCAGTGCTAGCCCACTGAGATACCATGCCGCAGTTTAACATGAATACCCCACTCAGACACAGTATATTGACTCCGAGCCGACCAGTCCTTGTTTGTCTTTTGGGATGACGCGGCCGGGGATCGAACCCAGGACTTTCCGCTCTCCGGGCGGACGCTCTACCACTAGACCACTAGAAAATGGTACGTGAATACAAAATGCGTAAAATATATATTAAACAGGTATATAGTTACGTAAATGTGTAACAATATTTCTTGGTGAATAAATAGACATGAAACACCATTACATTGTATATGAACAGCTGTGTGAGGGTGTTCGAGTATAAATCAATAGGGGCACAACAATCTTCAATTATATAAGGGACAGGCAGGTAACTGAACTTGTAGTGGTGTACGACAATAAATATATAATTGAATGGCAGTATCAAATGGAATATATGTGTACGTGGTGTACGACGATAAATATGTAATTGTATGGCAGTATCAAATGGAATATATGTAGTGGTATAAGATGATAAATAGATAAATGTATGTCATAAATAAATGAATTAGGTGTGGTGGAAAGCAGAGCAAGAGCAGCGACACCAAGCGGAGGATCCGGGAACCAGTCAAAAGGTAAATACATTCCCTTTGTTGATTTCTATCGTGTTCTGCATGAAATGTATTCCACACATTCTTTGAATATTGTAGTAACCGCATCTGTGCATTTTGTAACCTGTAATTGTAGATATAATTATTTAAATATGCCTACCGACAATGACTGAAAATAGTACTATTCTATAAATATTAGCTTCCGCGGTGATGCGGCCGCCAAACCAGCTGTTTCAATCAGAGGGGGTTATTGTGATTGAATAGCCTCTGACTGACCAATCAGAATCGAGTAAATTCCCAAATCATGGTAGAATGATGAATAAATATCTGTATGACAGTATTTAATGAAATAAATGTAGTTGTGTACAATGTTAAATAAATATCTGTATGACAGTATTAAAAAAAAATGTACATGTCGTTGTTTGCAATGATAAATAAATACTTGTCTGACAGTATTTAATGAATAAATGTAGTTGTGTACAATGATAAATAAATATCTGTATGACAGTATTTATTTAAATAAATGTAGTTGTGTACAATGATAAATAAATATCTGTATGATAGTATTTAATGAAATAAACGTATTTGTGTACAATGATAAATAAATAGTTACATGTACGTATTAAATGAAATATATGTAGTGGTGTACGATGAAAAATATATAATTGTGTGACAATATAAAATGAAACATATATAGTGGTATACGATATTGAATACATAATTGTATGACAGTATTTAATTAAATATATGTAGTGATATACGATATTGAATACATAATTGTATGACAGTATTAAATGAAATGTATGTAGTGATATAAGATATTGAATTCATAATTGTATGACAGTATAAAATGGAATACAGGAATCTACGTTTATAACGAACACGCTTAAAACGAACTGACGGATAAAACATACTGTTGTTTTTGTCAAGGACATTTAGCTGTAGATATGCTGTATAAATATATGATGAACTACGGTTATAACGAACTAAAATGAGTGGTCCCTTTGAGTTCGGTATTACCGTACTTTACTGTATATGTAATTGCAGGACAGTATTAAATCGAATATATGTAAAGCTGTACGATGATGAATATATAATTGTATGATAGTATTAAATGGAATATATGTAGTGGTGTACGACGATAAATATATATAATTGTATGACAATATTAAATGGAATATATGTTATGGTATACGATAATGAATATATAAAATTCTATGACAGTATCAACTGGAATATATGTAGTGGTGTACGATGAAAAATATATAATTGTGTGACAATATAAAATGAAACATATATAGTGGTATACGATATTGAATACATAATTGTATGACAGTATTTAATTAAATATATGTAGTGATATACGATATTGAATACATAATTGTATGACAGTATTAAATGAAATATATGTAGTGATATAAGATATTGAATTCATAATTGTATGACAGTATAAAATGGAATACAGGAATCTACGTTTATAACGAACACGCTTAAAACGAACTGACGGATAAAACATACTGTTGTTTTTGTCAAGGACATTTAGCTGTAGATATGCTGTATAAATATATGATGAACTACGGTTATAACGAACTAAAATGAGTGGTCCCTTTGAGTTCGGTATTACCGTACTTTACTGTATATGTAATTGCAGGACAGTATTAAATCGAATATATGTAAAGCTGTACGATGATGAATATATAATTGTATGATAGTATTAAATGGAATATATGTAGTGGTGTACGACGATAAATATATATAATTGTATGACAATATTAAATGGAATATATGTTATGGTATACGATAATGAATATATAAAATTCTATGACAGTATCAACTGGAATAAATGTAGTGGTTTACGATGATATATGTATATATACATATATATATATATATATACATGACAATATTAAATGTAATATGTACAGTTGTGTATGATGATGATTATATAATTGTATGACAGTATTAAATCGAATATATGTGTGAAGACGATAACTGAATAGTCGCATGACAGTATATAATTGGTAAATATTAAACGTCAACACCAGAGAACAAACGGTCTCGATTATCCCACGAAACAGATTCCAGTGGGCATAACAGGCAAAAGTATTAACAGCATCTAACTGTATATAATGGTATATGAATAAATGTGTAACAATAAATAGATATAATAATAAATGTGTAACAGTATACATATGTAAATTGGTATATAATTAAATGTGTTCTTGGTGAAACTGGAAGACAACGATTGTATGTGTATTATATTAGTAAATGTATTAAATACTGGACAAAATTAATCTCTATGAACACTGATCGTCTACCGAAGCAAACGTATTTAATGATGTACAAATTAGAAGAAGCTGGCCGTATATCCTGGGCAACATATATAAAAAACATTCTTTCAAGTATGGATTTGGCTACGCCTGGATAATTCAAGATGTTGGAGATCCTCAAATATTCATTTCACAATTCAAACAACGTATCGTGGACTGTGGTGAACAACGATGGATTGAAAACCTATCTCAAAGATCAAAACTTAAAACATACAGTAAACTACGGTTATAACGAACATGCTTATAACGAACTGACGGATATAACGAACTTACTTTTTGGTCCCGACTACTTGCTCTAGTCATGCTGTATATGTACTTATAACGAACTACGGTTATATCGAACTAAAATAAGTAGTCCCTTTGAGTTCGTTATAACCGTAGTTTACTGTATTTAACAATAGAAATGTACCTTCAGGAAGTAAACAAGAAGATCTATCAAGAAATCCTAATAAGATTCCGATGCAGCTGCCATAAACGTATGATCGAAACTGAACGTCATACCAATACAGAAGAAAACAAAAGATTTTGCCCACAATGTCAAAAATTGGACTTCAACTACATTGAAAATGAATATCATTTAAGGCAGGGCGGGACAACTTAGGAATGGCCAGGAGTCCGAACTTGACCACACAGAAGGAAGCGAGCTACAAAAACATGTTTTACATCATTGGAAAGATCTCGAGGAGACAAATCCAAATAATGTGTGTCCCAGTGTGTACACATGTTTACAAGCTCAAAAATTGGCTCAGAAAATGCATTACTGCAGAAATTTCTGGCAGAATTTTTTTTTTCTGCAGAAATTTCTGGCAGTATTTTTTTTTTCTACAGAAATTTCTGGCAGAATTTTTTTTTTTCTACAGGAATTTCTGGCAGAATTTTTTTCTGCAGTAATATTTAGCAGGATTGTTTAAATTCAGGAGAAATAAGGTTCAATCATTGGATAGTTTAATCTGGAGTTGCTTTAAATGACCTTTTTCCCCAAAAAAACATTTTTAGTTCACATGAATACAAGCACAAAAAATAAAACTAATTTCGTGAGATCTTTCAAAAAAATATTTATACACATGCTATATTACAAGACATGTCCTTGGGCGACTTTGCACTATGTCTCATGGGTGAGGCGATGTTTCCAGCGATGGGTCCTATCACAGAAGAAAATAGCTGTATAGATGAGTGGATCCATATTGTCTAATATAGCATCAGATAAATTGCAGCCTATATGCAGCTTAGAGTTTACAATAGAGCCTACGGCATAAGACGTATTATGAATGTAAATAGTCTACTTTACTTACGTTTTCTTCTCAACATACTTGAAATGAATTCTTTTTTTCGTCTGGTCATTGAAACCTATGTGCACATATTCTGAAAAGATATGAAAAAACATTAAAATGCTTTTCATTTCAGTAATAAACACATTCCACATGCCTTAGCCACATGAACAATGTAAGAGAGGTGAGGTGAGTTGAAATTGGGTTTAATGTCGTGTCCAAGATTAGTGCACATATAAAGCGGCGTGCATGCACGTGTGTGTGTGTGTGTGTGTGTGTGTGTGTGGCTGCTTATACTAGTCCGGACTGATTCTAGCCCACTAAAATACCATTCCGCAGTTTAACATGAATACCCTACTCAGTACACAGTACATGACTCCAAGCTGACCAGTCCCTGTTTTAGCTCCCTAATGCAGAGCGCGAGACAGGGTAACAACAAGTACCATCTTTTAACGTCTTTTGGTATGACGAGGCCAGGGATCGACAATGTAAGACTTAATAAATTTCAATCATAGCATATTTAAAGTTCAAGGTCACTTAGCATACGTACAATTGAAGGGGTATAGGCTATTTAAATATTCTTAGAGTTACCTCCATCAATGCGCTCCACATGACCAGGGTACCTATCTGCTCTGTGCACCAGCCATGGGGCCTCTACTTCGTCACCTTTAACTAAATCAGATATATAATTATATATTAATTCTTGTAACCTGTTCATTAATTCTTGTTACATGTTTACCAATTCTTGAAGGCTTAAAAAAGTCACAGTGAAATGTTTTAGACAATACAAATATGTAAATAGTGATGAACTCCGAAGATGTAAAAATTCAGATAAAAAGCTATGAGAAATTATTGATGGTATGAAAATCATTAATCATGTTGTAATCTGTGTGAAAACTTTTATAACTGATTATGTATATGCTCTATCTTTGTATTCTGCTTACCTCTAACCTAATCTTGTTTGTTGATAGCCACTCGTCTAAGTTGTAGCCAGTCCAATGTAGGTTCACTTTCTCCTTTTGGACCGATAATATTTTGGCCTTAAACCTGTATTTGTTTTATAAAGATAAAAAATAAATCATGATTGAGGCAGAAAATGAAGGATAACATGAATTTCCATTTTCACTGTTCTGTAAATAACTTTTGCCCCACTGACATTTTCCCAGAATCTATTATTTGCAGATGGAAAACACAACACTACTGGAATACAAAGTGTATAGAAGTTCTTTTAAAAACAATAAGTCAAACCAACCAACTCAAACCACTATGCACTTCCTGTCAGAAAACATTTAACTTCTATCACATGTCTCCCTAATTTTGATAATACAATAACAAGTTCTTGTCAGTAACTGTAAGCATGAACTGGACTTCAAAAAGAACATCAAATTATAAGAATCATACTACTCAGATGCTACTAACATGTGCTAATCTGCATGTCATCACATAAAATGTCAGCTTAAAACCCAGAGGTTTCGAAAGAGATGAAAACTGGAGTTACTTGGCATAGGTTGTAGCTGGGTAACAGATGGGAATCATCAGACAGAAAGGACATTATGTTATTCAGCATAAACTCAAGAAATGGTTCCGTAATGAACACAAATGTCATTTTCACTACTGTCACAATGCATTTATGTGAGCAATTTCAAGAGTCACAAAAAGTGTGATCCTTCAAGCAAAGTTTCTGTTTCAAAGAGCTAAAAAGTTCAGATGAAATGCCTAGTATGAAAAAGGGGGACAGACAATTGATTTTCAGTCAGGAGAGTAATTAATTGATATGAAATAATAAATATTGATACATAAGGAAGATCATGATCCATCAGTATCTTAGCAAATCGTTGCAATCTGAACATAATCATAAAAAAATACTTGTGTGAAACGTGATGAAAACAATTCAATATATGAAATTTCCTTCAACAATGCAAACAGTAATTACATACCACAAGCCATCCTCCTCAATGCCTCCACAATCATGCCAACATTGAATTTGCAGGGGGACATCTATGGACAAAATCAGTGTTATATGTGTTTATATTAAAGCATGGTACTAAGTGGACAAAGAGGATTCAGTCATTTCTGTATATTCTATTTTGAAGTTTTCAATTTATATTTTAACAATTTAAAGCAAGGGCATATCAGATTGTTTGAACTGGATACTGATAATTCATATCTTATACCAGATGCTGTATGACAAATAAGCCAAATAAGGGAAGAAAGATACACAAATACAATCCACATTGTATTAACACAGTGCCTGTACCATTGCCTGTGTTAATTTCCAGTTTTTCACAATACTGATCTTGCTAAAGGAAATGTGGTGATTATCATTTGGATAAGACAGTGAATCATTAGCTCTCATCTGAATGAAACCCATGTGGATAGTAATGTTGCTAAGGATCATAATCAGGGTGAGTCATCAATTTCAGTTATAGGCATGCACAGCAACAGTGTCCATGGCCCATGAAAATCCACATACATGTATACACTAGCATATGAACATGTCAGTTACTGCCCATTATTTCTACAATCTGCTCACCTTTTTATTGTGCTGTCTTCTTTGCAAGTATGTCTCAACCTGAAAGAGAATCAAACTATTGGTTTACATATATCAGGAACTATCTACCATTTTTAACATATTAGGGTTTAGTCAATTAACTATAAATCAGTTACATATATATTAACTTACCATTTTCTCAGTTTGCACAATCTTAGATGCCTGAAAATAATAGGTCAGATTAATTAGAAGCATAAAAGGTCATAATAAGATCCTAAATTGGGTCCTTTTTATAGAATTTTGGTACTTAAAATGTAGGCTACACCAAAACAAACAATCAGGTGCTTGATCAGTCTGCCTGACATGTATTTGACATTGATATTCCTTTTCTATGACCTGGCACTTAGTTCAGAGAAGATGACAAACGGAAGTTTTATAACTGACAGATGGAGCATTTATTTGTGTGAAACCATTTATTAAAATGGTTAAGTGTTAAAGGAATGTTTGAAAACAGCATTAATTCAAAACTAAGCCGTCCATATATATCCAATCCATAAATGGAAAGCTTTCCTAACTTACCTTTTCAGATCCTGTTTTCCTCATGCTTCTAAGCCTTGAACTTGAATGTGGAATCTGATAAAGAAAGTATTAAATACCTTATGCATATGAATGATATCATTGTTACTTAAACACCACTCTTAAAAAAAATTAACTATTACCAAAAACAACATTGTATTCATATTCAAGTCTGCAAGACATATTCAAGACATGCAGTCACTGAACCTTACCATCACAGCAATAACATTACTTTTCAAGCTAATATAGTAATTCATTTAATATACCGGTATGTTGTTCATGAAATGATTAAAGTTTAATTACCTTTCTACTCTTTTGTGGTGCTCTTCCTTTGTAAAGTATCACCTGAAAATAGTAGTTTTTCGAAAAGATACACTAATAGGTACATAAAGTTACATAAATTGCATACTTCTCTTATCATAGGTATTCAAAATAGCTTATTTGATCATGTGGATCATAATAACTTTCAGTTACATACATGTAGTAATATTTTAGTATAATTAAGAATAACAAACCATGTGTACACACAATGTTTAATATGCACTGTAAAATGAGGTTAAAGTAGTATCAAATCTGACAAAGTACTTACTGGAAGATCCTGGCATTCCATGACGGGTAGATTCTAATAAAAGAAACATATCATATGGGTGTATGGTTCCATAATATGTTACTCACTAGTCAGTTGAACTTCTCAAACAATTAACACACTTCACTTCACATTAAGTATATGCAGATACATGCAAAAAGAAAACTGCTGAATATTGGGTCAAAATAGCTTTATAAACTTCTGGCATTTTAAGTCTATGGCAAGATTAAGTATACGGTCATAAAGAAGTTAGTGAGTTTAACACCGCTTTTAACAGTATTACAGTTACATGTATATTGCGGCGTGTCAGCTTAATGTGGGAGGAAACCCCGAAGTGATGCAGGTCTCAGACGTTGACCACTTCGGTGAAACCCACGAGCACTGGTATGGTGCTGATAAACCTAGAACCGGGGCAAACCTGGAGTCGAACCCACAATCATAGGTTTCTGGTGTGCCCAGGGGATGCAACTCTGTACAGCGAATTGCGGCGCCATAGATGAATAGGCCACCTGTGTCCCCGGTAACAACAGTATGCAAACTTTACAGGTACAGGTGGGCTATCTGGGTTTCTGTTTCTGCTTTACTAACCTCATGACGTTCCTGTGCTGATTCCTCATGGAGTAACCCCTGCAACATAATGTCAACGTCAAACTAATTCAGTTGAAAAATGTACATTATATATAAATGACATTTTTTCTGAGGATAAATGAAATGCCTAGTTCAGACTATCCACTCAAAGAATCAGCAACTGGGCTTCATTGCTCATCCAATATTAGGAGCCTGTACATGTCATGTAGGTTGCTGTTGTCATCATGTCACCGCTAATGGCCTCATGACCAAGATGAAATAATTAAGTAATTGTCCCTGATAAGCCGCAAACATAAAGTAAAAGTATTAGCTCATATGAGGTGACATGGTTCATTTTCATTGAGTATGACTTGTTGTAACTCACCTGAACTAGGGTCACTTCTAGGTCCTGGTCATCATCATGGAATGCATAAACCTGTAAACAAGACAATGCAACAAATACAGAGGTCCTTATCATATATCTCTTATTTTGTAGGAGAAGATAGGGCTCTTATGCTACTGAACTGGGGAATTTCAGGTTAGAATTGGTCAAGAGCAACCTATGTTGACAGTGTCATGGCATGGTGGCATGGATTGTTGCTCATAACAAAAATCACCGGACCAGGCTGTCTTCAAATGGCTTGAATATTGCCAAGTGTGGCATTAAATAACACGAGGGACTGAACTTGATATACATAATGCACAAACCATCCAGTGCGCCATGCGGCCTGCCTGGTACAGGACTAGGCTGCTCCTCACCACTGATCACTGCGCCGGAATGTATATTTGGCGTTGCTGTTCAATTTCGAATTTCCGATAGGCCTGTCTCTATTCAAGAAAATAAAGAAATGTCTTGACTTTCCGACAGCATAACCTGGTGTCCGATCTTAAAAAAGTTCGGAACGAGTGTGAAGCCATGATAAGAAATATTATTATGATTGAAGCCACCTTCCCAAATGTGTGTGCTGCATAAGCTGGAGTGGTTCCCCTTTGATTTTTCAAAATATGAATCGACAGACGAAAAGAAAAGTAACTCGGGCACCCCAAGGACTAATGATATTTTATCATTATTGAAGTATACCGTATACAGTCTGATTGATGAGTGACCAGGTGAAGAACCAACACCCTCCCTAAACCCTCCCCTCTCCCCATAGTAGCACGCTCACGGTTTTCAATATATACAATAACATACTAGATGCGAACTGTTCAACTGTTAATTGGTATTGGTCAAGCCTCAGTGAATTTGCTTTTGGAGTGTGTGTGTGTGCATGGGGGCGGGGGAGGGGGGGGGGGGGGGGGGGGGGGGATAAGTCGGAATAAGGATAAGATAATGATCACATAAATTTTATTGGAGGCTTTGAAAGTTGAGGATCGGCGAAACCGTAACATACAGTGTAATTAACAAAACGATCACATGGCATGATAAAGGTGGCGCTGATAAACAATACCCTTCGACCACGCGCGCGAGACAATGTATCACCGTATGAAGTGACAATACCCGAGAAAAATTTAATTGCCTTGTTGGCAGGAAGTCTGGCGGCACAGCACGTACAATATGCATCGCTTGGGTATTCCAAATTGTCTCTCCCCCCCTACCCCCAGCACCAGCTTTGATGGATATATGTTTTGATTTTAGGAAAACATTAAAACAAATTTGTTATATTCATAAACATCAGGTCCTAATAGTTATTTTTATCGAAATAATTCGAACGTTATAAATAACCGAGTAGCTCGCATGTAAATTATCTAAATACTGCATGGATTGGTATTTTGTAAATAACCGTGTTTTCACTTTCACCGATCACCACAGGCAAATTCATATAGCTACACAAACACAACAAGTGTCGCCATACAGCAACAACACGTAGACAGTATACAAGACATAAAAAAACCACAGGAGATGGATCTATCTCCTTTTCAGATTAGTGTGTTTGCGTATCTTTTATCAAAATTGGTAGAAATAAATGCACTACACTTAGACTCTTACAAAACGCGTCTCGCATGTCAGCAAAGCCACACATTTAAATTGTATATTTCCACGTTCTAGGGTCGGCGTATCCAGAAATAAAACAATACATATTTTGACGACTTACCTGTATCGTAACTGCAAGACGGTAACCAGACGTAACATTGCTGACTGCGCGTGGTTCGGGATCTTTGCTGTGGCTGAAATAAAGAGTTCTATTTTTCACAGAAAGAGACCGCGCGTTGCTTGTGCCATTGTGCAAAGACTTTTCAGGAATGCGAAGGTACTATTCTGAATATACACGAATATATACAAGTCACAAGACAAAGAAGGTATTTACATGAAAGATATTTCAAATCTCGATGTTAGAGACCCTGAGAAATGTAGATTTAACTGAATCCAATCCAATCAAGTGTTACTATCATTCATTACAAATGGATAATACGATATTGCATTATAGAGAGGGTAATTATAGCTACCTGAAGGAGCAACCATTTGTCCACTCTTTGAAGTTGCCGCCAAACCGGACGCGTAAATGTAACTCGCAAGAACACTGTGTACACAGCTTCTTTCTAAATTTGGAGAAGCGTAAGTGTGTTGAAAGAACAATATGAATGTAAGTCAGGCATGAAGTTGCACGGAGGAACCGACGTGAGACTTTATAATCCAACAGTTGTTCATATATGTTATTTAATGCGTGAGTGGTATTACCGCTTAACATGTAGGTTTGTATTTATAATAAAAACTATTCGTTTACATTTGCGATACAATATAGAATGTTGAAATAGTTTTGTCCGGATAGCAACATAACTGTTGCATAGGATATGTTGATTAATGATAATACTATATGAAAATTCCTCGAGCTGACTTACACTATGGATAGTGTACAAGACAACAGTTATAGAACATCACGTGTTAAGGTTGATGGAAACGGCAAAATATTTATTTACAATATATGTTTTTCCAGGGGAAGAGCCTGTTACAAAGTCTATGTCTAAAAAAAGTGTAAACTCGCTCCTTGTCGGACAAAACTAAATGTAATTAGGTTAACTACCTATGTACATTATCAGTGGATTACTTGAATTAATATCAAATTGTAACCTGAGATGCTGGTGCCAAACCTTACAACAGATTACGTGACCACCCAGTGAACACTCAAGGGGGCGTGATATACACCCTTGTGTTTGATTTGCAAAACCAATCAGCCGTGGACGCCCGACCATAAAAATGGTGTATGAAGATTTAACCCTACCGTGTGCGAAATACGCATCAGTCGAAAAGCGCACGTTAAATCTCCAAAGTAAGTAAGTTTAACCCTAATTACGTATCGTTAAATATCGTTAAATCTTCGAGAACGTTCAGTCAGGCGGTCAAACGATAACTATTCAACAAGTAGGTAAATCACACCGAAAACCCAAGTTCTGGTCGCAGTGAGAAGCTCTGGATGCCTAAGCAGGGTTGACCAGCTCTGCTTCAACAACGTTATCATGGGTAAGAAGCATTTTATTTTATTTTTGTACACCAAACACTGTATATATCTTGAATAACGTTGGCCTTCTGTTTGTATCATGGTTTCTTTATGAACATATTCATCGAACATGTTGCTACCCATTACAGATATTACAAACCTCATCAACAGTCAAGACAGACACCTTTCTTCAAGAAATCTGCCCAAAAAGAAAAGCACTGAAATTGGTAAGTAATGTTTATGTGCAATATGGTTAAATATAGTTCATTTATTGCATCAGCAATATTAGATAGAGTTGAGCTACGAACGCGAAAATAAACATGTCAGGCGAATGTAGGGGTGAGGTACTCCATCGGTCTTGCGTTTCGCTGGGTGTTTTTACCATCACCGATGGTGTTGCCAATTTAAATTTCGTTTCGGAATCTAAGCACGGTGCATGATTTTTTATCAAAATTTTAACATGAGCTAGGAAAGGAAGAGCCGAAGAGCCAGGGCTCTGTGAAAGTTCGCGGATTGTGTAGCCAATATATGGCTTCACGTGGCATTATATTGGTGTTACGTACGTAGTATACCAGGTAAGTGTTGCCCTCGTTGCCGGCAAGGCCATGACTTAATTAGGGTGTGAGTTGGTGGGTGGCTCGGGCTACTCTGTGGTGCTTACACAGTAGGCGTGGGGCTAGGCAAGTTTACGAGACACACTGTCGAGTGATCCTAGTGATAGAACACTTTCTTTGTTTTTATAGGACATGTCGATATCGAATTTCTGAAAGCCCAGGAATAATGCAAAATCTTTATTAATAATTGCTGTTTCCAACTGGATACATGTAAAAGTGACCTTCAAAATGGAACCGAATTTAGCATGAAAACAAAATTCGATAAACGTAAGGGTTTGACAAGGAGTATTATGGATAAGACCTGATACTAATTATATACAGACACTACCAGTAGTCTAAGGCATTTCAATTCACCGTGCAAAGTTGTGTCCCTTGGGCACGCCAGAAACCTATGGTTTGAATCCCGGTTCGTCCAATGTTTCTAGGTTGTCAGCACCATATCTGTGCTCGTGGCTTTCCTCCCACATTAAGCTGACACGCCACGATATAACTGGAATACTGTTAAAAGCGGTGTTAAACCAAACTCACTCATTCAAGACTCACAACTTTATCGTTGATCCAATGTTTTCTGGTGCGTGTGGGGCTATGTTAGTGATGAGTCACAACTGTATATTTTAGGTTACCCAAACATGCATCATACATTTTTATTATAAAACGATATGTCATATTATCACAGGAGCAGTAATCATAACATACAAATAAGTTGACAGCATTGATTGCTAATTCCTATGTAATAAGAACGTGAAGGGGCCCACACAAGCAGGTGTGTCACGTCTGATTACAGGTGAATGGGTTGTCTGATTACAGATGAATGGGTTGTCTGATATGGTCGTGTATGATAACACAGTATCACATGCTGAAAGTAATTAGTGCTATTGCACATACACAGTATCAATGAATGTATTTCTTTGAACTATTGTTTCATTATTACTACCAAGCACACATTTGCTATCTGCATAATAAACCTAACTTATTTCTCATCAATTTACAAACAAGTTAAACATTATTAATTTTCATGGAAATAACTTGTTGATACAATAAGGCAAAACCTTCACATACGTATATGAATAGATTCCATTCTCTATGCAAAAGCCAAAAGTTGAATGTTGTGATTACGAAAGGTTGGGAGTGTCAGATCATATGTACCTGGTAACTCTTTTGGGGACAAAGTGTCTTAAAACATAACTTAGGATTTATTCATGTTCAAGGCATCTATTCTCAAATCTCACAAATCATCATCCTTGGTACATACTTTTTCAACCAAAATTTTGTGAAACAGGAATAATCTTGTGCAAATAGTAACATGTTTTTGCTCCCTGAGGTAACAAGGTTATAAAAAACATTGACAAGAATCATTCATCACCAGTCAGAATGTGGATAAGGATTAAGGTACTTTGACAGAATCATTCGTTCATAAAATCGCGAAATGGTCATTACAAAGCACATCGATAACAGAATTGTGTGGCATAAATTGTGGTTGTAATACAGATAGGATCATGCACTATGAGAGATTCAAATCCACACATGTGTTTGTTTTTATGAAGGCTCACATTTTGCTGTTGTGTTTTATCTCTGCCTGTTTATTTGTCTTTACAGTTTTAGTTCAATTTAATATCCATTTTGATACAAATATTATTAAGTAAGCAAACTAGCCACAAGTTTTAAAACATACTTTACATAACTTGTTATCTTTAATATGATATATTGTGTTTACATGTTTTAAGAGTTTGGCATACTAAAGTAGTATGCATAAGAAAAAGACAATGAATAAACATAGTCTGATGTTTGTCAGGTCATTCATACCATTCAGTGTATTCATATTATTATTTCACAAGGGGTTTGTCAGCTAGGTTAAATGTAAGTTTAGGAAAGCGGACAAATAATCATGTTCATGACTGTCCATCAGTGTAAAATGCTTTAAAAAGTCTATTAAAGTCTCGTCACTAACATTGATTTCAGTTGTAGAATACAACTTATCTTGACGTGCCTATTTTAAAGTTTTATGATAACAAGAATTTTTAAATGGAAGAAATTCAGTAGTCATTGTTAGGGTTATGTAAACTAGATAAATATCTAAATAGATATTTGTAACTCTTGAGTTAAATCTGATAATGATTAACATAACATTCTATTATACAAAATGGTTTTTTTATTGAAGCATGTGTACAATGCATGAAAGACAAAGTTGATATTCACGAAAAGTTTTTTCAGTAGTGAAATCGTGAGACAAATCAACAATAATTCTTTTTCACAAGCAGTGCTATAAAAGAGATGTGTAATTGATGCTTTATTAAGTTTTTGGATAACCATTAACATTTCAAGAAATCTTTAATCTTAAGTTGCCCCTGCACATCCTTAATGTTTGTCTGCACTGTTTGCTGATCCCTACAAGATACTTACATTATATTAATGGCAGATTGCCTTCCAAATATGATGTTTTTATTGGTAATTCATGTTTTATATAAAAATAAACAATATAACTTATTTCTACTTATGTCATAAAAAAGCAATAACTGCTGATATTGGTTTAGGGAAAATGAATGTAATTTAATAACCAACTGGATACTTTTTACATTATTATTTTAACTGCCCATTCAAGCAACAACAAAAAAACACACACTTGCGATTCTTATGTCAATTGTTTAAACTTCAATATCATTTAAAAATATACACTTGGAAATAAAAAAGTTGGAATAATTACATCAGCTTGGAATAATTACGTGAGATAATACTGTTTTAATATCTCAAAGGTTAATTTTTTTATATACAGCAACATGCGAGCGCGACTGTAACACTGATGCAATTATAGGATCTATAGGCTACATGTATCTGAGAGAATTTGATTAATCTTGACAAATGTTGTATGATTTATTCATCATTCTTGTTGTGAATTTCAACCAGTTCCGAACACTACAGCTGGGGCACTGAAAATATGGCCCAAAACATACAGTTTATGTTAAGTGCGCAAGACATTGTCACAATACTTAATGATAGAATACCATTTTAAAAATACATGACACTGATCTTATTGCATCACAGTTTTGTGAGATGTTTGTTTATGAATGTTTTTTGTATGGCATTATCAAAATGTTTAAAAATCAAGTTTTCATTAAAACATGACATTTTCAGTATTACATGACATTTTCAGACTAACTAGTGTCTTTAGACTTGAAATTCATATCATTCTCATGTTACTGTCACTTTATCTAACTCTATTAATACCTATATATATGCTACCAACTTTATTCAGTATATCAGGAGATAAAAATACTGTGTTTTCAATGTTTCTCTTGGTAACCTGTAAACTGCACTAAATTGAACTTGGAAACGAAAACAGAGAATGAGGTTTCAAATCTTAAATTAAGCATGGATAAATCTACAGGTAACCATGCTCCACATTAAAAACATGTTGTGTTTATGCTTGTCGTAAGAAGCGACTAACGGGATTGGGTGGTAAGGCTAATTGACATGGTTGACGCTTGTCAACATATCCCAATTCATAGATTGATGTTCATGATGTCAATCACTTTATTGTCTGGTCTAGACTTCTGTACAGACCACCGTCATATAGCTGAAATATTGTTTGAGTGCAGTGTTAAACAAGAAAGTGAACAAACAAACAAAATCACCGACAGTGGTGCTGTATATGCTTAAACAGTTTGTTTACACATAGGTCAGGCATTGAAAGCATGTAGCACAAAAACTACCATGAAGTGGGCACCCCAAAAGATAATTAAGCTAGCCACTAGGATGACATATCTCTCACTGTGACACAAAAGATATGATGTAACATTTCTAAAATGAAAAGTGCCAATGTCAAGCCCTCTGTTGTTCTCAAAACTTGAAATTCATTCTCTCTGTAGATTTTTATGGTTTTCTGCACAAAATGTATTGCCACACATCCTTTCAATATTGTAGTGAAACTTTGCATGTTGTATCCTATAAATATAAATATTTTAAAATGCTTATAGACAATGACTGTAAAAAAGTACTACTTTATAAAATATTAGTTTACGTTTCAAAACAGCCTTTTTAATAAGAGGGGGATTATTGTGATTTCATAACCTGATTGTCCAATCAGAATCAAGTTATTTCCATCAAGTATTTGTGGGAAATCAACTCATTAAAAATGGAATTGGAATTGATTGCCACTTAGCCGTCTTAGATTTAGAACAAATATTCTCCAAAACTTCAAGTGTGTTGATGCCATAACACCAATATTGATAAAGCTATTTACGACCATTACTTCTTAAGTCATTTTTGTTTGAAAGGTGATACATGTGCAGTAATTTTAGTGCTCTAATGAAATCCAGTATGTAGAGATTGTAATGGGGATCATCACAGATTTTGTTTTCGTAATGTTTTATATTTTGACCATTACATGCCCTTAATTTGCACTCTCTCAAAATGCAATTCTTTGCACAATACAAGCAATCTTGTTAGAGACCACTGGACAATGAAACTTTACCTGATTGACAACCCCAATTTCTTGAATTGGAAATTTGCCACCCATAACTCGGTTATTGCTCAAAATAATGAAATGTGGTTAGTTGGTAGTGGGACTCAAGACTTGTTCCTTTTCACATTATAATGACATAATAATTCTTCCAATATTAAGGGAGTTTTTCACTTCTTACTCCTCGGTGTTCGGTTCATGGTTCAGCATCATACACATGCTCATGGGTTTGACCAGTGGTAAATGTCTTAGACCTACATCACACTGGGCTTTCCTCCCACATCAAGTTGACACGCCATGATATACCTGAAATACTGTTCAAAGTGGCGTCTAACCTAACTCACTCACTCATTCCAGGTGAGCGAGTGTTCATGTGCCACAGTGAATAAAAGAAACCATAATTATTATAAGGAAGTATGTTGCACAAAGTTATTTAAATAAATGTTACATCCAGTTTCATAGTAAGTCAATTTGTCCATGTGTCTCTGTAACTGATGGCAACCAATGAAACAACACTTTCAGTACAAAAGTTCCCCCAAAGTACTAGTTACATGTGCCATAAGCCAAAATTAGCTGCCCGCTGTGGCTCAGTGTATACTCCAGAATGGAATTTGCTAATATTAGCTATATATATGGCATGCATCACAAAAGGTCTTCAGCAACCCATGCTTGCCATAAGAGGAAACTATGCTTGTTGTAAGAGGCGACTAAGGGGATCCGGTGGTCAGGCTCCCTGACTAGGTTGATGTGTGTCATCGTATCCCAATTGCGTAACCTGATGCTCAAGATATCAGTCCCTGGATGGACTGGTCCAAACTCAAATATTTACAGACTGCTGTCATATAGCTGGAATATTGTTATAGAAACAAGCAAACAAACACAACAATAAGTTCACTGCTGCATCCTAGCAACAGTATTTTTGTAAACAAAAAACTAAACCAAAACATATATTACTGTCTACATATCCTAGGGAGGGAGTTATGTAGATTCTTATCAGTGAAGCTTAGTATCCACAGTGCACATATATGGGTTATGTTATTGTAGTTTGTCCAGTATTATTAGTAAAGGATGTAATGGGATTTGTTTTGTAATGGGATCATGCTATGTATGTCAAGACATTTGTTTGTACATTATATTTGTAACACACGTTTAGAAGGATAGAAATTTATCTTTGTCTTAGCTAAATGCTTGGTACGGGCCTGTTGAATAAATTCAATGTTTGTCTGGTAGGCTTGTCTAATTTTGGAGGCATTGTGGATTTCTGAGAATTGAAATTGGCAATTGTTATATTTGTATGACTATCCAATTACATTAAAGTTGCAATTTATGTATTGTTCAAATATTTATTTGACATTTCCAGGACCAGTAAAGCTGCAAGATTTTGTCGGCCAGTCAAAAGTGGACGCTGCAATCCAAGGTATCACTTTTAGTGCTATCATGAAGATAGTTATCAATGAAATTATTGGTATATGATTCCACATACAATATCATGTATTGTGTATTTATTCCTTGAGGCTATACTATACAATTCAAAGTAAATGCTGAAATCACAGCAGTGGTTAATATTTTTATAATTTATGTAAATTGTTTTAAACCACATTAGAATTGTTTTGAAGCAAAAGCATTTCATGTCCAATTGCTCATCCCCAGTATAAAAGAATCTGCACACTATGTTGAAACTTGAAAAATGCATAAGATTTATTTTTCTCTCAATATTCTCAATACTCAAATCAGTATTCTGTAAATAAACAAGTTTTGTACAATTTGATTTGTTTTCATAGTGATAATACTGATGTAAATACTATTTTCAGGTGAAACTTTCTTTCTCATGGTGGGGCATGAAGATTTGGATCAACTGTTTAGTGTATTTGCAAGGGAACTTAGACAGAAGCCTGCAACAACCCGCGATGCCCTCCTTCAAGATTGGGGACATCCGGACACCCACCACCGAGCTATCAGACTTCAAGCCCTTCATGCCTGCCACAAAGGGAAGCGACAACCCTCCCAACTAAAGTTCAAGAGGCAATAGAGAAGAACAATGAAAAACTGCAAAAACAATCAAAGGTAATTTCAATAAATATTGCATTTCTTTTGAAATATGTATTGTGATGTGTAATATTAGGGTTAGTCAGCATTACTTAGAATATGTGTAATGTGGGCAGAGAAACAACCCAACTTCATGAGGTTACTATTTTTGCTTTTATTGTATAGATGCACTGTGATTTTAATTATGTTCTCATATTCTTTACATTTATTTTATTACTTTCAGATCACTCTGACAAAGCACCGAAGACAAGCGTCAGTATCAGAACAATAATGAAGGAGCAGCAAGTATTGCTGAAATGTGAGTGAGTGAGTGAGTTAAAGTTTAACGACACATCGGCAGTATTTCAGCCATATCGTGACGAAACAAAATTTGATATGAACAATATATGTTAAACTATATAAAATTCTGCTGACAAAGAGCAGTACAATAACTAGAACATCACAGAATTTCGTAAAACTAGTTTGAGAACAAGTTGCTGAAATGTACATATTTTTTTTTTTTGTCTAAGCTATGTGGCTAAGATATTGCCGAGGATTGCATTGCAGGAGTTTTGTACTTTGTATGTCATGTGTTTCAGAATTATATATATATATATTTTAGATGAGATGTGCACAATGAAATTTATGAAACAATATATGCAGTTATATCGTAAAATCTTGGTTGTGTTCTTTTTTTTCCATGTCTGAAGTTAATCTACTTTCAGAGTACAGTATATCACATGTAGGTTGTTTCTTTGAATTTCAACAGGGGATTATATATTTGGTTGGCCCCATGGAATAATTATGAAATTTATTTTTTGAGAATCACATTCACCTTTAATGTTGTACAAGTCGTAAAAAGGCCATTGAAAATGGTCACTGAAATTCTCATAATAATTTAGATAATTATACGGTAAGCTCAAGGTTCAAGGATTTGCATCTGTCTGGTAAACAAAGGTATGAGGCCAACATAATATTATTGTTCCATTGTTTAATTCGAGTGACGTCAACTTTTCCTGATAAATTTGGTAAATATAATACCAAGATAAATATATTCAATTGCTGAATTCAATTTAAACTCTCCAAAGATTGATGCTTGATATTACTGCAGAAAAAAAATTCTGCCAGAAATTTCTGTAGAAAAAGGTCATTTAAAGCATTTCCAGATTAAACTATCCAATGATTGAACCTTATTTCTCCTGAGTTTAAACAATCCTGCTAAATATTACTGCAAAAAAAATTCTGCCAGAAATTTCTGTAGAAAAAAAAAATTCTGCCAGAAATTTCTGTAGAAAAAAAAAATACTGCCAGAAATTTCTGCAGAAAAAAAAAATTCTGCCAGAAATTTCTGCAGTAATGCATTTTCTGAGCCAATTTTTGAGCTTGTAAACATGTGTACACACTGGGACACACATTATTTGGATTCGTCTCCTCGAGATCTTTCCAATGATGTAAAACATGTTTTTGTAGCTCGCTTCCTTCTGTGTGGTCAAGTTCGGACTCCTGGCCATTCCTAAGTTGTCCCGCCCTGCCTTATTTCCTTTTTATTTGTACTTCATATTCAACATTACATTTACATTTTATTGATATATATTTTCACACTAATCCATCCTATGAAAAATTTGTAAATCTTGTCTTCTAAATGTAAATACACTATTACACAACTTGCTAAATATATCTACCAGGCTTTTAGATTACTCGAGTCACTTTACTGAGATTATGTATGTTCTAAGGGTCTATGGCCTGAAAATTGGAGGAAATACACTCTATACATCTGCAAGAATACAGATAAATGTGTAAATTGATATATAATCGAACGATTTAACAGTATAAAATTATAAATGAATATATGTGTATAAAGATATACGAATAAGTGTCTCACAAAATAAAACGGCATTTGAATAAGTGTGAAACAGTATAAAATGATACATGAATAAATGTGAAACAATATAAAATGATACATGAATAAATGTGTAACATAGTAAAACAGTATATGAATAGTAGTGTGGGGTTCTATGATAGTAAATGACCCGAACTGCAGTTTCGAAAACATAGATAGTATGCCACAAATTACATCATGGCTCTGAAATCTTCCGACGCAATTGGATAAATGATTATTTCTGGTATAATCTTACCTGGGTATGCAGCCAAGAGAAAGATGCCTGTTATTGATAACAGCAACTTCATGTAAATCTTGTTTCTGGTAAATATTAAAAGAAACAACATGTTATTACTCAATGGTCGGTAAAACCGTACTGAAGAAATGTGTGCCATTTCAAGTATGTACTAAACTGATTGACACAGCAACGAGATAAACATGATTATCGAGCATAGACCACCTTCATTAAACATGTATTCAAAACGATGCCTAGTAGAGACACCCAGAATGCAAAGGTTTTTTTGTGAATATCATAAAACAGTTGTCAATCCATATATGTTACAAGCACAAAAACAAGGCAATGTATGTACGGACAAATGCTTTGATTATCTTAAAACCATCATCTTAAAGTAACCCTTTAACACTATAATCCATGAAAATCTGACATGTACTTACAAGAGCTCCGCTGCACTTCTGTGGTCGTGCACGGCAGTGCCTAGACCCATTGTTCCTTAATGCAACAGTAACTAGTATGTGTGTGCTTATACGCGTGTTAACTCTCGCGTCACTCTGTACATTAGTCGCGGTGCTACCTTCAACCGGGAGGAGTGCAAATAGCATGGAGTAACATCCAACTTTAATTGACCTGGCATTCTATAACAAGATCAATGATGTATGAGGACAAAAGCCATTGTGTAGCCATCAGGATAAGAAAAGAGGTATCACATCGACTGTTAATTTGTTTACAATTGCCCACACGGGTAGCAAACATTAACGTTAGTTTTCACAATGCACACCACAGCCTCCAGCAGCCAGAAAGGTTTGTGTCATCAATCGGTTAAACAAGTTTAAATTGAAAATCATATTATATATACTACCTGATTATCTGCCAGACGTTTAAGCACAGTTTGAGCACGGACGTTTGTTCCATTAAAAACATCCATTATTTTTAATCACCAAAGTGAAAGAATATCCACGATCCAATGCTCTATCCATGTACAATAACTCGCCGTGAGAGACCTCTAGATTGGATCGGCTAAATGACGTCGCTCAATTATAATTGATTGCGTGTCATTGTACCCCAACGTAGTGGTTTGTTGCTCCTTATATCAACCTGTGGTTTGTCAGACCCATACTCCATTATTTACAGGATGAATTTATTATAAACCTGAAGTACCTACTCAATCAGATCAATTCTTACCCGGATCTTCACGGGTCTTTTATGACTTAATCGGTGATACGAGTGCTACGTCTGTTAAACATAAGTCAATACGCGATGACTACGTGTATATTCTTGGTCGAAGACATATCTGTTCTACGACACTTCAGACAAGAAAGTAGAGGGAACGACATTTTCTTAATTGTTCATTTATATATTTTGCGGTCGGTAATACACTTATGAAGACAAACATGTGATCGGAAATATCATAGGCACCCTCTAGGGTACATGTACTAAGGATGGTATTAACTATAACGGAAGACAATTCTTTCTTCAAATAACCTACTTAATCAATGTAGAATATTTGATCTCATGACTGAATTAATATTGAGCATCGCACCGATGATATTGTCGTCAAATAGCGATGGGTATTATCGATACGGTGTCATTGGCTTATTTGAAAGGTGTGTCAATACGCAATTTGTATACGTCTCCAGTATATAGGGTTATTTATATACGAAGTTACTTCGCATACTCTGCATGTTTTGTTTGTTTGTTTGTTGCTTAACGCCGCACTTAGCAATATTCCATCTCTCCATGATCATATAAGGTGAGCTAACTTCACACCAAGATTAAACACCTCAGAATTGCTACGTATGAGGCTAGACTTCCCATCTTAGTCATCAAGCTTTACATGAACACTTGTAAACCTAGAACTCATTTGATACAGATTCAACAGGCAAAACAGTCCCCATAAATTCTGGTGTCATACTTTCAGACCTGTCCTGATATTATTATATCACATTCAAATGAAACAACCTTTATTGATTTCGGCGGCCTGAAGTTTGGATAATCTAGTTAGCTTCACCCGAGAACCACGTAATCAATAAAGGTCCGACTGAAATAAATTACTTTAAAATACACATTCCAGTTTTTGTAAAGTGATTGATCCTTTATTGTCATGTGTTGAGATAGGCCCTGTAGTTGTTTTGTTAAAAAACTGTATTCATTGATCCCTTAAATAAATTATGCATTTCAATTAAATAATACCATCAACTTTCGTCCAGCCTCATCTTCCATAATGTAACCTTCCAATCTTCCAGTCCCTCGCTCCATCTTTCACACCGTGACATGACAGTTAAGCTTGACTAAAACGTCAATGTAAAAGTATTGCACAAGAACACCTTCTGAAATAATGTTTTAAATATTTGTCTGTTATCTCCCCGAACAACAATCGATTGGAACATACACTACTGGCCAAAAAGGGAACTAATGATTTGAATGTTCCTGTCGTTGTCGTTGAGTTATACATCAAATATCGTGTCCTGTATAAACAGAATTCACGATTATTTCACTTTTATCGATAATCTTGGATTGCCTGATCCAGACAACGATTATTTACCGACCGGCCCCATGTAGCTGGAATATCACTGAGTGCGGCTTTAAACACCAATCAATCAAGAAAGTATTTCTGGCGTTGCATCTGAACGCAACATCTGATCCTAATGAAATTCCATGTCATGCATGAATAGCACGTGATGCAAATGCACACAATCACAAATACAAACACGCTAATATATGACTCAGACACCGTATCTCAACGAAAAGGCAAAATGGCGACAGGTTTGTACGACAGAGGGCGGACGACAATATCCCAAGTTACCCTAATGTTTGGCAAATTAAAAAGTGTAATTTCACGACGATGAGATCGTCAAACGAGTGGGGTTGCAATGAGACATGAGCATGACAGGCCTACAAAACGACACCTAAACAAATTTGTCTCATTACATTCATTTCACTAGTTGCACCATAGATTCAAAACTGCTCCTGTTATCAATAGAGAATTCCGTAACAATAACAGGAAGGTGAATTTCAACATCTACCTTAAAACCGGCTCTTTGCAGGCCGTCCGAAAGTAAGGCTTCCTGTGATTGGTGTGACCCAAACAAAGATTTGTGTTGGAAAGGCAACACCAGTGACGGTATGTGCCCCAATGGCGTTACACCGTATTTACAGACGAATCAAGGTTTTTGCCTCCGTTCACAGATGGAAGAGAGCGTTGTTGGCGACGTAGTGGCGAGCGGTATTCGAGGGATACCATGATAGGTACGGGGGCGGTAGTGTCAGGGTGTGGTGCGGTATCACACGTGACAAGAGAACTGATTTTGGTGATTGTGAATGGACATTGGACTGGCACCCTACACCCCATGACATGTCCCCAACATCCATGAAGATCCAGGGTAGAATAGGTCTTCAGCAACCCATGGTTGCCATAAAAGGCGACTATGCTTGATGTAAGAGGCGACTGACGGTATCGGGTGGTCAGGCTCGCTGACTTGGTTGATGTATGTCATCGTATCCCAATTGCGTGGATCGATGCACATGATGTCTATCACTGGATTATCTGGTCCAGACTCGATTATGTACAGACCGCCGTCATATAGCTGGAATATTGCTGAGTGCGGCATTAAACAACAAACAAACAAAAAAAAACAACTAAACATCAGGCCCGAAATCAATGTGGACTGAATGCCTCCAAAGACAAATCTCTTTACAAAAAGCGCAGAATCGTTTACCGAAAATCAATAACCCCTTATGAAAGGCTATTGACGTAATATAAATAAATGGCAAACGCAAGCGAGTATATTGTTTATAAATGACGTCCGTCTATTTTTCCTGTCTGTTGTAGAGATATATACGTTTCTAATGCTCTCTCGAGCTCCACGAAGAATGACTTTCAATACAAAATAGTAAATTGTTTAATAGTGTTTCCAAATGCAGTGTTTAACATCATTTCCAAAAGTAAATGGCTTAACTCCATCGAAAGCTTAATTATTCCTACCGCCAGTGACAACTTACTTCCTATAAACACACAAGTGTACATATGTATGCTTAACAATTGAACTTTGTTTGTAACAACGTAAAATAAATATATGCTCATTTTTATCTTTTTCCCTGCCATGTTATGGTTTTATGAACGTGTTTTTCGTTTAATTGTTCATGTTCTAATAACAAAACATGGCTGTCAAATATTAATCTATTTCATTATGTTATTTACATTAAAATCATAATGTTTTGTGAAACCCTGCATTGTGCAAACTGTCGCTTCGTTGCATTGATCTTCATACACGTTCGCTGTTATTTGTTTATCGCATTGTGTCATTGTTTGTCAATATTAGTGTGGCATTCAATAAACATGATAAAAACCCTTGTAACAGATTGTTTACTATGGAACAATCTCTCACTTTTGACTGAACGCTAATTGCCACAAGGCCATTATATTAGTTAGGTTTGATATCGTTGGTAGGAATACATGGGTTTCTGCTATTAAGAATAAGTTATATTCTCATGACGTCGGACACGTGTGGGAATTTCAAGGTGCTGGTGGTCCTGAATATTTTATAAGTGAGTTTATACTGAGGGTTAAGGACTGTCATGCACAAACATGGTATTCTGAATTGTCTGGATGCTCGAAATTAGAACTGTTTTCATTATTTAAGACATAATTATTACTTGAACCGTATCTATTAAATGTATTATCAAAAGAAAAGCGACGTATGCTTACCCTTTTACGTAGTGGAGAACTGGGAATTATGCATAACACAGGAAGGAGGGATGGCATCGATAAGAGACCCCGGTTTTGTCAATTGTGTAAGTTGAGGGCAGTTGAAAATTAAATTCATTTAATTCTTATTTGCCCTAATTATGAAGATATTCGCTCAAAATATTTCCCATATTTAGACTTCATTACTGGTAATAATCGTAAAGACACACTGGTCAGAATGTTAAACTCTTCTGATGTAAACTGTCTTGAGAACTTAGCCAATGATGTTAAAGATGATATCTGTCTTCGTTGTTCTTACCTGTAAATATTATTTCATGCAGCACTTGATGTGAAACTAAATCGTATATATCTGTACGTTGGCCTGAGGCCTTATTACCAAATATACTGATTGATTGATTGATTGATTGGTTGATTGATTGACAAGGCCAGAGACAATTAGGTTTCTCATTTTTGCTACCCGTGAAAATCCTGGTTAGAATTAATCTTCAGCAATCCATGCTTGTCGCATGAGGCGACTAACGGGATCGGATGGTAAGGCTCTCTGACTTGGTTGAAGCATGTCATCGTATCCAATTGCGTGGATTGATGCTCATGATGTCAATCACTGGATTGTCTCACCCACACTCGATTATTCACAGACTAGCTACAATATTGGTGTGTGCGGCGTCAAACAACATAGACCAAAACATTAAAGTGGCATTTTTACTGAAGCATCAGATAAGACCTTTCTTTGATTAAGGCACGGGTATCTGTTCGGAAACGTCGCTTTGAAAGATTAAAAAAGTTAATTATTACATTAGTAAGTCTTAAGTATCATCACGTTTAAAGGATACACACAAATGATAATAGTATATGGATTAATACAGTTATGGACGGGGTGCCACACTGAGCAATTACACTGGTACATGCACTACTGCAGAGGCCATAGGTCAGCGGGGAGCCATGGCGTCTACAGTTCGGCACTGCATGCAGCGTGGTGTTTGGGTACAGTTCGGCACTGCGTGCATCGTGGCATCTTCCCGAGACAAGGGAGTTAACTGACTACAAAATTCCAGTTAACACACTTGCCGAACTACATTGGAATTTTAGAGCTCGATCGTAGCGCCACCAGTGGCTATTACGAGTTATGGCCCTTCTATGTCCATCCTATTGACCAATCAGATTCCACCTCTTCTATTATTTGCAATTGCTTCAAACAAAATGGTGGCGCCCTGTCAAGACCATCTGATCAATAGTCAAGATTTATATTTCAATAAAGCTAGACTTACCTCGAGAAAAGCATCAAATCACGTAAGCACCTTGATTTAAAACATTAAAAGATTTGCAACATATCTGTCGACGCCCAGTCGGCGGTACACATACCCTGCAAATCCATACCCTGTTAAAAATCCAATATATCACTGTAATGCCTTCATGTGCGTGGTGTATACACGTTGTATTGACTATCGCTACATGTTACATTAAGCACGCCTTTGATACAAGCCAACACATCCTACAGGCTTTCAATATTCGGGAGTGAATGTAAATCACATTATGTGAGGGTAAGTATTACTGTACAGCTAAAACCACCCGCATCTATTCATAAATGGAAATGGGTAATGGTATCACAACATTCATCGATAACAGCTTTCAAAAGTAGGTTTATTTACGTTCCAACCCATTTCCAGGACAAACGTTGACATACAAGAAGAGATTTGCAATAGAAGTTACTATGT
The DNA here is from genome assembly GCF_022045235.1 of Haliotis cracherodii. Lineage (NCBI taxonomy): Eukaryota > Metazoa > Mollusca > Gastropoda > Lepetellida > Haliotidae > Haliotis > Haliotis cracherodii. Next base: position 7,562,693 of record NW_027266343.1, read on the forward strand.
CAATTGTATTCAATGTCATTCTGACAGTTTCTCATCATACGCTTCATTCAAGTGAGTGAGTGGAGTGGGGATTCTGTTTTGATGACAGATATTTTTTCAGCTGCAGTTGCAACTGCCATGAACAAATCTATTTTTTTTTAAAACCAAAAGCATTACATAATTGAATCAATAAATTTCAAGAATATTCGGGGACGGGTTATTTTTTCGATAAAATCCAAGCCCCCTTCCAAGAATATCAAATGGTCTGCCTGGAGATGGTGATTATCGAAGGTGCATCTCTACAAAGTGGCCGTTTTAATACATGCTATTATATTATTACCACCCATTAGGTTATCTTTACACTCTGATTTGAAGAAACAAAATGAAATATATCCGTTTAGATTTATTTTTTCAAAATGTTTATTTGTTTCCACATGAATACAAAGACTTTATGACATATTCAAAATATACATTTTAATATTTACAAGGCTCGTGTTGTCTTATGCCATATTAATAAAATAAGTTCCAATTTGGATTCACCTCCAATTGGGATGACAGACGGGACATAATCGAGCCATGATCCAAGACACGAACGCAGTAAGGGACATAACTCTGCGGAGCGACTTTCACAGATGTAGTGCGCAGCGAGAAGCCAGCAGCTGTGATTTGATGATATCGTTGAATTTAATGTGGTTTTTTTTCAAATCTGTCCCCAGGTACTAAAACTGACCTTGTTTTTATCAACATTTAGTCCTGTACTTATGCTGAATTTGTCCATAATTTTTCAAGCAATGGTTATTTGTACTCTGAAACTGAGATGGTTGGTTGGTTGGTTTGCTGTTTCACTCAGCAATATTCCAGCTATATGACGCGGTCTTTAAATAATCGAGTCTGGACCAGACAATCCAGCGATTGATATCATCAACATCGATCCACGCAATTGGGATCGATGACATGCATCAAACAAGTCAGCGAGTCTGACCACCCGATTCCGTTAGTCACCTCTAACAACAAGCATAGTCGCCTTTTACGACAAGAATGGGTTGCTGAAGACCTATTCTACCCCGGATCTTCACAGGTCGAAACTGAGATTGGGAAGTTAGACACACTTTGTGATTATATTGCCGCTACATGGCCACGTGGAACATGAAATGGCAGTTGAATTCCTAATTATTTAAAAATATTATAGAAGTCCACTGGAATACACTTGATTGCGTGTAACCTCAAGGAATCCGGCGCTTCGCGTGGATGACCTTCATCTTCCTGGGCCTTCCATACAGCGCTGTATAAACTCCTCGAGCCAGTCTCTCTAAATCCATGCATATAACAGTCGCAAGCACAAAACAGATGATCCCCACGCCCGACGACCCAATAACAGCCATGGAGGGCCGGTCGTCGTAGACGGAGTAGAAACGACGCTTGTAGTTGGACAACAAGGATTTGTCAAGACGTAGTTCACTGATGTCGATCTCGCGCTCACTTGTCTGGACCTGATCTGGAATAACACATAGTTACTGGTTCATATACAGGGCAGGTGAAATAGGGTTTAACGTGACGTGTGCGATTCAGGACAAAAATAAGAAATGATTTTACGGTCGCATGTTTCAGTGTCTGTCACAAAGTGTGTGCCATGCAACTCATTGGAAGTTGGTTTTAACGCCGCTTTGAACAATATTCCATCACAGTGTATCAGCTTGATGTGAGAGGAAAGCGGGTATGGTGCTGACAACACTAGAAACATAATCTGGGTGAACCGGGATTCGAACCCACGATGACACGTAATATAAGTCGTGAAGTTTGGAATTTTATAAGTGTAGCTGCCCCATTTAGAAGAAACATTGACGTTCCAAATGCCAGAGAATAATCAGACTCGAATATATGGAGGTGAGGTGAAATGGGGTTTAACGTCGCGTCTAAGATTATTGCACTTATATAGCGATGTGCATGCACTTGTATGTGTGTGTGGCTGCTTGTACTAGTCCGGACTGATGCCGATTTATAGTGCCAGCACACTGAGATACCATGCTGCAGTTTAACATGAATACCCAACTCAGACACAGTACATTGACTCCGAGCCGACCAGTCCTTGTTTTAGCCCCTTAATGCCGAGCGCCAGACAGGGTAACAACAAGTTCCATCCTTTAACGTCTTTTGGTATGACGCGGCTGGGGACCTTTCCCTCTCCGGGCGGACGCTCTACCATTAGACCACGGAGGCGGTCTCGAAAATATGGAGATTCCACAGGGCATAAAAGGCTAATCAGTAATGGCACCAGGTGTCCGCAAAAAGGGCAAGAACATCGTGCTCTACCCTGAAGTTCGTGATGTATTTGAACCAAAGAAGGCAGAGTGCTTCTATGTAAGCTTTTTCCAGGAGTTTGTCTATCTATCTGTCTGTCTGTTTGCTATATAATTATTTTGTTTTTGTTTAACGCCACAATCAGCAATATTCCAGCTATGTCACAGCAGTCTGTAAATAATCGAGCCTGGACCAGACAATCCAGTGATTGACACCATGAGCATCGATCTACACAAGCGCTGACCGACCCAATTAATCGACTCATCCTTCTAATTGTGGATGTTCTCGAACTTCTTTGAGGTAGCATACATTCACATTCGACATGAAGTTGGTACTCACTCTCGTCGTCCCCCGCGCACAGTGGTGTTAGCTGCGAGGTGCCTAGGTGTGACGCGGGCAGGTACGACGATGCCGGCAAACAGGTATTGTTGGGTACGTCACTGTCGTCCATGTAGTTGTTATCGAGGTCACTCACGACGTCTGTGGAACGAAGATACACAGCAACGTACACCAACCTATCTCGAACAATGAGTGAGTGAGTGAATTTAACACCGCTTAAAACAGTTTTTCAGTTGTCACGGCGTGTAAGCTTGAGGTGAGGTGGTGAGGTGAAAAGGTAGTGTACGTCGCGTCCAAGTTAATTGCACTTATATAGCGACGTGCATGCATGTGTGGCTGATTTACTAGTCCGGACTAATGCCGATTTTATAGTGCTTGTCCACTGAGATACCATGTCGCAGGGTTACATAAATACCACACTCAGACACAGTATACTGACTCCAAGTCGACCGGTCATTGTTTAACCACGTAATGCAACAATAAGTACCATCTTTTATCGTCGTTTGGTATGACGCTGCCGGGGATCGAAGCCCAGACCTTCCGCTTTCCGGGCGGACACTCTACCACATGACCACGGACGCGGTCAGCTTGGTGTTGGATGAAGTGAGTGAGTTGGGTTTAACGCCGCTTTTATTTGTTTTTTTGTTTGTTGTTTAACGCCGCACTCAGCAATATTCCAGCTATATGACGGCGGTCCGTAAATAATCGAGTTTGGATCATCAGCATCGATCCACACAATTGTGATACGATGACATGCAAGTCAGCGTGTCTGACTACCCGATCCTTTTAGTCGCCTCTTATGACATGTCCACTTTTGTGGCAAGCATGGGTTGCTGAAGACCTATTCGAACCCGGATCTTCACGGGTTTATAATTTGCAATTAATTTGTGGTGAATGGTTGGAAAGAACTGGATTACAGGTTTTGGGGAAAATACGGTATGCTTAATTTACATTGTTTTTAAATCATGGTGCAAATACACGCTTCACCTCTTATTCTAACATTAAACAAAACAGATTCTTTTATCGTAGACAAGGTCTAAATTGCTAAATACTCACATGCTACGCATCGCTTAATCTCTGTGGTTGCGCTTTCATAGACATCCATGTCAGGACTTGTCAAAATATGCGGAATGTCGTCTGTTTGAAGAAAGCAGGTGCCGTCTTGGAATGACGTCAAGGCAGTGCAGTCACCGTCGTCCCGACACAACTGACGGCATGACGGGAGAGTCATGTTGGTGAAGACGGTGCCGTTCCCGACAAGCTCAGCGCCCGTCCTCGTGTCGAACCAACAGCTGTCTGCATGGGGAAATGAAGGAGTGAGTGACTGGACTATAAGGCCGCTTTGAACAATGTTATATCACATACCAGCTTCATCTTTGTGGAAAGCACAAAGTGATGGAGATCGATTACCACTTTACTGAAACTCACCAGAATATGGAGCCCTGGTTGGAATAGGTCTTCAGCAACCCATGCTTGCCGTAAAAGGCGACTATGCTTGTCGTAAAAGGCGACTAACGGGACCGGATTGTCAGGCTTGCTGACTTGGTCCATGCATGCCAGCGCATCCCATTGCACGGATCGATGCTCATATCAATCACTGGATTGTCTTGTCCAGATTCGATTATTTACAGACCTCCGTCATATAGCTGGAATATTGCTGTGTGCGGCGCTAAGCAACAAACAAACTCAAACAAAAACCCAGAGTAAGGAGCTGATGACTGAGTGAGTTGTGTTTAACGCCGTTTTTAATACCACTCCAGTTATATCACGGGGTGTCAGCTTAATGTGAAAGGAAAGGATGAAAGTTAAAATATGGATGGAAATTATATTATATAGGCACGGGTGGTCCAGTCGTCTAAGGCGCTGCGATTCGCCGTGCAGAGTTGCGTCCCTTGGGCACGCCAGAAACCTATGATTGTGGGTTCGAATCCCGGTTCGCCCCAATTATGTTTCTAGGTTTGTCAGCACCATACCCGTGCTCGTGGGTTTCACCGAAGTAGTAAACATCTGAGACCTGCATCACTTCGGGCTTTCCTCCCACATTAAGCTGATACGCCGCGATATTATTGGAATAGTGTTAAAAGCGGCCCAATTCACTCACTCACTCTTTATGGAAGGGCGAAAGTGCGACAACGCGCCAATGTTCCATCTAGGGTTCCATAATATTGTCGTTCATTGGCTGCCATAATTTTCAATTTATGCACAGCTGATTATGGCTTCTTAGCTTCTTTTATTTCCAACTCTGGTTGATAGAAACTAATATTCAATAGTTATTTTTAGTACTCCAGTGCATCAAAACCTCTTCCCCTCTCACGTGTGATAATGACTGGTCCCTTACCTAAAGGTCTTTCGCAGATGAAGTGATAGAGCTGATCACATCCTTTTGTCCTCCAGTAGCCCAGCCTGGTATAGCGGATACAGAACTCCGTACTCTGAAGGTCTGGTTCCCCCGGGGCCCAGTTAGTCCAGGACTCTAGGGGTTCACAGTCGCTGTGGACGTACTCAGCCGCTGGGGGGTTGGTGTCAAACATCCCCATCCATAAATCTGTAGATCTTGTGGAGGAATTGAAAAATGTCATTATTCAAGCATTAAGACACACCTCTTCTGCAAAAAGACTAGGGTAACTAATTGAGTAGTTAGCTGCGATAACCATCTCCATGTGCAGTTCCTGATCCGGGGTAGAATAGGTCTTCAGCAACCAATGCCTGTCGTAAAATGCGACTATGCTACTGTTCTTGCTGCTGTGGCTACTGCTACTGTTCTTGCTACTGTGACTACTGCTACTGTTCTTGCTGCTGTGGCTACTGCTACTGTTCCTGCTGCTGTGACTACTGCTACTGTTCTTGCTACTGTGGCTACTGCTACTGTTCTTGCTACTGTGGCTGCTGCTACTGTTCTTGCTGCTGTGGCTACTGCTATTGTTTTTGCTATTGTGGCTACTGCTACTGTTCTTGCTGCTGTGGCTACTGCTACTGTTCTTGCTACTGTGACTACTGCTACTGTTCTTGCTACTGTGGCTACTGCTACTGTTCTTGCTGCTGTGGCTACTGCTACTGTTCTTGCTGATGTGACTACTGCTACTGTTCTTGCTACTGTGGATACTGCTACTGTTCTTGCTACTGTGACTACTGCTACTGTTCTTGCTGCTGTGACTACTGCTACTGTTCTTGCTACTGTGGCTACTGCTAGTGTTCTTGCTACTGTGACTACTGCTACTGTTCTTGCTGCTGTGACTACTGCTACTGTTCTTGCTACTGTGACTACTGCTACTGTTCTTGCTGCTGTGACTACTGCTACTGTTCTTGCTACTGTGGCTACTGCTACTGTTCTTGCTACTGTGACTACTGCTACTGTTCTTGCTGCTGTGACTACTGCTACTGTTCTTGCTACTGTGACTACTGCTACTGTTCCTGCTGCTGTGACTACTGCTACTGTTCTTGCTGCTGTGGCTACTGCTACTGTTCTTGCTACTGTGACTACTGCTACTGTTCTTGCTACTGTGACTACTGCTACTGTTCTTGTTGCTGTAGCTACTGCTACTGTTCTTGTTGATGTAGCTACTGCTACTGTTCTTGCTACTGTGACTACTGCTACTGTTCTTGCTACTGTGGCTACTGCTACTGTTCTTGCTACTGTGACTACTGCTACTGTTCCTGCTGCTGTGACTACTGCTACTGTTCTTGCTGCTGTGGCTACTGCTACTGTTCTTGTTGCTGTAGCTAGTGCTACTGTTCTTGCTGCTGTGGCTACTGCTACTGTTCTTGCTACTGTGACTACTGGTACTGTTCTTGCTGCTGTAGCTACTGCTACTGTCCTTGCTACTGTGGCTACTGCTACTGTTCTTGCTACTGTGGCTACTGCTACTGTTCTTGTTGCTGTAGCTACTGCTACTGTTCTTGCTACTGTGACTACTGCTACTGTTCTTGCTACTGTGACTACTGCTACTGTTCTTGCTGCTGTGACTACTGCTACTGTTCTTGCTACTGTGACTACTGCTACTGTTCTTGTTGCTGTAGCTACTGCTACTGTTCTTGTTGCTGTAGCTACTGCTACTGTTCTTGCTACTGTGACTACTGCTACTGTTCTTGCTACTGTGGCTACTGCAACTGTTCTTGCTACTGTGGCTACTGCTACTGTTCTTGTTGCTGTAGCTACTGCTACTGTTCTTGCTACTGTGACTACTGCTACTGTTCTTGCTACTGTGACTACTGCTACTGTTCTTGCTGCTGTGACTACTGCTACTGTTCTTGTTGCTGTAGCTACTGCTACTGTTCTTGCTACTGTGGCTACTGCTACTGTTCCTGCTGCTGTAGCTACTGCTACTGTTCTTGCTACTGTGACTACTGCTACTGTTCTTGCTACTGTGACTACTGCTACTGTTCTTGTTGCTGTAGCTACTGCTACTGTTCTTGCTACTGTGACTACTGCTACTGTTCTTGCTACTGTGACTACTGCTACTGTTCTTGCTGCTGTGACTACTGCTACTGTTCTTGCTACTGTGACTACTGCTACTGTTCTTGCTGCTGTGACTACTGCTACTGTTCTTGCTACTGTGACTACTGCTACTGTTCTTGCTGCTGTGGCTACTGCTACTGTTCTTGCTACTGTGACTACTGCTACTGTTCTTGCTGCTGTGGCTACTGCTACTGTTCTTGCTACACTGACTACTGCTACTGTTGCTCTGGCTACTGATACTGTTACTGCTGCTTTGGCTACTTCGACTGATCATGTTGCTGTGGCTACTGTTACTACAACTTCTGTTGTTGTTACTACTGCTGTGGCTACCAAAAGAGTAAATACAACACCGTGTGCCCAATGCTCCCTTCTCTTTCAAACCTAACGGTGTGTATGTACGTGTGCGTGTGTGTTTATTGTTTAAGGCCACACTCAGCAATATTTCAGCTATATGACAGTGTCCGTTATGCAATGATCCACGACATCGAGGTACAACGACACGCAATCAACCAATTCACCGAGTCTGACCATCCGATCCATTTAGTCGCCTCTTACGAGTCTTAGAGAATGCACATTAATATCAACTGAATGAATACATGGACATGTACATGCAACTCACAAGACGTCGGTTTTCAGATGGGCCACTAGTTCAAACAGCACTGTATCCGACACTGGTGAATTTATGACCGCCAGCTGTGCCTTGGCGTCATGGCAGATACTCTTAGCCTCGTTCCAAGTTTTGCGATTAATATTGAACGTATACTGGACGGGGGATATGTAGGCCGCAGCAACTGAAACAAAAATGATGATGATGATGATGATTATTATTATTATTATCATTATTATTATTATTATTGTTATTATTATTATTATTATTATTATTATTATTATTATCGTGTTCTTGTTCGTCTTGTTATCCTTCTCCTTGTTCTTGATCTTATTTTAATACTATAACTTTAGTAATATTAAAAATATTAATATTTAAACCAAACTCACTCACTCATTCGTGGGCTATCAGTTCCATACTTAGGGTTTTGTTTGGGTTTGTGTGTTGTTTATTCGTTTGTTAATGCCGCGCTAAGCAACATTCCAGCTATATGACTGCGGACTGTAAATAATCAAGTCTGGACCAGACAATCCAGTGATTGACATCATGAGCATCGATCTACGCAATTGGGATACAATGACATGCATCAACCAAGTCAGGGAGCCCGACTGTATTCAATATGTTCATAAATGAGTTAGCAAAGAAGATCGAATCTGGTTGTTCTTAAGGAACCCAATTCCACCCGGAGTAGTTAGAGCTTTTTTCAGTTGTTTGCTGACCATATGACCTTATTGCTGACACTGTATTTGGTCTCCAAAAGCGTATTAATTTAAACGTTCTCAAAAATTAGTAGTGGGTACTAAAATGTAGTGGGTATTCACCAATTGTAAATCTGAATAATACAAGCATTGATGTGTTCAAAAAGGGTGGACTGTCCCTTGGAATCTGTGTTATTTTATATATACTTGAGGGTTACATTTATAAATAAATTGCAAACTTTTGACAAATGTATCGCTACAGGCAGCAGGTTTTGTTCTGTTTCAAAATTGCCCCAATTTAATTATATTTAGCTGAAATTTGGGGGTTACATATATACAAAGAAAATGAATCTGTCCATTTAATTGCATGTAAGCAGATTTTCTAGGTAAATTCTTCCACGTCAAACCGATGTGTCAGGGGTGAATGCAAGACATTAATTGTATATCTCAGTATCACACCACTGTGTCAGGGGTGAAGGCAAGACATTAATTGTATATCTCAGTATCGAATCACTGTGTCAGGGGTGAAGGCAAGACATTAATTGTATATCTCAGTATCGAATCACTGTGTCAGGGATGAATGCAAGACATCCATTGTATATCTCAGTATCGAATCACTGTGTCAGGGATGAAGGCACGACATTAATTGTATATCTCAATATCGAATCACTGTGTCAGGGGTGAAGGCAAGACATTAATTGTATATCTCAGTATCGAATCACTGTGTCAGGGATGAATGCAAGACATCCATTGTATATCTCAGTATCGAATCACTGTGTCAGGGATGAAGGCACGACATTAATTGTATATCTCAATATCGAAGCACTGTGTCAGGGATGAATGCAAGACATCCATTGTATATCTCAGTATCGAATCACTGTGTCAGGGGTGAAGGCAAGACATTAATTGTATATCTCAGTATCGAATCACTGTGTCAGGGGTGAAGGCAAGACATTAATTGTATATCTCAGTATCACACCACTGTGTCAGGGGTGAAGGCAAGACATTAATTGTATATCTCAGTATCGAATCACTGTGTCAGGGGTGAAGGCAAGACATTAATTGTATATCTCAGTATCGAATCACTGTGACAGGGATGAATGCAAGACATCCATTGTATATCTCAGTATCGAATCACTGTGTCAGGAATGAAGGCACGACATTAATTGTATATCTCAATATCGAATCACTGTGTCAGGGGTGAAGGCAAGACATCCATTGTATATCTCAGTATCGAATCACTGTGTCAGGGGTGAAGGCAAGACATCCATTGTATATCTCAGTATCAAACCACTTTGTCAGGGATGAAGGCAAGACATCCATTGTATATCTCAGTATCAAACCACTTTGTCAGGGATGAAGGCAAGACATCCATTGTATATCTCAGTATCAAACCACCGTGTCAGGGTTGAATGCAAGACATCCATTGTATATCTCAGTATCGAATCACTGTGTCAGGCATGAATGCAAGACATCCATTGTATATCTCAGTATCAAACCACTTTGTCAGGGATGAAGGCAAGACATCCATTGTATATCTCAGTATCGAAGTACTGCGTCAGTGATGAAGGCAAGACATCCATTGTATATCTCAGTATCAAACCACCGTGTCAGGGATGAAGGCAAGACATCCATTGTATATCTCAGTATGGAATCTCTGTTGAGTATCACTGATCACTTTCAAATTTAAATAAATTTAGATCGGCAATGTCTCGATTCCGCTGCAGATAACACTCTGTACATGTTGAAACTTACTTTTGCCCGGCAGTATAGCTTTGCCTATTAAACTGCTGGACAGCACTAGGACATGAAACAGCCCGGAAATTAAACATAATTTGACATTAATTTTCAAAATCAAAAACAATTCTAAAAAATGAAGCAGTCAAATATAAGTCCAGTTAAAACTGATTAACCAAACATAGGGCGCCTGATATGTGTTCTTTTATAATATAACAATATGACAAATCACATTGCACATTACTCCTTTCTACATTAATCTAGTAGATAGAGCGTCTGACTGAGTCATAACAAAATACGTTAAAAGATGATACTTGTTGTTACCAACCTGGTGCTCGGCATTATGGGTCTTAAACAATCACTGGTCGATTCGGAGTCAGTATACTGTGTATGAGTGGGGTATCCATGCTAAACAGGGGCATGATATCTCAGTTGGTTGGTTGGTTTGTTGTTTAACGCCACACTCAGCAATATTCCAGCTATATGACGGTGATCTGTAAGTAATCGAGTCCGGACCAGAAAATCCAGTGAATAATATCATGAGCATCGATCCACGCAATTGGGATCGATGACATGCATCAACCAAGTCAGCGAGCCTGACCACCGATCCCGTTAGTCGCCTCTTGCGACAAGCATTATCACCTTTTACGGCAAGCATGGGTTGCTGAAGACCTATTCTACCCCGGAGTCTTCACGGGTCTGGTATCTCAGATGGCTAGCACTAGCTATAAACCGACCTTAGCTCGGACTGGTAAACATTCGTGCATGCACGTCGGTATATAACTGCATTCATTCAATCCCAGCTGAACCCGTGAAGATTCCGGGGTAGAATAGGTCTTCAGCAACCTATACTTTCCGTAAAAGGCGACTGTGCTTGTCGAAAAGGCGACTAACGGATTATTTTAGCGACCGACGTCATATAGCTTGAATATTGCTGAGTGCTGCGTTAAACAACAAACAAACAAACAATCCCAGATTCACCCACATGAATTATGCTCATCATACCTCTGCTAAGACTAAGACCTGCATCACTTCAGGCTCTCAATGTTCAACTCACAATGCCGTAATGTAACATAAATGATGCCCAAACTCACACTCGCTCAATCCGAAGTACACGAATACGTACCAGTGTACGCCATGACGTAAAGTACGTAGACTACCCGGTGGATCTTCGTGCTGACAGCAGCCATTCTACAGAAGAATAGAAATGTTAGGTAAATGTAATTGCCTTTAATCTGACGCACGTTGTAAACGATCCTTGTTAAACTTTCTGAGATCACATTTTATCATCCAAAACTGGCTCCCACAGGGGATATCCCGTGGGTGAGATCAAACGATATCTACACTGTAGATATCGCTGCAATGATATTGCATCACAATGCTTTGCAGACCATTTTGACGTCATTGTTACCATGACGGCACAATCAACTACCATCACTAATGGCTCTGCTACTGAAGCTGTTACCAGTATTTTTTACACTTAAGAAACTGCTTGTTACTGTCTACAAACTAAAGATGGAAGAATGATGTTGGATGATAAATATAATCTCACCCTTGCGTCTTTTGATATCAAATATATCAACACTGGTTGATATATTGGATATCAAAAGACACTCGGTGAGATTCTCTATTTATTCTAGTATTAATCTGCTTTTCTAAATGCTAAAACGTCATTAGCAGATTAGTACAAACACAAATAACCATATTGCAATGATTTACTGACGGCACACACACAAAATGACCTACCTTTAACAGACAGTGACTCTTTTATCCTGACGAAATGGAATATTTATAAGAACAGGCGACTAAAAGACACATCGTAATGAATAGGCACTGTTCCCTCTGAACTCTTCTCTGGAGGAAGTCTTTCGATCTCATGCATTGTCACTGCGAAATCAATTTTGATACTCATCCTTATATTTATGAAACACCCATCTAGACAACAAAGATCTTTGAAAATATATACACAACGGTGCATCCTTCCCAAACCATCATGATAGGAAATCGACTTGATGTCCCAATAGTGAAACATCTCGATGATGAAAAGGTTCGATATACGACTGTTCAGAGCAATGGTGGTAAGGGGATGTCAATATACTCAATACCACAAACCGAAAGAATATCACTTATACCCAGAGTGATCTGTGCATGGTATTCGTGACAGTTCATATACACAAAGAACATATACACGTGGACAACGTATGTACTCTACAACGTGTCAATATCTCACATGGAAGGTGGAAGACCTCTTGATGTACATGCTCTTTCTGTTGTACATCAATGTACGTTGTGTAAGAGTGTACCAGAAAGGTGCATGTAGGTACAGTTATATAGCGTACAGTGTACTCTAAGAGGCGCATGTGCGTACTTTTGTGCAGCAAAATGTGCATTATACATGCACTTGTACTTCTAACGGCGAAGTGTAACTTCTATTGCAAGAGCGACTTCTACGTAGTACATTGAAAGGCACACTTAATTATGTACCAAAAGGTGCAGTGTACTCACAAGTGAGTATGACTTACATTTAATTTGAATAAGAGCTACAAAACACTTTTCATATTTATAATAAATGTTTGCTAAAAGCAGATTGTACAGTTCCGACTATCAGCATGTGGTTATGAATCACCAGATGAGCGCGTCCTGTTCCAACGGTGGCACCCGTCCGAAACACATGCAAAGGCAAGTCGATTGTTCGCCTGAGAAAACACGGGGTCATATGGTACAAGTCAAAATATAGAATTGCATCGCACATAATGTTTGTCACTTCATCCAGATGTGTACTATAAAACGTATTGAAAGCTTTACTGAGGCCTTGAATGTTTCTTACCTTGATCAAACACCCGGGTTCGATTCCCGACATGGGTACAAAGTGTGAATCCCATTTCTGGTGTCTCCCGCCGTGATATTGCTGGAATATTGCTAAAAGCGGCGTAAAACCATACTCACTCACTCATTCTGAGCAAGTATCGTGTGAAGCTCTTTGAAATCTACGTAGGAAGTGCTTGCTCGACTGAACCTCAAAAGTTGTGAAATGTAGACACTAATGGCTGGCGCTGCTGGAATATTGCTCGACATAAAGGGAAGAGTGAGTGAGTGAGTTAGGTTTAACGCCGCTTTTAACAGTGTTCCAGTTATATCACGGCGTGTCAGCTTAACGCCGCTTTTAACAGTAATCCAGTTATATCATAATATGTCAGCTTAATGCGGGAGGAAAGCCCGAAGTGATGCAGGATTACTCCAGTGGCCTTTTGTTAGTTTCAATGGTTCAAAAACCAAAGTAACAATGGCATTGTGGGTTGCTTTTCTAAAAAATGAAACAATTCGTTGCTTTAGAAATTAGTTCATATATCGCTGTTGTATGTGCCGTTTTTCATAACCATACGTGTTTTCACAGCCAGCAAGAATCACTTTGCATTTCTATTCAATTTATTTCCGGTATCCGACATATATCCCTAGGCGCACTCCCACACCAAGCTGACACGCTGTGAAATAACTGAAATATTTTTCAAAGCGGCGTTAAACCACAGGTCACAAATCAGGTGAAGTTAATCAACGTTAGTCACGGGGAGTCCTTGGATGGGGAACCGTGTTCGGCTTCTTGGCTCCTGAGAGTTTCTAGGGCTTCGTTCCTGCCCCACACTGAAGCACATGTAACACATGTGGTGTCTCTTTGGGCAAGTGACTTTGTTCAAAATGTGCCACTGTTCAGCCAGCAGTGAATGGGTACCCGGTAGGATGAAATGGCAAAGTGACTGTTAACCTTCTAGCACTAAGTCTTCACAACCAGCTTGGGTTGTATACTCCCCTTGAAGATTAAAATAACCGGGGTAATAATACGCTTTGAGCATGAAATTCGACATTGAAAAAGCGCCATACAAAATGGGTCTCCTCAAAATCTATATATTCGTGTTTTGGGCTCTTTTTCTTCAGGTGAGGTGAGATGAAATTGGATTTAAGGTCGATTCCATCATTATTGCACTTATATAGCGACGTGCGTGCGTGCGTGCGTGCGTGCGTGCGTGCGTGCGTGCGTGTGTGTGTGTGTGTGTGTGGCTGCTTGTGTTTGTCCGAACTGAAGCCGATTTATAGTGCTAGCCCAAAGAGATACCATGCCGCAGTTTAACACGCATACCCCGTTTAAACACATTATACTGACTCCGAGCCGCCCAGTCCTTAGACCCTTAATGCCGAGAGCCAGACAGGGTAACAACAAATACCATTTTTAACATCTTTTGGTCCGTCTCCGGGTGGACGCTCTACTACTAAACCACGGAGGCGGTCCTTTTTTCTACAGAACATTATGGGAGTATATCCTAGCAGTTATATCACACCCGAGAGTCTGTTCCAAATACGAGTTCCTCTTGTATATGTGAAAGCAATATGGTAATATGGCTGCATATAGCTAAACGTGGTATGAACCAGATTACTCACACAAGTGATTTCTCATTGCCTTATCATGTCGGAAAAATCCTTGACTTCGACGTACATTATAGACATGATATATGATTGCCTTTTGGTGTACACTATTTCCGGTTGACAAATCTATTATAATGAGATCAGGCCAGTTTCCACAATAAGATTGAAGTTCCTAGAACAGATACTACTGTGGGGATTATATTCACGACAGTTCAGCTCAATAAAATCACAAGACAATGGGCAGAAACATAACCCAAGATTCTGTCAGATGTTTACAAATTAGACACATTCGCACACTATGATATTATGATAATTAAAAAAAGGCTGAGAAAATGGTACTTCACACGAGGCAGCTTTAGGGGTTTCAAATAAGATATCAATTGTGTAGGTACGTTTAAGGAACACGTATGCATCATCGATTCCAAGTTTCAGGACCACGGTCACAGAGATGTTGAGGAAAATGTGAATTTTTACCATGCAGTTTTATCATTGCCATTGCCTCTATGACTTAATCCCATTATCATTGAAACATGGAAGAAAATGACTTGTTAATATTACATGATTTGACTACATTTGTAATGGAAAAGTAGCTGTTGATAAATTAAATCTGATTCAAATTAACCCATTATCGCATAGATGGGCAACAAAACTATGACATTGTAAAACTGTAAATGTAAGATGACTTAAATCAGATTCAAATTAACCCATTATCGCATAGAGAGGCAACAAAACTATGACATAGTAAAACTGTAAATGTAAGATGACTTAAATCAGATTCAAATTAACCCATTATCGCATAGAGAGGCATCAAAACTATGACATAGTAAAACTGTAAATGTAAGATGAATTAAATCAGATTCAAATTAACCCATTATCGCATAGAGAGGCATCAAAAATATGACATAGTAAAACTGTAAATGTAAGATGAATTAAATCAGATTCAAATTAACCCATTATCGCATAGAGAGGCATCAAAACTATGACATAGTAAAACTGTAAATGTAAGATGAATTAAATCAGATTCAAATTAACCCATTATCGCATAGAGAGGCATAAAAAATATGACATAGTAAAACTGTAAATGTAAGATGAATTAAATCAGATTCAAATTAACCCATTATCGCATAGAGAGGCAACAAAACTATGACATAGTAAAACTGTAAATGTAAGATGAATTAAATCAGATTCAATTTAACCCATTATCGCATAGAGAGGCAACAAAACTATGACATAGTAAAACTATAAATGTAAATGTTGTCCGTTTGGTAATCTTATTTCAGACATGGAGTATTTCGGGGCTCTACCATTCCATTCGGTATTAATCCAATGAAGAACAATGACGCGAAAAAGCTAACGTGCTATTGTTGTGTACTGTATATATCTGAGCCATCACAGGGCTATCGATCCCTGGTGGTGATTGTTTTGCCACGTCTAAGAGTCACCTTTCGTGCTTCTATTTGGAAACACTTAACTAATATTTTGGCTTTATATTCTTACATGTACATGTATATGTCGTATCGGTTTCTTACAAGAAGAGAATGAGACTACGACGAGTGCCTCAACTGACACCACGAAACAGGCAGTCCACGTAACGTAATGTTGCGGTTCTTTTGTCCAGTTTAACGTAAAAACGCTGACACCATGTTACATAGTACCTTGGCAAGGAAATGAAAAAATGACACAAAAATGCAAAACTTGCATTTGATTTCATTGAAGTGGATGTTAAATTTGTGAAAATAGTAAATGATATCGTTCAATCGAACTTCTATCAACCAATACTAATTTTAGATTCCCGACATGGGTACAATTTGTACAGCCCATATCTGGTGTCCACCGCCGTGATATTGCTGGGGCATTGCCGAAAGCGGCGTAAAACCATACTCTCTTTTTCACTCACTCACTGGAAGGTAGGGATAATCACATTAATGTTATGGTGCATATTAGGCCAAGGGTCGACACTGGGATTACTTAGGAGACTCAAACACTTCATGATTTACAGAACCCATGAAGAGCATGTCATGCAGAACCTACACTTGATGGAATATAGGGACCTATGAGCATAGACTTGCTAGGCATTTTATTACATTCATGTTACCTCAAAATACCCTTTTATTAATTTCATAGTAGCCACAAAATAAGTAGAGTTCAATGATATATCAAGAAGACATCAAGCTGAATTGTATTTGCTGTTTGCATCAAAGTTTGCTATATTTTTTAAACGTTTAGAGACACACGAGGACTACTCATTCGCAGCATGTAACTGGACTGAGGGAAGGCCTAGGGACCCTTTCCCTCGTGCATATTCATATGGCTCATTGTGGGGACAGGCTTGGCATTATGGGACGGAAGGTCGGAAAACTGCAGGCGGCTTGGGACTGTTACATTGATGGAACAGGTAGATAAGAGAGATCATTCTTCAACTACAAGCTCTCAAACAATAAAGGAAGAGGGGAAAGATGAAATCTTATGTGATGGACAGACAAAAGGCAGTTATTTCTAGTCGCTTACTGATTCTCGAGGATATATTCAATAAATCATTTACCCCGATTCCACACACTGTTCTGTGTGACGCATGTCGAAGACTATAAATATTTAGGTGCAACCAACAGTTGTGTGCTGATAAACTGAGGATAATTACTGGGAATGTGATTTGAGTGCACTCTGGAAAGCACGGCAACTAGGGAATTCAGTATATCGCTTATCGTCCTATGTGGGCAACACTGTCCATCTCTGGGATCATCGTGATCGACAGCTGACACAACAAGTACCTCCCCAAGCAAACAGACAGCAGCTTGAACAGGTTTTATTGGATGAGTGGCGCAGAATTCCTGGTTACGTCATCCGGCGACTGAGGAGACTATTTTAGCGTGCATTGATGCAGAGGGTGCTCACGTCACACACGCTACCAAGGAAATGTCTTGTCACAGGATTTGACTTTATGAGCACCTTTTGAGTGGACTTTTAATGTATTATTTATCTTGACCCCATGTCTCTTCCGCTCGGCCTTATGGCAAGTGCACTATCGATATGATGCCTTTGCAATTTTGTACAGACATAGGAACATGATTCCTTTAATTAAAATAATCATCACATAGTTAACACCTGTCTTTGTTTCTTTTTATAGAGCTACTGAACAATGCGATAAGTTTCTGTTGCCCGGTAGTTTAATATGCCTGTCGTTTTAGGCCATCGGGGCGCTACCGGGTCCAGCAGAGAAGCATTACCGATTCCCAAAATGGGTATCATATGTGAAGCCAATTTCTGGCGAACTCGGCCGTGTTATTGCCGGAACATTACTAAAAGTGGCGTAAATCCATACTATATTCAATGTCATTGTTGTACGTTAAAGGATTGCGAATTGACACAAGTATAAAACTATCGATCACGTCATCTCAGCTAAGTCGTGACAATGTGTTGTTTGTTTTCCTGATGTTTAACGCCTTACGGCGGTCTGTAATATGACGACGGTCTGTAAATAAACGAGCCAGACAATCCAGTGATTGACATCATAAAACAATGTCTATATTTTAAGTTGCACTGTGTGAACGGGCCTTAACAGATACCCGTGTAGTCTACTGTTATCATGGAACATACTCATGCTTGATAACGATTCTCACAGGTCGACAACAGAGATATAGATAACTTATTTATGTAACCTATTTGCTAATGATACATCAGTTTTTTTAATTAAAACGGCATTCGTAAATTGGTATATGATTATCACTTTATCATATATAGATATGGCACCAATTAACATTGTACAGCAAGCATGGCAACCATGATGCTCTTGAAATATTATTAAAGTATTAGAATACTAGTATATTTAAGTCTGATATTTAAACGACGTCCACATATCACAGCCTGCACTCCTTGATAAACATTGAAACCCCTAGAACAACTCGCCAATGATAGGTACGTGATAAATCGCAGTGAACAATGAAGAAGGAAGCTTAGTTTATTTCAAGATAAAACATTGACGACTTTTCTGAAGATTCGAAAGTCGCAGCTTGTTGAAGTCGTAAATTGGACAACGTTTCTTCAGAGGGAAGTGTCTAGTGAGTTTTTCCCCATATACGTAGCTGGGCAACGCAGATAATGGCAAAGCGATCGCATCCTAAAGTAGGAGAGATATGACAATCGGTATTGGGGGAAAGGTACAGATAATCGACGTAAAAGGAGTGAGAATACCCGGCAAATAACAAACTTTACCCCTAATGTTCATAAAATGGACTTGTCGATATTGCCAAGGTTGGCGTCAATTCAGTGAGTCATCATTATAAAAAATACGGATAAATAATTTTAAAGCTTTTACATTTTTCTCATATGACAAATAAACAGATGTTGTTTTCACTCTCTGTAAATATGTTCCCATGATGGCATTGTATCTTCATGTGATCATACCACATTTTAACAATAAAACTTCTAGAATGTATATACGGTCATATTTAATTCAGGTTCAAAGTTGTATGACAAATCAGATGGACATATATTGCGATCATAGGAAAATAGAACAAGATTAGTGTTATCAATACAATCACCCCATAAAAGGCCTGTTAAGTTATCATAAACTGATCACTACTGCATTTCAACATGTTCTAAATCAATGCAAAGTTTATTGTCAATAAAACAAACAAGCATGAAATACTCACATCCCCCGCCAATATGACATTTCGGGTGTGTGCAATGCTTAAGCTCCTCTGCACTATGTTCACTGGGCCTTTTTGTAAAGAAATATAGTACGTTTTTCAAGATCTACTCCGGAAAGGAGGACTACCGCCATTTTCAGTCTAGATCAAAGTCGTTGCTATGGAAACTCGAAAAATAACTTTAAAAAAAATCCCAAACTATCAAAAGGCACCAGTTCACCACTAGACCCATCAATGTGCCAAGTTTGGTGAAGAAATATGGTACGGTTTTCAAGATCTGCTCCGGAAACGAGGACTACCGCCATTTTCAGTCTAAATCAAAGTCGTTGCCATGGAAACTCGAAAAATATTTTTTTTTAATCCCAAACTATCAAAAGGCACTAGTTCACCACTAGATCTATCTATGTGTTAAGTTTGGTGAAGAAATATGGTACGGTTTTCAAGATCTGCTCCAGTAACGAGGACTACCGCCATTTTCAGTCTAAATCAAAGTCGTTGCCATGGAAACTCGAAAAATATATTTTTTTTAAAATCCCAAACTATCAAAAAGCACTAGTTCACCACTAGATCTATCCATGTGCCAAGTTTGGTGAAGAAATATGGTACGGTTTTCAAGATCTGCTCCGGAAACGAGGACTACCGCCATTTTCAGTCTAAATCAAAGTCGTTGCCATGGAAACTCGAATTTTTTTTTTAAATCCCAAACTATCAAAAGGCAACAGTTCACCACTAGATCTATCTATGTGTTAAGTTTGGTGAAGAAATATGGTACGGTTTTCAAGATCTGCTCCGGAAACGAGGACAACCGCCATTTTCAGTCTAAATTAAAGTCGTTGCCATGGAAACTTGAAAAATATTTATTTTTTTTTAAATCCCAAACTATCAAAAGGCACTAGTTCACCACTAGATCCAAGTTTGGTGAAGAAATATGGTACGGTTTTCAAGATCTGCTCCGGAAACGAAATGTGACGGACGGAAGGACTGCCGGACGGACGGACAGCATCCATTCCTATATCCCCCTTCCACTTCGTGGCGGGGTATAATAATGAATCAATTGAGTACATAAACAAAGACCAACTTAAAATTCATTTTGAAATTGACATTTCTTGTTACAACATCTCAAGTTGATCTTTCGTATATTAGTATCTAGAGAACTTTAAAACCAGTAATATCACAAGCAACATTAAATTCAAGGCAAAATGCTGACTGGAATAATTAAGAAGCGACATAGTATGGCATTCATTTATTACAAGTAATTTTTTTTCAAACTTATAAACATATAGAAATAATTATTTAAAACAAAACTCTATATATAAACTCAAAAATATATATATATATATATATATATATATTCACTGCCAAAAGAAACGCGAACCACTGAACCATATACCATCTACGTTAAGAAGATATAAAAAAAATGTTATATTTGGGATAACACTTTCTTAGTTAAGTACAGATTCTCGTACTTTTTGGGGTTGAGTCCCGTCCGGGATTCGAACCCACACTTGCCAGAGTGAGGCACCTAATCGCTAGCACACAAATCAGCGATCTAACCCACTCAGCCGCCGAGGCTTCCACAAAAATGAAAGTCCGAAAACTGGTAGTCTAGATCACGTACTTTGACTACCCCTCTGACAAGTGCAAATCGGCCCGGCTCCCATGGCCGAAAGCTATGAATACACAATGCTATTAAGAATGTGGTCAAATGTAACAAATGTTATATTTGGGATAAGAAGATATGTTTCCAACATGTACCACTTACTGAAAAAAATCAGTCAAGTGTTACCACAGAGTGTTTTTATTCTTATCACGATATGATGCACGTAATTTCCAAACTTTACACGCTAATCCTGCAGGAGGCAAATGGTGTCATGGATCTATGAAGTCACAGTTCATGAGCGACGATCGACACAATATACCAGTATGTTCGTTTGTACATTGAACCACTCTAATATTTTCTGAAAATGAGCAAATGTTGATTTATTAACCAACATGTACAGTATTCGCGTCTCTTTTATTGCCATGAATAGTTTATAAAAAAAACAACAAACCTTTTTCATAAACATAAGAAATCTCTGCGAAATACCTACGAAAGCAGAGACAAAGGTCACTAAACACAAGATTTATTCCTAATACACAACATTAACCATCCAAAAACACACTCGAATTACAACTTCTATAATACCAGTAACGTCCCAGGACTCAGGAAGGCATATTCCATTATTACGACATCCAATACGTACACCAACTAAACCACATACCTAGGAAACACAATTATCATATTGGATAGTATTCACATAACGTAAAATGGATATTTGGTAAATGAGTCAAATACTGGAATATGACAACCTATAAAAATAGTGCCACGCAGTGTAGCTCACCTGGATATGTAGTCAATAATCCACCAGGCACTTAACACAAGATGCTGTTTGTATTGATATATAATTAATTTCTGGATAAAAAACATGATGATAATATGATATGGTGTAAAAAAAAGCATAACAACACATGCCATCTACACATACATACATATGAGAAATAATAATTGCTAGAATATGGAGTAACCGTTGTTTTAGAACCTGGCAAATGAAACGGGCAAATATAGTTTTAGCTTCATTGGTTTATGTGGATGATGTTTACAGTGCAAGGAAATTCATTTTTATGAAAGAAATGAGAATGTGAAAAGTGAAAAAATCAAGACAAGGTATACATTCGATAAAATCCCCAAACAATAAACCTAACTATATTCAAAGTTTCATTAAATTTATGTAACCGGGTTTTCTTGGCTTTATCCATGATTTTATATAGATGACACCAAGACGGCTACGGGGTGTGAGGCTTATATTTATTTGGTGAATAATCACGATAGTCACCCTGTTATAAGAAACTACAGATAATATAGTATATGCATATTAAAACATAATATATATCATATCATCATCAAAGCAATACAATCATTTCTGTTACATTACTTACAACTAATTATTATTAGATGATATGATAGAAATGGCTTACAGTACATATTAAGTAAAATGGTTACACATACCCTATGTGTGGCACAAGGGTGTAAAACGTGTTACCCTTGAAATGTCACCATTCATGATATGTCCTGCAGAAGAAAGAGCAGGAATAAATACTTAGAGTGACTAATTTCAAATGAAATAAATAACAAATTGCATAGTTGGTGCAATTCCATTAATGTAGATATAACTTGGCAGGTATACAAGATAATATTAAAATACACTAAAGCTTAGGTTTAAAGTTCAGCCTCTAAACCACATTCATTCAAAACATTAACATTAATAGAAATATGTGATTCAATGTAAATATAATTACTTCTTAGATGCTTATTTATAATGCATAATCTTTGATTACTATTTAATCCTATTTAGAAATAAAGATAAATTATAAACTAACCTTTTGTGGTGACCTATGAATACTCCCAGTGCAGTGCATAGTGAAGGTGGCAATATGGAGTTAGTCAGAGCAAGAAGGTAAAGTTTGAATGTGGCCAATCACAGGATCGCTTGGGGTGTGATTGATCAGCAGAGGGCTGGACAAAGAATGATGGGATAAAAACAAACACACACCTCTGTTGAATAAAGTTCAACAGAAACAAAACTTGAAATAGATTTATTTACAAAAAGACTAAAATACATTTAGAACAAAGTTGTCTGAATTATGGGCCATAAACAGATCTTTCATTAAGTGAGTGAGTATGGTTTTACGCCGTTTTTAGCAATATTCCAGCAATATCAATGCGGGGGTCACCAGAAATGGGGCTTCACACTTTCATTAAGGCTATTTTGATAGCAAGATTGAAAACAGAATTCAATCCTCTTAAAATTATTTAGAGGTGACCAAATATGTGAAAAAACAGCTTTACTGGTGCAGATGTTTCGAGAAAATGTTAATGCTGATGACCTAGGCGCAAAAATCTGTCAATGACATAAGCTCCCTTGACATTCAGTCAGGTGACCTACAGATGTGTGAAATGGCTGATGTAATTGTTCATACATATGGTGAAGTAAGACCTAAAAATATAAAAAAACATATAAAAAATAGTTCACAAATATATAAGAAACCCCACGAAAATATTTACAAGCAAAACAAATGCTACAGTGACTTTTAGAATAAAAATAAAAATGTTTAAAATATTTACTATAACAACATTTACAGCTTATATTAGCTGTTACTTCAGTAGTTAATTGTTTGTATGTTCCTGCTTGTATATGTCAATCAGTGTGTATCATTTAAATAAGATAGGAACAGTTCACGGGCAGTAGCTAGAAAATTGATAATAGAGATTAATATGCACAATCATAAAAAAGATATTATAAACAAGGTTGTTTTGAAAAGCATTTGTCTACATTTTTAAATTGCTCGACAGAATCTTCGATCTGGACTCACAAATAACAAGTTGAAACAGAACGTGCAGAACATGTTTGGGTGTCAAACAATACATTGCCTAAAACCATGCACTAACATGCAATAAAGAAACTAGAAATACAATATGCAAAATCTTAAATTCCCCATCGATTATTGCAAAGGTGTAACTATTATATGTACCAAACTTTGTTACAAGTCATTATGAATGAGTTCTACTTGGATTATGTACATTTAGATTTACTACACTCTAATCTCTAAGTCTGGACATTTTGGGGGATCTTCTATCATGTATATGTACAACTTCCTAATTTAAAGCAAAACCTTCTCCATCTCTCCAAACGTTTACATACAAATGATCAACAGGAAAGAATGAGAAAAACATATATTAAACCTATAGAAGAGGAAGGAAGCCTATTTACAGCTATTGTGGAGTGCTCTATTTTACGTAGCATATGCAAACCAGATTGATGTCTTCAAAATACATAAGGTCACTCTATAAGCCTTAATGTGATACAAATACATGAGTAAGTACTATTCAGTTCTTCGGCATAATTGAAATAACCAATATATGTAAGGCCCTATGATATTTCCACAGTAGCTGAATTATAATTGGGATGGATGTCCCTCAAATAATTACGGTTTTGTATCTGGTGCACGGAATTATACAAAGGAAACAGTATGCACAGTATGATATCACTTTTCGTTTCTACTGCAGCTGCAGTATAACAACCACGTACAAAAGGTATTTATAACAAAATAATATAACAATATGGCAACACACCTTCTTTCCTCAATCTTTTCATCAGAGGAAGGAAAACAAAACCTTATACATTTTGAATGTTTTTGTCATCAGCACATTTTGGCTGTCACTATAACAAAGCGTATTCAACACCTGCTTATAGAGAACCTGATACCTTTCAATCTGTAAATCCTACAACGAAATCCTCTGACAAAGCCCATACACAAGTTTATCCCACTGACATCCCTTTCTGTGATGTATCAGCTAAATGATATTCTGTCGTAACACAACGATTTGGGATTATAAATGTTTTCCACATATATGTACATCTTAAATTGACTTCGATTTTATTTTGTCCCGATCGTCCCAGTCCATCAAGGTATCCAGCATGTATTACTAAGTACTGTATATGCCTAAATGGTATTAGCAGTTGTGTATCTGGCATCAAACGTACCAAAATTTGATCAAATATCTTTCCTTATGTGTCCTATTACTGAAGTTGTGTGTGACATTAAGACACAATAACAAATGCAGACGAATTGGAATCAAGGCATTTCATGATAAATGCTCTGTCTTTGGCCAGATTCTTCTTCTTGCCTGGTTGGCTCCAGGTGTTCTGCAGTTCTCTCTGGATGATGGTCACCATGGTGTCAGTGACATCAACAAAGTGGACCTCCTTCACAGATCCTCTGTCAACAACTGTGTCGAAGCTCTTCAAGGCACGGACGTACATCTTGGCGCATGCTTCCTTAGGAACTGCAAAAATTGCTGAAAACATGAAAGTTGAAGGTGTAGAAAATATTTCACCCTCTTCGTGTACTTTGAATTGTTTAGTTCGTGCTAAAACAGAGAGAGAGGGAGTATATTGACACTGGGCTGACAGTCCTTGTGTTATCCCCTTTGTATCATATTTAACGTCTTTTAGTTGACACGACCAGCGACTGAACCACAGACATTCGGCTCTCGTTGCAGTTGCTCTATCACTGGCTTGTGAAATATCAGAAAATAGGTACATTGTTGTGCCAAAACAACTTATTTCAAGTACATTAAGCATAAAATACTCATATCCCCCCCCCCCCCCCCCCCCCCCCAAAAAAAAAAATGACATGTCCGGTTGTGTGCAATGCATAAGCTCCTGTAAACTCTGTTCACTGGACCTTTTTGTAAATGGCCTAATTGCAGCACTAAACAAGCTCTGGAAATAATGCCCAGTAATATAAATTGCGAAAGTAATATAAATAGCAAAAGGCAGCAATTCAGGATGTGTCTGATAGAAGTGGAAAATTTCATCCAGATTCGAACCCTACCCTTATTGTTTTCTAAGACCAACTTGTTGCCATGGAAACGTAAAAAATAAATATTTCTAAAAGTGCACCAGTTCAGTATGTGCCTGGTAGACATGCAAAGTTTAGTAGAAAGTATTTAATGGTTTTTGAGTTACGCTCCGGAAACGAACATCACCCTTATAGAAACACCACCCTTATAGAACCTAAGTCCAACTTGTTGCCATGGAAAATGAAATAAGCGTAAGTTAAAGTCTTACCAAACTGCGTTAACCAACCAAAACTGAAAAACTTGAAAATCCCTATGACTGGCATGTCACTGCTCAAGACGGGACCTCAATATATATAAACCCATCAAGCGACACGTGTGTCAAGGGAACCTTATGGTGTAACACGCGCCGAACTGTTATACTCGTTCAGTCCACGTTTAGGGCTGGGACATGATGAGTCAGATGATAGGGAATCGCCTACATGCAGATCATCTCCATGCGAGATGGCCAAGTGTTTTACTACCCTTAACAAATCATCATATTGCCAACAGATGTCATGGTGTACACAATCTAGAAATAGGAATTAATGTTGCCCTGTAATTAGCAGATAAACAAACTGGGTTGTTAAAGAAGAGCTAGGTTATCTGTACATTTAACCGCGCTAAATTGAACTAGGAACCAAACATGCAGCATGAGGTTTCCAATGTTAAATTTAGCGAGAAACTTAAGCAAGCCTTCCAAAGGTTTCGTTCTACACTGCACACCACTATTATGATGTAATATCACTCGTCACAGTCATATATAGAAATGCGCCAAAAAGCAAACCGACCCTTGTCCTCATAACTTGAAATGCATTCTTTTTGTAGATTTCTATCGTGTTTTCTGCACAGAATGTATTGCCTAATGTCCTTTGAATATTGTAGTAACCAAAACTTTGCATTTTATGTCCTATTATTGTACATCTAATTATTAAAAGATGTCTACCTACAATGTACAAATAACTGTAAAAGAAGAACTTTTCTATTAATATAAGCTTCCGTGCTGATGCAGCTGTCAAATCGGCGGTTTCTATCGGAGGGATTTTAATATGATTTAATTCCTCAAATTTACCAATCTAAAGCGAGTATTTTCCAAATTCATGCAGTGAATGTGGGGTTATAACTTCAATTCTGTATTATGTAAATCATGCTTGGTGTGTCTCACCAACTTCTGTAAGATGTTTCATGTCTTGTATTTAGTTCTCAATCATACTCCTTTTTTTATGGTAGAAATGGGATAATTTTAAAATAACACTTATGATTTTAGTCGTAGAAGGTCTTATTTTGCATAACTGTCTTGCAAACACATCACATCATTTACATCATGTCAAACTTGTGTTTCATGTGACATTGGCTACTACACTTCAAAACATATGATGATATTACGTTTGTTTCTGGTTATTAGGTCTACTTGTACAGAATATAAAACTTGTCATTATGTAACATTTCATCATGTTTACAGTTTATTTTCACTGATATTATTGAAAGATAACACTTGAAATAAGAGTTATGATCTATTTTAAAATGATCATGTGACATTTGCCCAACAATAAAACTGGTCTCAAGTCAGTATCGAAGTATTTCTAAGTACAAAATGGTTATATGCATGAGTTATTTCAAAATGCAAGCCTCTGTATCTTAACACTTACATGAACTAATTGATGGAAATGCAATGGTTTCAAAAGATCTGTTGAAAGCTTCACAAAGACATCTGAGAATGGTGCAGCACAAATCCTCCAGGCACCTCTCCTTGTCGGTGTAGTCGCTCCACCTGGGACCAACTGCATGGAAAACCCTCTTACATGGTAGATTGCCTGAGTTTGTCACAGCAAGATCTGTTACTGGAATGTCCCCCCTCCGTAGAACAATGCTGTTCCCTTCATCATCCAGCTGAGGACCAGCTGCCCTTGCAATGATTCGAGCAACACCTCCTCCATGTGATAACCGTCCATTTGCTGCATTGACAATAACATCCAGTTCCAGATTTACTATGCTTTCCTTGTATACTTTCACAGTAAAACTTCGGCCTTGAGCTACTGCAGCACCTGATTCCATCACAAATGATATATTTCCATGTTGTTTTATGTCAGTTGCAAACCTCCTCTTACTACGAGGAGATACATATATTAATTTGATAATAGAAACTCAAGATTTAAATTAAAGATGTATTAACAATGTGAATCTTAGAAATAATCTCCATAATCTTCATACCTCTCTCTCCATGTTTAATATAAAATAAGGATAATATCTTTTATTCATAATAATCTAAAGGTATGATGATGGCAATTATACGCTGAGAAGAAACTTGATACACAACTGCTAAAGAGTATGTTAGACATTTATGTTGGAAAATCAATATATTTGCTTTTTGTAGGGGACACATTTACACCATTTCAAACTTGGTAGGGGTAATGTGGATGCAAATTCATTCAATTTTATCAGCCTCAGGACTGCAGCAAATGTGATTGAAAATTCACAATTTGGAACCAACAAAATTTCCCAATTCATGATTTTATCTCAAAGCATCGACTTTGGTTGATTTCCATGGAGATATTATATTCATGTATATTTGAAACCCAACATACATCTCTTTAATATATTCTGTAAGGCATAATTATATAAAGGTATACTCGCCTTCCTGTAGTCTGGTTAAGGTACCAACATTGGTCATAAGGGCTTCTAGGCGAGATGCATATTTTGGCATGAATTGGATATCTTGCATAGTTTTCTCAAAGTCAAGCTGCAAACTGGTACGTATATCTGTCAGTGCTTCCAGACTTCTGTTTATAGCAGGATACATCTGCAACATCTCCACGACGTCAGCCTTCTCCTTGGCCTGTGCAAAGTATGTGTCAGTTGAGTCCATAATCGCTAAAGTCTGGTCATAAGATTCCATGTTCTTTTGCATAATGGATAACAAACTTCCACTTCTTTGCTTTACATCAGTCATCAGTTGATATTTTCTCTTGTCCAAAATGGTCTTGAAGCGATCAAACATGGTGTCAATATCTGATAA